>NC_138225.1:30831241-31351422 GCF_964197995.2 Scardinius erythrophthalmus
AAGCTCAATCATGTCAGATTGTGTGACTGATGAAAGTCCAAATGTGACAATGAACCACAAAACCAGTCACATGGGTCACAATTTGAAATTGAGATTTATACATTATATGAAAACTGGATAAATAAGCTTTCCATTGATGTATGGTTTGTTAGGATAAGACAATATTTGGCCAGGATACAACTATTTGAACATCTGGAATCTGAGGGTGCCAAAAAATCGAAACATTGAGAAAATCCCCTTTAAAGTTGTCCATTTATGTTCGTGATTGTGCTGCGTTCACTCACAAAAATAAATGTTTTGTATATTTACGGTAGGAAATGTACAAAATATCTTCATGAAACATGATCTTTACTTAATATCAATACAACAATGTATTGTTGGCTATTGCCACAAATATACCTGTGCGACTTGACTGGTTTTGTGGTCCAGGGTCACAAATGGCTCCATAATCAGAGCCCATAGTCAAGTTCTCTATAGTCAGAAGCTTCTTTCACTTCTAGATGTAGTTTATGGTAATGAACATGGCTTTCATGGCTGCCAATGGGGAGTTGGGAAGAAGTCCTCAAATCAAATATTCACTGTCATGCATAGTAGCCTAATCAGTAAAATTTGCATTTGCAGAATCACACTGATGGCATTTTTCTGTTTGGCATGTATATGAATCAGCATGTGATTTAAAAGATTTAGAAGAAAGGCTTCGGTCGCAACTGCTGAACATACCTGGTTTTCTCATTCTTTGGCAGAATGAATTTAGATTAAAATCACATGAACGTCGAGCGCAAATTGCCAGTAGACAGTGAATTTAATCTAGCAATCAACAATTGTCTTGTTTGCTTTCCATTTCGTAATTTCCCACCTCATTAATTACTCAGTGTGATCTTAACTGTTGAATTTTGGCAGGCTATAGAGGATGGCAACCTGGAGGAAATTGAGGAGGAAATACGACTGAAGAGGCGCAAGCGTAGGAGACATGTGGACAAAGACATGAGGCGTGAGGACGGAGACAAGGCCAAGAAAAGGAGAGGACGCCCTCCAGCAGAGAAGCTCTCCCCAAACCCACCCAAACTCACAAAACAGATGAATGCTATTGTCGATACGGTCATCAATTACAGAGACTCGTAAGTGCTGTTAAACTTCCAATAATGGCTAATTTTGCCAGCCCATTCCTCACCTCACTGTATTGTTGCAGGTGACTCTTTGGATTGGCTCTCCTTAATCACCGTTTGATTGTCTGTTCATTTGTAGTAAAGGTGACCCTAAATAGAATGTCAATTTTTTAACATTGAACTCTCAGTGGTTTTGTATTGAACATGCTGTTCTCAACATCTCAGCTTTTCCAGGAATTTGCAGTGTAGAGATAGACAAATAGTGTGTTGACAGGCATTGTTACTGTGTCCCGGAGTATACATGTGGAATGACTCTTGTCTGGAGTAACGACCAGAAGTAATTTAAGGTGAAGTATTGTCAGGGCCATCATGAAGGAGGAGAGGCTTTGTAAAAACTAATGCAGGGGTCACCAACCTTTTTGAAACTGAGAGCTACTTCATGGGTACTGAGTCCAGGCTTGTGCAAAATTCAGAATTTCAGAATTGGCCTCCATTCAATTCATGAATTGGAATTTGAATTGAATTTAATCCGCCCCACAGGACATTGAATTGAATTTGAATTGGAATGACAGGAAGTGGAATTAAATTCATGGCAATTCAAAGAAATTCCACACAGTCACACAACAGAAAGAATGTGTTGAGTCTCGCATGCATTCAGTGTTAGGAAGGTTACTTTGTAAATGTTATTGCTTACTGTTATTAGTTACCCATTATAAATGTGGTTTGGATTACTTTATTTGGATAACTTTATCAATGCAAAGCAATTTCGTTTTAAGTTGATTAGTAACTAGTTGAATTAAACATTTTACCTCAGTAATACAACTAAATACAATTACTTTAATTTTGTAATTTAATAACAGAAATTTCATTTCACGTAACTATTTACTCCTCAACCCTGCATACATTTTGTTCTAAAATATATATTGATCAAATTCTTGAAATAAATTACCCCCTCAGTGTTGTTTAATTAGTTTTGTTCCAATGTAATTTTCATTTCAAAGTAATCACACAAACACAAAGTTGTTGTAAATGAAGTTATCATTTATTCCAATGCAAAAAATTACTGAGCAACACTGTTGCATCTAATTCTCAATAGCTCCTCAACTCCTTTTCATTGAGTCTGCACCGTTCTGGTCTGAATATCTTTCCTGCAACACTAAAGATTCTCTCAACAGGTGCAGAGTGAAGTTGTAAGGGACTTCTGAAACTTAAAAAGTCCAGTGTTGGCCATCAAATTGTGCTTTCAAACAGATGTCCACCTCAAATTGTTTAGCAACCATTTTAAATACTTGGTTAAAGTAAAGCATTCTGGGAAATGGAGTCATGTTCCAAAAAATTACAATTACAATACATCAAACTTAATTATTTGTTCTGTGACTAAATGGTAAATGGACTGCATTTATATAGCGCTTTCACAGACCTATGGCCGCCAAAGCGCCATAGCCTCACATTCATCCACCAACGGCGTCAGCCATGCAAGGCGCCAACCAGCTCGTCTGGGGTTAGGTGTCTTGCTCATGGAAAACCTTGACACTTGGTCAAGTGGAACCGGGGATTGAACCACCAACCTTTCGGTTTGTAGACAACCTACATGAACCACTGAGCCACTGCCACCCCACATATTATAATGCAATCATATCTAAATATCCAAATATGTATATGAATTTCTTTGAATTTTTATTGAATTGCAATTCTGCTTCCTTTAATTCAAATTCGAATTGTAATTCTAGATCCTGTTTTTGACATCAATTCAAATTCAATTCAAATTCAAGAATTGAATTGGAATTAAGGAGTCATTCTCAATTCAATTCTGAATTGTGCACAAGCCTGACTGAGTCATACGAAGGGCTACCAGTTTGATACGCTCTTCTGAAATAACAAATTTGCTCAGTTTGCCTTTAGTTATACGTTATTAATAATACTCATCTATGTGAAGACACTAATCACGTAAATGATTTCTCACAATAATTAGCAACAATGACAATAAGGAGGGAAACAGATATCAATATACAGCACTTTAATCTCAGTAATTGTTACATTTTTAGATGATCACTTACATCACTACATTTCATAGGAAAAATGTCCCATTTTCACTAGCCACTGACAAACCCTTTTAACAAATCATGAACTACGTTGTTTCAAAAAGTTATCAATTATGTAATGTTAGAAAAATCAACTTGCATATTTTTAAATAAATCTTGTCACATTTTGAACTAATGACCAAATCTGTGGCATTTTTTTAAAACACTTTTTAAATTGAACACAATTCTTCAATATTTTAAAAGGGGAAAAAAAAATATCGCTAGCTTACTCTCCATGAGCACTGGTTTTGTCTCGCGCAAAATACTTTTGAACTAGAGTAGGTCAGAGTTCACCTAAACTTATCTAAACTCATGTATAATGAACATATTTTTAAGATATTGTCATTTTTAAAAATATATAAATGCAAGTGTGATTAAAAAAGAATAGCAACAGAATCAAATTTAATTTCAGATGCAGCTCACTAGTGCTATTTTTAGAACAGGCCTGCGGGCGACTCATGTGGTCAGCGGGCACCGTGTTGGTGACCCCTGAACTAATGGCAGCAAGCCAAAAAATCCTGCATGGTGTCCTTTAAGTTGATTAATTCATTGAGCATAACTGTTCCCATTTTCAAGACTGTCCATAACCAATTTTCATTTCAAATTAACAATTGATTTATTGTTAATTTTAAAATGGCAAAATGTGCAACTCAAAATTTAATTTAAAGAAAAAAAAAAAACTTCAGAATATGTGAGTATTGGCAGTTTCCACTATTAATGCATTTTTTTATGTACACTATCGTTGTAAAAAGTAGATATAGTCTTTTTCAAAATCTGTTTGAAATAGGGCTGTCAAAATGATTGCATTCATTTTGCCATTTTTTTTTTTTTTTTCTCCAGTTTAACACATCAACACAGATATGTAACGCAATTAACGCAGCATCCTTTTTTCCCGTCATCTTTTGGCTAGCGTGACATTATATGATCACGCTCTTAATCATGCAAATGCTTTTAAACCGTTCAAACATGACAAGACACAAAAGAGAACTTTGAATCTCCTGTCTGTGTGACACACACACGACTCGTGCGCACAGAAAGCTGTTTCAGACAGCACGCCAGTACTGCATTATGTTCTCTTTCATGCTTGAACGGACAAAAACACAGAACATTTTGCCAAAATGCCCGTTTTGAGTGTCCTCGCAAGTACGGTCTTAAATGAGTTAAATAAAGTATTAAATGAATGCAAAGAGTTGTGAGAAAATGTAATGCGAGTCAGATCTGCGTCATGTGTGGATAATGTTAATGTTAATCAAAGAACAAACAAAAAAAAGAGAAAATCACTCACTGCTCTTGAGTGAATAACTTTTGTAGCTTTAATAAGGACTAATCTATATTTAATTTGTAATTTATGCAGTGAAGACTGTGAAGTGTTTGATAACTTATTCAATTTCTGTATATTTCCTACCTGTTATACCTACCTGAAAATCTTAAAGCACCGTTATAGTGGTACAAGTTTACATGGGTCAAAAACAATGAAAAGTAATTTTGGAGCATTTTTGCTGGGCAGGTAAAAATCTGAACCAGCCCAACTGGACCAATAGAAAAAATCATTAGCGCTGAGCCCTGATATATTAACACAAGTAAATGTGATCTTTATTACAATGGGTTTATGTGAAGAATGTTTTAAGTTCACTATATTTTTTAAAGCCTAATAAATGTTAAAATCCATAGCTTTCAACTATACTGTAATGTTGAATTGCTATAATTAATTGCTAAAGTTGAGAAAAACAAATCAGAGAGACATCAGTACCAGTATTAGTATCAGTGATACTGGCCTTCATTTATAAACAGATGCCATTAAACAATTTAAAATATACTATCTTTATGTTGTTTCTACATTAATTTGGAGATTAAATATGAAATTATTACAATATAAAAATATCTTAAAAACTTTAATGTTTGGTGCAATTAATCATGATTAATTACAGAAATATCTGCGATTTAATAATTTTAATTACGCCTGAATATGTCGAGTCCACTTCATTTTTACAAGCCGGTGCATGCATCATTTCTGCCATGCATGGGTGCTCACTTGTGTCAGGGATGTGACATGAGTTGCAGCTCTAGCTAGTTATTCCTCTATGCTCAGATGATTAGCTGAACACATATGCGATGAGATTGATCAATTGGCAATTAATAAGCTTAATTTGATTACATTTTGATGATTAATCAGTGTTCTGATTAATAATGTAATCTGAATGTCACACTCGTAATGTAGTGGATGTTGTTCATGGTATATTGACTATTATTCCCCTGAGAATTTCTAACCAGCTTTAGAGTGACGGTTTGATTTCAGTTGAGCGGAGGACATGGGCTTGATGTGTCACCCAATTAAGCTGCAGTCCAACAGATTGAAGAGTAGCACTGATCATATGTTGGGTTTCTCTCTTGGTGGTCCCCATGACAACCTCCTAGTTAACAGCATATACTGTATCAGTTGTGGAATAATAATTTTGCTGTCTGGACATGGCAGTAATTTTACATGATAGACAAATCGCTCTAATCTAGCCCATATTTAAACCAAGACGTCTAGAAATGTGATAGTACTTAAGCGTCTTAGAAACAGACGTCCTTGGCAATTATTTAAAATATATGACTCTGTTGAACTTAACGAGTCAGGTAATGTGAAAACTGAGCACAGCTGCATTTGTTCTGAAATGAACTCTTAGTGGTCTCTTAGTCTTAGTGCCACACTTTCATGACTAATCCCAAACAACAGAGCATAAAATGCTTTCACCTGGGTTTTGAAGTTGAAATGTCTTTGTCAAAATGACTGGTTTCAAACAGGTTTCCTGAAAAGAGGATTTAGGCCATTGGTTGGCCAAACAAAAAAACGTAAGCCATTAGTTGAGCACAGAGCCAGTAGGTTATTGGCCAATATCAATGACTATTTAATTTTTTTCATTTATCTGTGTTGGTAGATTTTGTATATTTAATTGTGTATGATACTTTTACATTTAGATTACCTTGCTGTCATGTAATCTCTAGTTATTTAAATTAAAGGGGGGGTGAAACACTCATTTTCAGTCAATCTCATGTTAATCTTGAGTACCTATAGAGTAGTACTGCATCAGTCAAATCTCCAAAAAGTCTTTAGTTTTATTATATTTATAAAAGAAAGATAGGCTGTACCGAGTCTTTCCGGAAAAAAACGAGCGGCTGGAGGCGTGCCGTGTGAGCGGTGCTAAAGCTGTGCTTACGCGCCGATAGCTAACAACACTCAGACATTTGAAGCAGAAAAGCAGTTTTACTCACCGCCTGCGGTTCCAACGCACGACCGTGAACCTTTATCGTTGTGATAATCCTTAAGCATTAGACGATCGTCGCGAATCCGGCGTCGAACTGGGCTTTGTTTATAAAACAATCATCGTCGAAATGCAGGGAACAAACAGTCTTGCACAACTCCGTTGATGCTCTGGAAAAACAAACTCCATCCACTGGTCCCTTAACGCTGGGTTCTTTGGGAATCTGTGCAGGGTTGTCTTGCCCGTATGACGGCAAATCAATGGCAATAATAAACGAGCGCACAACTGATGCGGGCGCGCGCGGTAAATGACTTCCGCGAGAGGATAACAGATCTACACGCGAAGAAACGGGAACTCGCGAGCTCATTCAAACCCTGCGCGCGCGCATAACATCATCTCTGCACGCAATACAAGCCCTCGCGCGCGCGCATGATCATTCCCCACGCGCTCGCGCTTGATCTGCTCTCGCCTGCTGCTTTTGCTCGCTCGAACAATTTTATTTTTGGCAGTCGAGGGGCGGGACTTACTGTTTTAATAACCTCAAATGTCATTGGTTACTTTTCCCCTTTTCCAGAAGTCAGTTGCGATTGGACGCCTGTCCAATGACTCGTAATTCACTTGACTTGAGACATGAGACATCACTTCATTTGTTTTATTTATTGTGGTTTATTGATGTGTGATGTGATTTAATGCATTGTTAATAGAGAATAGATTCTTACCAGATAACTTTATTAACAGAAAGTAGGGTTTGAATGAGCTCGCGAGTTCCCGTTTCTTCGCGTGTAGATCTGTTATCCTCTCGCGGAAGTCATTTACCGCGCGCGCCCGCATCAGTTGTGCGCTCGTTTATTATTGGCATTGATTTGCCGTCATATGCCCTGGCAACCAAAAACCCACTTCTTTGGTGACATTGACTTCCCTAAAGCCGAGCATAGCGCTTTGATGGGCGTACTGCTTTCGCTCTCTTGCTCTGGTCTACGGTTGCGCGCACGCCCGCGTCCTTCCGGAGAAGTGCCCTTAGGACCCGTATAAGGAAATTCCGCTACATCTGACGTCACACATGCCCATACTCGAAAAAAACTTTTCGAAACTTGTGACAAACTGGAAGGAGCATTTTTGGAACAGAAATACTCCTTCAAATGTACAATTTAATTTTTGAAACTTTGTCCATGTTTAGCATGGGAATCCAACTCTTTAACAGTGTAAAAAATAGCATTTCACCCCCCCTTTAATCTCAAAAATGATTTTCAGGCTGTACATTATTAAAATGTTATGATGCCTAAATTATCTTGTAGCTTTTAAAAAAAATGTTTTGGTAAAATAGTATAAATTGTATACATTTTAATATTGGATAACATGAACAAATCGATAACATGTATTATCGGTGTCAGATTTTAATATTGGTGCATCCCACCCAGATCACTTGCTTGTAGTTTTCTTTGCATGAGCCAGGATAGGAGAAAATATTTTAATAATAAAAATAATTGCAGACCTTAATTTTAACTAGTCCTATAAGCACATTTTTAAAATCACATTCACATCACATTTTTTTAAATTGCTGCATGTCATCATAATAATGACATAGCTGGCATTTTGATCCATTTGAAATTGTTGACATGTTGAGCCGCCAATTTAGAAATGTTAGACTGAGCTAAATGCTGAGTTTGTAATGAGCAGAATTCATCCTTCAGCTTAGTTGAAAGCTGTTTGGTATTGTGCTGCAGTCTGAGCCCCGAGACTAACACAGACATACATCTGCAGCAAAAACTATAAATTTAAGTCTGAATGAAGGTCGGCACCAATTTGAGCCCTGATGTAATCACTGAATGTGTAATGAATCATCTGCGCTGTGTCATAAATATTTAAGCAACTGTAACAGACAGATAAGAGCTGTAAACGGTAAAAAAACACCTTGTCGGCAGTATGTCTCAAAAAAATATTACTCCTGGAGACCTTTATACCTTTGCTGTTGTCCTGGATTTAGACTTGTGTTTTCTCCTGTTGGCCTGGGGTGAACTTGAGGGATAATAGTCAGTAAAGCACCAATATGATGATAATAAAAAGCAGTTGGACGTTATTCCACCAAGTTGGAAATCCACCCAGGCTGATTGCATAGTTTATCTCTCTCCTTGCAGTCTGAGGAAGTCAGGATAAACCTCAATCTCTGTTTCTGATCACAGATCAGGCCGTCAGCTCAGCGAGGTCTTTGTACAGTTGCCCTCCAGGAAAGAGCTCCCTGAATACTATGAACTGATAAGGAAGCCAGTGGACTTCAAGAAGATCAAGGTACGTGAGTTACAGTACATCTTTTATTTCAGTGTGGCCCTAAAGCCTACACACATCTGGACATCACATATTATATGTTCTGCTGTGACATATTATCGTCTGATCAGGACTGGCACACTCATTACTTTGGCTGGATGATAACAGGATTATCCTGCCATAGAGAATTGGTTTGTGTTTTAAGATGAGATAAACTGATGTTTTCGTCCTTATAATGGGCCGCCTCACTCGCCTTGCGTGTTTTTCGTAATGTCGGTGTCTCTAATTTTCTGTTGCAACTCTAATTGGCAATTTCCTCAGTTGTTAATGTTGCACCCTACAGGTGAAGGATGTTTTGGTGTTAGAAGTGTTCTTGTTTTTGCAGGAGCGTGTGCGCTGCCACAAGTACAGGAGTGTGAGCGATCTGGAGAAAGACGTCATGCTTCTTTGTCACAATGCTCAGACTTACAATCTAGAGGGCTCACAGGTGAGTGAATAAATGGATTGAACAACCTCCATGACTGTCTTGGGTATGAATTACCTAGTAGGACCACACCACCATTTTGCAGTGATTTTATATTGCAGGAGTTCTATAAAGTGCTTGTCATACATGGAAATATTAAGCATGTCATGAATAGCCACTGATCTGTTTGTAAATGGCTATTGTCTTCTATAAAATTGGGATTTTTGGTTTGTCTAAAGAAGATTATTACTGCCAATTCCCTGATGTTTGTATTGCATTTATTTATGCAGAGGTTTATAAGAAGAACTGCACATTATATTTCAGATCAGTTATATCCATTTCTGAGGATCTCTTTACACAGCATTTTCATGGTGGATTGTGTATTGTGATTACTTACCAGATTTTGTCTGTGTGTTTGAAATCAATATTTAATCTCTTCTGAAATTAGCACAATCTGGAAATGGAGTCTAGACATCTACAAAAATATAATCAAATCTCTCAAACAGTTCCAAGCATCCCTTTTTATTTGAAAGGAATGTGTCAGATTATGGTTTTATTATTTTTACCTCACCTTGCTCCTACTTTGTTCGGGTTGCAGATAATACTGTTAATCACAGCAAGGGGTATGTTTGTTTTAAATTATTGCTTGTAAATTACCCTTTGTTTTTTGTAGATCTATGAGGACTCCATCGTTCTCCAGTCAGTATTCAAGAGTGCCAGACAAAAGATTGCCAGGGAGGAGAGTGACGATGACAGCAATGATGATGATGATGATGAGGAAGATTCAGAGGAAGAGTGTAAGATTTTTCATTAACAAAGGACCAATTCACTGATACTAATGAAGCTAAAGCTCTACAATACCTTGTACTTGCTTGAGAAGTGCAGTTCTTTCCTTTGTTGAAACAGGTTGTTTGGACGGCACGTTTCAAAGGCCTATATTCAGTAATTCATTTTAACATAGAATAGAATAGAATAGAATAGAATAGAATAGAATGAGACGTTTATATAGCGCTTTCATATGTATTACTGAACACCCAAAGCGCTTTACAATCATATCAGGGAATCTCTACTCATGATGAATAAGTGGAAGACAACGACTGATTCATGGCCAGTTTGAAAGTTCCATTCAACTACTTCTAGGGGATGAAATGCGGCAACCGTACACAAATGTTGAAAATAGTGGAAAGGTGACTTAAGGCTTTAGTTACATCACAGCATGAACATGATTTTCTACTTGCTAGTCAATTGCAATGACATCTGATTGGACAAAAATCAGTGCAATGCAGGATGTCATTTGTATTTTTGAGAGAATACTACATTTTAAATGTCTATCTACTAAAAGTGAATTTTGTCATTTTCATCGAGTACACTGGCATATTGATGACGTCTGATAGACTAAAAGCCACAAACACTAAAGATTTCATGAGGTCTTTAAAGGATTAGTTCACTTTAAAAAAAACTTTTGCTGATAATTTACTCACCCCCATGTCATCCAAGATGTTCTTGTCTTTCTTTCTTCAGTCGAAAAGAAATTAAGGTTTTTGATGAAAACATTCCAGGATTTTTTTCCATATAATGGACTTCTATGGGCCCCAAACGGTTCAAGGTCCAAATGACAGTTTCAGTGCGGCTTTAATAAACGATACCAGATGATGAATAAGGGTCTTATCTAGCGAAACGATCGGTCATTTAAAAAATAAATAAAAAAGTTTAAGTTTTATAAGCACAAATGCTCGCCTTGCTCTGTTCTGTGATGCGCGTTCGTGATGTCACGTAATACGCAATTACGTTGAAAAGGTCGCGCTTGACGTAGGCGGTAGTACCGAGTCAGTGTTTACAAATGTGCGGAAGGAGGACCATATACACATATTCAAATGTCTTTGTGTCAGTTTATCGTTTAAAATGCCCATTTCGTGTGCGTATCCTGGGTGTTTTAATATTAAAAATCCTAAAAGAAAATTTCAAGCGTGACCTTTTCAACGTAATTGCATATTACGTGATGTCATGAACGCGCATCACAGAACAGAGCAAGGCGAGCATTTGTCCTTATAAAACTTAAACTTTTTTATTTATTTTTGAAATGACCGATCGTTTCGCTAGATAAGACCCTTATTCATCGTCTGGTATCGTTTAAAGCCCTTTGGAGCTGCACTGAAACTGTCATTTGGACCTTGAACCGTTTGGGGCCCATAGAAGTCCATTATATGGAAAAAAATCCTGGAATGTTTTCCATCAAAAACCTTAATTTCTTTTCGACTGAAGAAATAAAGACATGGACATCTTGGATGACATGGGGGTGAGTAAATTATCAGCAAAAGTTTTTTTAAAAGTGAACTAATCCTTTAATGTTTAATGTTAATTTTACAATTGATCAAAGAAACAGGTTAACTACAAAGTACTGTTTTAGAAAGGTGGCATTTGAGATGGACTTTTAATAGATGTGTCATAGTGTTATCGTATTAAAATGACAAACAATTCTATAAGCTAATTTGTGTTTATAATTCTGATAGAGTTGTGCTATATTTATTTAATTTTCTCTTTTATTACAATTTTTTATTTATTTATTTTTTATTAAAGCTAAGTCAGTGAAGGTGAAAATTAAGCTGAGTAAACGGGACGAGAGATGTCAGGACAAAGGCAAGAAGAGACCGAGTCGTGGAAAGGCTAAGCCTGTGGTCAGTGACGATGACAGCGAGGACGAACAAGAGGAGAATGTAGGTCTACTATTGCTCTCATCAATTAGGCCTGTCATTGCTGCAATCTGTTTAGCCAGATGACATTTAGCCTAATCTTGTAATCAAAAACCTCAGGTGTATACATTGACATTTTGATTGAATATGCTTGAGGATATTACCCCCCATCCCCCCCCCCCAAAAAAAACCTTTACAAAGAGATTTATAGATGCTCAGCCACATGTCCTTATCTTTCAACATCTAAGTGGTATTTGAGGTGTTATGTAGTTCTCTTTGGGAATTATTTATGAGAAAAAAGAACACACTGTGCCTTTCATTCATTCATCTCTTTATCCCATCTGCTGCAGTTCAAGAGGAAAATGTAAGTCTGTCTGTTTCTCTCGCTTTCAAAACCTCCATTCACATGCGCTCTTTTCCATTGATGTGATCGCTTCATGTCTGAATGTCAGTAAATCGCTTAAGGCCTCATTATACTTCTGCGTCGAACTCACGCCGTAGCCTCTATGCTGTAGGCAACGCGTTGGTTTTCATTTATACTTCTGCGTCGTTGTCCGAGTTGACGCGCATGCAGAGGGAGCGTGTGAAACCCAAGGGAGCGGTCCTAGCAGACCAATCACAGCGCTTGCGTCCACGTAGAGTTGACGCGTTGTTACATTTTTGGAGAGGTGCACGTCAGGGTACGCCAAAGGGTACGCGCGCTACACACAGCCTACGACGTAGCTACGGCATGAGTTCGTCGCAGAAGTATAAATAGGCCTTTAGCCTCCTCACATCAAGTCAGTGTGATCATCTCAGAGCCCTGTGACCATGGCCCATGAATCAGTGTGAGATTGTCTCATTATCCAGAAATAAGAGAGCACATTCAGTAAGCAGCTCAGTCCACGAGTAATGAGGCTCTACAGACCAGCGTTCAGTCAGGTGTGGCGCGGGGGTGGACGCGGGTCACCAGAGCTCTAGCGTGGGCCGATCTATGTGTCTGCATGTGCGTGTAATGTCATTGTGTGTTTGTTTTCAGGAGCAGTCAGAGGGGAGCCAAAGCGATGACGAGTGAGGAGGAGATGAGCTGATCATCAGCATTCCTTTCACACGTTTATTTGCTTCATTTATTGTCTTTCCTCACCCAGCTGAATTATAAGATTCGGCTTCCAATAAGAGTTATTGTTTCTTTTCTCTTTTTTGTTTTATTTTATTGTATGTTTAAACACTTTGTCTTGCGCTTTTATCCCACTGTTGAATAATCTACAGTTTTTTGCACCTTCAATAGCTTACAGTTATTTCCCTACATGCAGTGAGGTATTTTAGAGATAATTTCTGTTTGCTTGTATATAATTCACATTTATGCAATGTTTAAAAATATATGTTTGATAAAAGAAAAATCTGAATTGCATCAAAGACGTCATTTATAAGCTATTCAAACCTTTTTTTTCCTTGGTTAAACAAGTTATTTCAAATTTATGAAGCATATCAAAAAGTATTCAAGTGTTACTTAAAAGTGAAGTCCTCATAGCATTTCGTATCATCTAGATTAGATCATATATTATAGTCACTTCTATATTGTATTGCATGCAGCACAAAAGCCAGCAGAGATTACAAATGTGTTTGAGATGGGAGCACTATTCAGCCCTGTACCGTTTCAGTGGTATGTGATATACGAATTTGACCAGCTTTGTATCATATACATAGATGTGGCGATTTCTCTTTTTCCTATTCGGTGTCTTTCCTTCACTGGTCTTATACTCTGCAGTCGGACATGCACATTTCACCTTCACTTTCCTTTTAATTTACAGTGGAGAAGAGTGTCTCACAATATTTCAAAGCTCATGTAGATAAGACAATCAGTATTTTAAAGCATATTGTTCAAATATAAACCAGGTCAGATTGGCTACCCTTTTCCCCCTATCAATTTTTTTTAATCATTATTTTCATTTACAAAAAAGAAAAAGAAAAAAAAAAGTTTTTTTTTTTTTTAAGTAATGGGATGGGTTTTTTTAAATAATGAATTGCTCTTATACTGTATTGGTTGAAATATGCATTTCATCTTGTTTTTTAATGAATGTTGTTGCTTTAAAATGTACTCACTAAGGCACTTGCATTATTGTCAATGAGAACTCTTTTTGATCTGTTCTCCTGTGTGCCATTGGTCATTTCTGACATCTCTTTTGTAAGTGCTTGAGCTTGGTAACTCTTCAAAAGTGTCATAATCTTTGCTCTCCTTGCACAGTGTCTTTGTGGTTGTAGCTCATAGCCCAAAGTAAACATCACCAATGATAACCCTTCTCTCGTTGATCTCTGGTGTAATGTCATGCTGATGCTGATTGTCTTCATGAAATAATAGTGATTTTAAATTTCCAGTTTGCAATGCTCCTCTACTAATAGACTTGTGAAATCAATCCTTGTGTATTTTTGCAACCAGTCATGATGTGCTAGGAACATTTGCAATATCCCAAATATTATGTTTTAGATGTATATGGCGTCATCTGCTTTATTAAAATGGAAGCTTAATTACCTTAATAGTCATTTGAGATAATTACTTGTCACTTTGCAGTTGCTGTTTACCTAAAGCCACTAAGCTACAGTAATTGCAGGGCCAGTTCCCAAACAAAACACTGAGATTAAGTACCTTGCTCAGGGGTGAAATAATGAGATTAGTGCTGCACGATTAATCGTATCGCAATCGCAATCGCGATGTCAAGCCTACGCGATTATATGACGCAAAATGTTGCGATTTTATATTAAATAAACAAATTAGAGCTGTTAACGCACTTATTAATGCAAATGCTTTTAAACCATTCATGCGCGATAATACATAAAAGAACGAGCTGCCTGTGAATGTCCTCCACACACACACACACACACACACACACAGATAGACACGCGCCAGTATCAAGTTCTCTTTCGCGGTAGAACGAACAACACACATGTATGCCAAAATGAACGCGCTGCCTGTGAAGACTCGCGCTAATATCGTGCGTGCGCACAAAACAGCATGACAGAATACAGTTCTCTTTCGAGCTTGAACGAACAATAACACACACAATTATGCCAAAATGTCTTTTTGTCGAGTGTCTTCATAACATAAGAGTAGTCTTATGATGAACATGAAGAGTTGTGATAACTCATGAAAGAATGAGGCGCGTGTGAGATCCGCGTCTCTGACAGCGGCTGGTCTTAAAGGGATAGTACACAGTAGCCACTAATTACATCTGTCGCTAAAGTTATTCTATTTTTTTTTTTTTGCTTTTTTTTTATTATTATTATTCTTTAACCCTGACATGTATGGTTATATGTACTCTTGCATGTAAATTATGTTTTGTTCTTGTTAAAATGCAATCAAAAAAAAAAAAATGTCGCTAAAGTTAATCAAAGGACAAAGGGAACAGAGAAAAACACTCACTGCTCTTGACTAAAGAACTTTTTTCTTTAGGCTGATTATCACTAATCTGTGTGTGCATTTATTTTCCTTGAGAACCAAGCAAGTTGACTCATGAAACCATTTGTTTATTATATCGCATATCGTAATCGCAATATTGACCTCAATTATCGCAATATGACATTTTCCCCAAATCGTGCAGCCCTAAATGAGATAGTATTCTATAATTACCCACACATGCAAGCAAACCTGTAACGTCTAGGTCAGACATTTTCAAACTGGGGTCAATTGGGTGCTTGGGGTCTGCAAAAACATGGGACATGGTGATGAAAAAAAAAAATTCAATGCTTTTGCGTTCCTTAAGAACCTTTGCGTCCCCTCGGAAAACGTTTGTGTTCCCCACTTTCCCTGAGAAACTTTGCTTTCGCTCACAAACCTTTTGAGTTCTTTGCAAGCGAATGCAAAGTTTCTCGGGGGAGTCAAAACTTTTGCAAGATGATGCAAAAGCATTGAAATATTTTTTTTTCATCACCATGTCCCATGTTTTTGTAAGAGAATGCTAAATCATTGAAATATAGATATTTTTCCTCCCATCTCATATTTTCCCACCACCATGTCCCTTTAGGGGCTCCGTTAACGTCATGTTGTTCTAAACCCGTATCAATTTCTTCTGTGGGACACGTATTTTTGGGTGAACTATGCCTTCAAGACAGTAATGTTTAACAATTTTGAACACATTTACAGAATTGAATATTCTTAATATTTCTTTGTTCAATGAAATTGCAATGCAATGAAAAAGCCTGTTATTTATTTTTGGAAATGTGTTGTTTTTATATCACACTTAATATTTTTCTCATACAGTAATATATATTCAAATGTTTGGGGACAGTACGGTTTTTTACCCATTAAAAAGAGACAGTGAATACATAATGTAACAAAAAAAATACATATTTCAAATAAATGCTGTTCCTTGAACTTTATATATCAAAGTATCCTGTAAAATGCAAGGATTCCACACACACACACACACACAAAATGATTAGGCCTAAGCAGCACAACTGTTTCAACATTAATATGATTTCTAAAAAGTAAAATTTAAGAGTAAATTTGGCATCAGCTTTGCCATCATAGGAATAAACTTCATTTTTTAATATAAGAAAATATTAACGAATCTTAGACTTGAACTTTTTTATGGAAGCTGCTTTTATAAGAAGAACGCCCCTCACAAACGGATCATGAAAAAGTTTGAAGAGATTTTTGGCTGTTAGGATACTGCCATTCCTATAGCTCAGCACATTTAAATGTGATGTATAATACTGCACTCACTTCAAGAACACTAGAACACACATCTGGCCAATTGAACATCCTTCTATTTAGCCACCACACTCCACCTTTAAAGCTAATCCCAATTTAAGTGTCCTACCTCATATGAGCACTGAGGGGCAGTGCAGAGGTCCCTCGTAGGTTTACCACGCTTCTTTTTTCCTCCGAGATCAAAAACGCCTTTTCTTCCAGAGCTCCAGCCATTTAAATGGAGTTCTGCTAAGCTGATTCAGTCCAAGAGTACAGTCCATTTCTGCCCTGTTTGTCTTCCACTTTGAAGTGGCAAGCTGTTTAGATAGCGGTAAGCCTCAAAAGATAGCTAAATTGGACAGTAATCCTTGTCTCTGTGCCAGGGATGTCAAATGGAAATAGTCAGGTGCCAATGCAATCCCTGCTATTCCTCTGTAGCCTTTGTGAGCTCTTTTCCCGATCATCCGAGTGACCGATGTGGTGATAACCTAGGCCGTTTCTCAAACAATCTCTCTCAGAAGTGCGTAGAAAATTAGTCATGTATGACTGAATGAAAGGACCAGGTGCTCCCTATTATTAGAAGTTCTGCTGCTAATCACGCTTTATATCACATATTTAAGGTCTCAGGCCTATGAATGGCCAAAATGCGTCACTTAAAAGGGCTAGGAGAGAATGCATTGATCCCTCTGGCATTCCAGAGTTCGTGATCAGTTAACTGCATGACTGAGGAAATGAAATGAATTAAACCTTACGCCGTATATATCTGCTTCACCATAATCTGACCGCTGAACCAGCGTTTATATAACTTGACTGCCGCATTTCCACCACCAGGCAGCAAGATCAAAGCTTGTGGTCAGCGAAATTTCCGTCATACATTCATGAAATGCAGCACTTGAACTTTATCAACTTTTTTTTTTACCAGAGGCAGATTAAGGCAAACCTGACATTAAAAAGTCAGTGTAATCTATAGTGAATCTATAGTGTAATTTATTCCATGATTAAGCCTTATCTGGCTCTGTTGTATCTAATTTGCCTAGAGAACGGACTCTTAGATAACAATAGCTCTGCTCAATATCATCTGAAAGGAGAGTGTTTAAAAAAAGAAAAAAAGAATATAGAAATCTCAAACTGTGTAGGAAAATTGGCACATTTGAATGAGATAAAACCGCACTAGGGGACCTGCCTAAATCTACTGCCTTTTTACTCTTGCTTGTGTCTGAACCAGCAGAAAAGGTTCTTTATTCAGATGCATCCAGACCAGCATAGACAATGCATAGATAAAGACTCTTCGTTCACAAGCTGCCATACAAAGGAACGCTTGAAGTGGCTTATTTGAAGGATTGCATTTCAACTACAGTGTGAGCTGTCTGTTCAGTCCTACTCTGTCTGTAAACCGGATGGTGTGCACATGCTAATGTCTTAAACGTACAGTATGGCATTTTTCGCCACTAGGGGTCCCTAACCTATTTACAATAACAAAGGCGTAGATTGATGACGCAACATTTGCTAAGAATTATGGATCTTGTCGTCAACGTCAAGCCGACCGATCTAATGTTTATGGATGACTGAATACATCGATGTTTTTATCGTGACTGTGATATGAAGCAGTTCGGGATTGCTAAGAGACAGCTATCAGTTCCAAACCATAGACTGTAAAAAATAGCTCCAAACGCGACGCGAGTCCCGCGGATATAGCGGAATATGGACATTTCATTCTACCGAACTACACGCAGAATTACTACTCACAGGTCAGTTTATTAGACAAATTAAACTTGTGAGGTAACGCAGCGCTGTTTCACTTGGTCTAACATTACACTAGCACACTAAACTGCATTTGAATGTGTTGAAATGTATGTGTTATTCTGTCTGTATGAGACTAGCAGTAAGCTAGATCAACATTAGAATAACATACAGATCATATTATAACATTTTATCATTGTTGAACTATATAACATTGATTAGTTTTATGTAAATGTGCTCACCTGTTTAATAAAGTACATGTAGGAGCGGTCGAAGTCTCGGACGTGGAGCTCTCGTTTATATACTGTCTATGGGAGCTCTCGGCATCTCGAAAACACAGCGCTGATATTGATTCTCGTTTTAGTTCTCCTTTTTTTATCCAAAGTCTGCTTGCCATGGTCCATAATGTTTGAACAAAACAACAACAACAGCGTGCAAATAGACATTGCGAACTACAAAGTTGTCCGCGTCAGTCGCTTTGGTCACTATCAGACGGCTCTGGTTCATAGCTCTGGTTGCCATGGCAGCACGAGCGGAAACCAGGGACAACGCGGATATGACGGCATTGGCGGCGACAAAACGGAAATAAAGAAACGGGACGTTTCTCAAATTAAATTACAAATTTCTCCTGGTTTGAATGTTGTTGGAAACAGTCGGGATAATGCAAGTACACAACTAAAAAAATAAATATATAACATAGATATAGTGATTTTTGCTATTTTTTAAGCAAAAAAGTTACATATTGTGCCTTTAACCATAATGCAGGATTTCCTGGATTATTCTATAGATCCTTGTTTCTGCTACTCTGGAAATCCTTGTACCATCATAGGTACTATCATGAGCGGTAATGGACAATTGCCATTTTTTTGTGTCTAATTTAGGGATGCAAGAGTTCCATGATGTAGGATGTAGAGAAAATGTCATCTTGATCATTAATTTTGTTTTCATCTTCAACTAAATGTTTAGCCTAGTCTGTGCTTAATAAATGGATTTTGAAAACCATGCAGTTACAATAACCCAGATGTTCATAAAGTAAAAAAAAAAAAAAAAAAAACATACTTTATATAGTCAAAATACTGTACATGTCATTATAGCTGCGTCTCAATTCACAGGCTGTATCATTTGAAGGGCGCATACGAAGGCCGATTACGTCACAGCGGCACGATGATTGCTTTCCCAAGTCGAAGGCTCCAAATGCAGCCTTCGTTTCCCATGAAATGAAGGATACAACAGATGGATCCTTTGCGGCCTTGCCTACCTCAGAATGCATGCTTGCAATAATTTTTTTTTTTAGACAGAGAGAGAGAGAGAGAGAGTAATTGCCGAATTAAACTTTTAAATGCTAGTATTGGTTTTCAGGGTTGTACAACGCGCTCGTTGGCTGCAAAATACACATCTGCAGTCGCCTTTTGAAGGGAACTGACAGAGCGAAATGCTTTGAAGGCTCATATGTTTAGACGCTCATAAATACTCGAGCACCATCATGTGCGAGAGGCGGGTTTGCTTTCTGCATGTAAGAAAGCTGGCCGCGAGCTCAGAGAAGCGAACGGCATAATTTGTATCTGCCGCTAGAGCCAGGATTCGAACATGGGTCTCTGGCGTGAAAACCTAAGAGTTCGCCACTGAGCCACAGGGGGACAAATACATAAGCTTTCAGTTAGCGCGAGCATATAAGTGAGCGTCATTTTTTTTTTTTTTTTTGTGTGTCAGCATTTGTTTGCAGGCGTGCGTGTGTCTCGTTTACTGCAATATTAACATTTCCAGCCGCCTGAATTTAAGAGGGGACTGAGAAATGTGTGAGAATTAGAGGTTGGTCCGGCCTCGGCGGGACTAAAAACACTCTCTCTCCTCCCTTCGCCGGTGAGTGAGGCACGATGTGTCTGTATAGGCCTATATATATATATATATATATATATATATATATATATATATATATATATATATATATATATATATATATATATATATATATATATATATATATATATGAAGACTTCATGATGTAAAAGCCTCTGAGTGCCATCTGAAATTTTCTTCTAAAAGAGCATTTTTATCAAGCTTGTATATTTAAGTTCAGTAATTTCACTTTAATGACAATTAATTTAGGTACTTTTCATTGTCATTTAAGTGAAATAACAACATAAACATACAAGCTTGATAAAAATGCTCTTTTAGAAGAAAATTTCAGATGGTACTTAGAGGCATTTGCCTTTGAAGTCATCATATATATAAAATGATTATTTAGATTTTTTTTTATTTAAATGATTATTATCATATTATCTTTGCAACAAAAACAGAAGAGAGGCGCCGCATAAGCATTATTTCTGCCATCTGTATAGCCCGAAAATCATTGCCTGTCCGTTGGTTTGTATAATAGCCTAGTAACTTATACAACTACATTTGGATTATTACACAATATCGAAATAAAGTGAATCTGCAGAGTGTTGCATTCAAAGGCATGTAACGTTAATTGACACAGAGAAGAAAGAGTTAAAACTCTTCACGTGCTCGCACTCATGACTGCTACTTAACATCTGAACACAAAAACAAAACAAATAAAAGTACATCGACGGATCTTCTTCTGTCTGTTCTCCAAAATATAATCAAATGTATATTTCTGCAAGCATGTTTAAACTGGTTTACTGTGTCTACGGCAGGCAAAGGCATTCGTTTTCAAGTCGCACGCCACTGCGCAACAATACACACAAACTACCGCGGGATGGCGGGTGTTCATAAACTGTGAGACTGTGAACAATGGTAGCTTATTTAATGTATAAATTAATGTATATGTCCAAAAACGGGTAATGTCATACTTTCTAGTAGTGCTATCGTGGCCTAATAATCTGATTGGTTGTAAAATGTAGGCTATTACCTGAGTGAAATGAAATCGAATATCGTCCTGTGGAATCATTCATTCACAGACAGCTTACGAAGATGTTCAACTAAAGCTCTTTATCGCTAGTAAAAATATGATGCATTTGAAGATTTGCTCTCACTGACTGTACTGTAGGTCCACTGCCACTTCATCTAACGCCCTTGATGTCCTTAAATCTTCCTGTTACGACTCCGAGTCGAGTGTGAATGGGCTTTATGCACAGCTGCACCACTTCCTGAAATTCAGGCAGGTCCTTTGTTTCCTGTCTGCCTTTATTGGACAAACTGATTAATCCAAGTGTGCCTGACCACCTGGATTAATCAGTTGGTCCAATAATGGCAGACAGGAAACAAAGGACCTGCCTGAAGTTCAGGAAGTAGTGCAGCTGTGCATAAAGCCCATTGAAATCGCTTCAGACGATTCAGTGCGTGCAGGAACTGAACAGATCATTCAAACTGATTCGCGAACCGATTTAGACAGATCTAACTTGTTGTTTGATGAAGTCTTTGAACAGAATCGACTCAAAAGGGTGATTCATTTGTGAATTGAGCATCGTTCAAGCCCAGAAAAAAAGATACAGCGCGCTTGGAATAAACTATAGGCTACGCATTTAACAACACATATTGCATTAAAATAAAGTAACGAGAGGAACCAGGGTTTTTCCTGCATAGAGAATTATGAGGCGGCCGCCTCCGTCAAATTTCGTGCCGCCTCCTGCTCTCGACAAAACTCGGACAGACAGTCATGGTCAGATACACTTTTTCCACCGTGACGGTTCTTTTGCGGTTACCGCATGTGTCCATTCTCAGTCAAACCGTATAGTGCTGCTGCTGCGCGCGGATAAGTAATAAAAACATTCCATTCCAATTAATCGAGGGTGGATGACAGATAAATAATTTTGTGTTGAGTTTGTTGAAAGACACGGAACTCTCATCACGGTAAAACGCAATGAACGTGCATCACTCTACTTTCGTTTTCCTGAATGCCATCAAGATTGAAACCAAGACTGATTTCATAACAGTTCAATAAACAAATAGTTAAAATTAAGTCACTTACATTTTAGACGCAATGACTGTTTTTGTTCTGTTTCAGCAGCGAAAATAATTCCAAACAAAGATCACAGCAGAACAACCGCAACACTCACAGCAACACTTCAGCCATGTTTCATCACTGAATGATTCAGCGTTTTGAACGAATCGGTTGAGTCAAAGATTCAATTACCTATTCATAAACTGCCTCATTCGTAATGAATCAGCCTTTTGAACGAATCGTTTGAATGAATGACTCAATGACTCGCTCATTAAGACGGTCGCCTGCCGCCTCCTACTGGTGTTTTAGTTTCATAAAGTATCATTCTTTTCAACATTCCTTATTTGTATATTCAAAAATATTTAAAATAATCTAATTTAATAAAGTTATACTTTTTCCAATGTAAATTATTTAATTTGATTGGAAACAGCCTAATGCCTTATTTTAATTGAATGTATTGATTAAATTTAAGAATTTGAAATGAAAGATGGAGCAAACATTTAATAAAATAAAACCTTATAAAGGTACAAAAAATTATTCTGTTTTCAAACAGTGATGTAATGAAACATTGACAATTTAAGTTTGAATGGAGTAAAGCCTCTGTTAAGGATATTAAGGAAATGTAATTTTGCCAAAAGAAGAACTTTTATTTTAAATAAATGTTCATTTATAATTAGCCAACTTCAGTGTGATATGTAGCCATATTATCATGCTTAACACTGAAAATTTGAATAATTATAATGTGGTGATCAGATGCAGATATCTAAATCAAAGAATATGGGCGGTTTGCGGGTGGATTTTTTTATTTTTAACAGTGGATTTGGGTGACTCAAAGTGCACCAGATTAATGAATTTATCTTTAAAATATACAAAAATTTCTTTCGGGGGGGCATGCCCCCGGACCCCCCTAGGGGTACAGGCCCCACCCACAAAAATAATGCCGAAAAACACATTAGGCTATATGATGATCTATGAAAAATAACATTTAATTATTTAACATTTAACATTAACATTATTAACATTTGTTATTATTAAAATACATTATTAGGATTTTACCACCTCCGCCTCATTTTGCGCCAGGAAAAAGTTAGCCCAACGTAACGAAGTAAAAGTACAGTTTTTTCATTAGAAATGTACTCGAGTTAAAGTAAAAGTACCCACATTTAAATCTACTCTTAAAAGTAAAATTTTTCCAAAAAGTAAATGTAACGAACACATCTCTGGTCATCATGTCTTGTATGTTTGCAGGCGTGCAGGCTCGTTTACTGCAATAGCATATTGATATTTCGGCGGGAATTTTCTCGGATTTTCCTCTGCGGGAATAAAACACTCTCTTTTCTCCTTTCGCCGGTGAGTGACGCGTGCGAACGGGGCGCAAGGGCGGGGTAGCTTTCTTGTAACGTAAAGAAAGCTAGCCCCGTGACCATCCGCTTCTGACATCCCTTGTGAACGGCGCAGTTTGCGCGGCTCGAACAGAGGGAGAGAGAGAGTGTGTTCTCTTTTAGAAGAGTGTGTCGCAGTGGTGAACACACAGTAGCAGAGAAAAGGATATAATACGCCGGATAGCGTATAGCAGGAACGGCGACTGAAGGCGGCGAGTTGTCGACCAGCGGCTTCAGATGCAAAGGCTCGTCCCGCAGAAGGCTTTCTCAGACGGCGCGGCTTCTTCCTCTCGGGATCCAGCGATGCGAGAGCTTCGCTGAAGAGATGAAAAATCAGATTCTATCAGCCTGTCAAGCTATATTTATAGGCCCAAGCCACGCCCGTCTCGGCGGGACGTGACGTGAACAGAGCTGACTAGGTGAGGTGGCTGACACGCGCGAACCAATCATGGTGCTTGGATGGTGCCGCCAGAACGGTCGTGGCTTCTGGCTATATAAGCGGGCCATTTCGCTATAGGAATCAGATTTAATCTCCTTCAGCAAAGTCTTCACTTCGCTGTTTCTCCTGCTAAGAAGCCTTCGCCAGCGGAGACCCCTTCACCTGTTCTGTTCACTCAGAGACCTCATTGGATCTGACATCATGAAGGGCCTCTCTCGATAGGCTGCTGCAGTTGCCGCAAGGCAGCCAATGGGTGCGCGAGCTGTCTCGCCTATGTCTGCATGCTGCCGCAACGCGTTTTACATTATTAAAAATTTAAGGATAATTTTTGGCTTCAATATCTCGCTGAAAAGAGGTTTTCCCCTAGCGTAATTACGCAGTACGAGAGACCTCTCGTAAGAGAACCGCTCTAGACGATACTCTTGTTTATTAACATTCTTAAGTTTGAATCAGGCTTGAATTGGTTTGAAATTGAGGCCATCCTTAATATTTACACCTGAGCAGATGAAATTCGCAGTTACCGCAAGAGGCGTGACATTTCCCGAACACGCGGTGTCAATCACAACACACTGGGCCAGCTAACCAATCACAGCACATTTCGTATTTCAGAAGGAGGGGCTTCATCGAAACAGGAACGCATTCGAGCCAGGGGAGAGAGAGGTGCTGTAATAATGTAAAATTTGTGAAAAATAATGTGTTTTTTTAACAACCAAGTGTGAAAGCATATTCTTGTACACCCCAAAAACAAAATCAAGACTTTGTAAAAGGGCATAATATGACCCCTTTAAGATATTTGTAAGTGTGCCTTAAGTGTATATTTAGAAAGGGAATTTAGGCTGAAATCAGTGTGTGTTCCTCTTTGGAGCAGCTGTGCTGACATGGCTGACTGCCGACAGTGCTGGAAGACCCTGGGATGTGAGTTCACTTTGGGTAATGTTGAAGTATGGCATGCGGAGGGGTGCCACGACGGGAGTCGGCCCACTGCTTGATGTGCTGCAGAGGAATTCAAGTTTGAAAAAGGGGGCGGATTAAAAACATCATCCCCGGCAGGTGGTTTTATTGTATTGAGAGAAAATTTGAGGTTCTGTAGGCCTACTCCATAATATTCACTCTCACTTTGAATGTTTTCATCTCCTTTTTCTGGAACTTTCCCAAGTATAGTTTAATATTCCATTACTGTAAACATAATTTGAAGAACAGATACTGTATTTGCACGCAGTCTTATCCATACACTCTCCCTTTCTAATCCATCCATTCATTTTAAAAATCGCTTGTCCTAGATCAGGGGGTTTCAATCGTATTTCAGACTCCCAAATTTAATCATTCTTGTGTGAGGGATGGGGTTGTAAAGCGAAAATCGATTCCAAGTCAGGAATCGCTTACTTGTTATAAAATGTCAAGTTTGATTCTTATCGATTCCTGTGTGCGCATTTTAATGTGATTTTAAACATTTCAAGTGCAAGAGGATGCGAAAGAGAACTCAATGTTTTCATGTTTTATTGAACTTGAACAGAAATACACAAAAGATTGTCAAAATGGACATCTTGGCAAGTATTAACATATACTTGGAGCCTTTCCAAATACACACACTTGCAGTCTTTGCACTTGGAGACTGCAGTGTTATGTTATATTTGATTTCAATTTCTGTATCTAAACATACCTACTTGAAAAATGTAAAACACTGTTTATTTAATTTCTTTGCTCAGTTGTATGTATTTGTGTTATCCCTTACGAAAAAATAAGTCTGTTCAAGTGTGCTTTCAGTATACTTCTTTTAAACTAAAAATAGGAAAGTATACTTTCAGTCTATTTTTATGTACTTGTCAGAAATATACTTAAAATTTCATTTAAGTATACTTGACTTACACCTACTGACAGAAAATCTAAGTATATTTGGCCTATAGTTCTCAGTCTTTTGATCGAGACATACTTTTTAAGTAGGATATACTTATAGCACACTTGATTATACTTTTAAGTTAAAAGGGTTTTTACTAGTAGTAGCACTAATTACCGTACCCATAGCTCGGCCTGCTTCTCTAGTAGGTCCCGGATCTGCTTCTCCACGGCCTCCAGCTCCAACTGCACTGTGTGCAGCTCGAACGTGTCCTCGCCATTGATGTCATTTTAATTCTGTGTGCTTCTTCCTTCGTAAAGTCTAGAAATATACCGTCTCTCCATTGTAAACTGGATGCACTTTCTATGAACTTCGCAGTCATTGAAATTCTAGAAACCATTTTTGGAAAATTTGTCGTTAAGATTCAAGTATAGGCTACTTTAAGCTTGTGATGGTAGCCTTGAATTTTACTGAACATAATCACAGAACTATTCGGTCTTTGCAGTCTGTTAAATTACTCTTGAACAAGTGACAGTCTCTGCCAGGATTCTGAAGGGAAGTGCATTTCCAAACCATCTTACGCTGAAAGATTTTCATCTGTGGATAATGGTGTGCTTTTGCTCTTATAAGGATGATATATGTTAAATGGACTGGCTCATTTAGGTTACCAATGTGTTCAGGTATTTAGTTGATTTTTTCACAGGGGGAAAAATCACTAGATTTTTAAATTGAAATTGATCTTTGAATCTGTTGGCCATGTAGCCACTCAAATAGTCATGCACCGAGATTTTTTTTTATTTTTTATTTTTTTGCTTGAACAACTATTACCTTAACTTTACGACTTCTGAGGAAAAATAATTATCTAATGACATTTCTTAAGACATCTGTTAGAAGAACAAAAACTGTTTACATTAAAAAAAAATGTTTCAAGCTGTTTACATTCAACTTTTGACTTAATTCAACATTGTTTCACTGTACAAACATTTGGAACAAATGAAGGCATATAATCACAGCCATTTGTGATTAAACTTGAATGCTGGCTAGTTGCCCTGTTTCACTACAATGGTTATGACGCTGTATGTTGTTCTCAGGGAGTCTTGTACAAAAACAGATTTCAATGTGCTTTTGTCAGATATGAGTTCGATGACATGTGTCTTGTACAAAGCAAGCTGAGAAAGTGTGTGTGTGCGTCTCTCTCTCTCTCTGTGTGTGTGTGTGTGTGTGTGTGTGTGTATACATACCTACTTACATAAATCAACAGTGAGCACAGTGAATGTGTGCAGGTCATGGCACACAAAGAGTCAGAAAGATGGTCACCTTGCTTTGTGTCCTGTATGTCAAGCTTTGGGCCAGCCTGCATAAGGATATTTACCATGTTAGGCAGAGGGCAGGAAGACTTTTCAGATGCTGATATGTGAATCCTAGACCGTGAATCCTTGTTTTTTCCTGTGGTAGCTGTAATTGTACACTATAAAATATCAGTTACATTTTATCCAGCATTTATAAAGGAGCTGTGTGATTCTTATGGAATCAAGTTGATTACTTGTTAATATCTAAACAAAAACAAAATCTGATCTTTAGAGCACAATGCAGGGTACATAAGCAATAAGATACTTGAGGTTGTGCATCGTGAATAGTCACGGCTGAAGGGCGTTGTTAGGCACGACGCGAAGCGGACTGCACAGCGAGCACAGAGCAGAGCTGACTAGGTGAGGTGGCTGACACACGCGAACCAATCATGGTGCTTGGATGGTGCCGCCAGAACGGTCGTGGCTTCTGGCTATATAAGCGGGCCATTTCGCCATAGGAATTAGATTTAATCTCCTTCAGCAAAGTCTTCACTTCGCTGTTTCTCCTGCTAAGAAGCCTTCGCCAGCGGAGACCACTTCACCTGTTCTGTTCACTCAGACGGACCAGCGCCCCTCTCCGCAAGCGGCAGGCCTCGTCTCTTTCGGTGGAGAAGAAGAGGAGGAAGATAACGACCTGTCTTTGGCTGCATCCAAGTGCGAGGATTGGGCGGGCTCGGCTGACCCCACCCCCTCATCTCAGACCAGTGAAGTAGGTGCAAGGGCGAGTCTGGAATCAGAGCTTCTCCGCGTCCTCACTAAAGCCATTGAAGACCTCGGGCTCGATTGGTCTTCACCTCAGGAGCCCGCTAAGAGCCGGCTCGACGAATGGTTCCTGCCGGGAGCCACCAGGCCCCTCGTCAAAGACCAGCGCCATTCTTTCCTGAGGTACACACCGAGCTGACTAAATCATGGCGCGCCCCCTACTCGGCTCGCCTAAGAACATTCACCTCCACAATGCTCTCTACTGTTGACGGCGCTGAGGAGCAGGGATATGAGATGCTGCCCCCCCAAGAGGAAGCAGTGGCCGCGCACCTCTGCCCGCCCACTGCTATTGGATGAAGATCCAAGGCAGTTCATCCATCGAAACCCTGCAGAGCCACTTCAGCTCTCACCGGCCGAGCTAACACCGCCGCTGGCCAAGCTGCATCGGCCCTGCACACCATGGTAGTCTTCCAGGTGTTCCAAGCTAAACTGCTCCGCTCCATGGATGAGTCTGGACCTAACCCCGAGGCTTTTAGGGACCTGCTCAGCGCCACTGATCTAGCCCTGCGTGCCACTAAAACCCCCGCCCAGGCTATTGGAAGGAGTATGGCCAGTTTGATTGTGCTATTGCGCTACCTCTGGCTAAACCTGACGGAGATTAAGAACGCAGACTGGACTCTTTTCTGGACTCTGAAATGGTCAGTGTTCACCGACTGGTGCGCAGCCTGGGACATTGACCCTTATTCAAGTGAAGTACCACTGGTACTTTCTTTTCTCCAAGAGCTGCTTGATGCGGGTTGAAACCCTTCCACGCTCAAAGTATATGTGGCGGCCATGACAGCCTTCCACGTTCCTGTGGACGGCCAGTCACTGGGAAGGAACGACCTCGTTGTACGTTTCCTCAAAGGGGCCAGGAGGTTGAACCCGCCTCGACCCCCTTTTATACTGACCTGGGACCTTTCCACAGTCCTCAGGGCCCTGAAGGGACCCCCTTTCAAGCCACTTCAGTCGGCTGATCTAAAGCCTCTTTTACTGAAGAGCGCACTTCTGCTAGCCCTAACATCGGTCAAGCGAGTGGGTGATTTACAAGCGCTCTCTGTGAGCGCTTCCTGCCTTGAGTTCAGGCCCAACGACTCCAAAGTATTGTCCTCAGGCCCAGGCATGGCTATGTTCCCAAAGTGCTCTCAACTGCGTTCAGAGCTCAGGTCATTTCTCTATCAGCTATTCCCCCTTCGGAAGAAGATAGAGATGTGTCTCTACTCTGCCCTGTTAGGGCCCTTAGAGTCTATTTAGAGCATTCTGCCCCATTCAGGCAGTCAGAACAGCTCTTCATATGCTTCGGTGGCTGCACCAAAGGGCTTCCGGTCACCAAGCAGAGACTATCACGATGGATAGTAGACGCTATCGCTTTAGCCTACGCTTCTATGGGCCTTCCTTGCCCCATTGGCGTTAGAGCTCATTCCAGAGAGGCATGGCCTCATCTTGGTCCAGTGGTATACCAATTGAAGACATCTGTGCGGCGGCCGGCTGGTCCCCCCGTTGGATTTGACTTTAGCTCTACTATTAACCTCAGGCTTCGAACCCTAGGTGATAGTTGGGCGAAGTGTTAAGCTGATAACACAGTGTTTTAAAATGGGTTCCCATAGCATATAGCTACACAATAAGAGAAACCGTTTTCGAAAGGGAACGTACTTGGTTACTGACGTAACCTCGGTTCCCTGAGAGTAAAGGAACGAGTATTATGTACCCTGCCGTGCTTATTACCTTGGTACAGGTGCTGACAATTTAAACCTGATTCCTATGGCAAAATGGCCCGCTTAAATAGCCAGAAGCCACATGCAAAGCGCAAAGTGCAAATTACCATGATTGGTTTGGCGCGTCAGCTGCCTCGCCATAGGTTTGTGACTAGAAGAAAAGACTAGAGCTCATGGGTTTGTGACTACATGAAAAGACTAGAGCGGGGCATAAGAGTGGGGACTCCATCTTCGCGAACGAAGGCGAGTCTCAGTCTCAACACCGAGATGGTCATATTCCCGCAGTGGGAACATGAGTCATCCACGAGAGGTGCCTCAGGGTGCTGTAAGCCCAAACAAGTGATTCACCTATCGTAACCGTCAGAGGTGGACAGAGCCCTACCGCACCCAGAAATGCACGGATGGAATGGCATCTTGGCCAATATGAACTAACACTGTAAGGTGGATATATACCACACCCCATCAGTTATATTCAATTCTATGTTGCCACCTGTTGGCACAATTGTGTAACTTAGAAAACAACTTTTGTTATGTCAATATCACAAGAAAATTAAGTAGTGATGATGAGAAAACAACTTTTATGTTGAGATCACAAGAGAATATTAAGTCGTGATAAAGAGAAAACAGCTTTTGTGATGTCAAGATCACTAGAAAAGCTGCCACCAGACACAATGAAATGAAAATGTTGTCCATTTGTCTTTTTCACGATAGCATGTTATAACATTTTAATAAAGACATGTATTGTTGTGGTATGAATAATAAAACAAGCATTTATGTGTTAAACTGCAAGCAAAAGGTTAGGAGGAAAAAAAATTAGTGCTTGGATCCCGATGATTGCAGCTTATGACTATATTTATTATTGCAATTTTTAAGTGTTTGAATAATCGTCTGTATTCATTTATATTATTTATTATTATGATATAACTATGACTATAGAGTTTTAATAATCATTCTAATTCGATGAGAATAGGGATGTTCACACCAGCTATAATGATAACGACAGAGAGGAACAATACCATTGGAATCTGTTTCAGATTCCTTGTATCAATTTCAGAATACATTTTTTTCAGCTGATAAACTATACAAACTTTAAAGTGCTTGAACATTTTAGTCAACTGCAGCACACGCTTATAATAAACAGACCTTTATCATCCATCCGCTGGTGTAGGCTAATAAACAGACCTTTATCATCCGCTGGTGTGGGCACTAATATAGTTGTTGTGTAGTTATCTTTATAGTTATCATTCTTAAACAGGCATTAATTCTTGAAAGCAATGCATACTTGAATACAGTTTTTTAAAAAAAATTAATGACATTGACTTGCTGCTCTGGGTCGCAACACAAGTTTAGTTGACTTGAAATCCACTAACCCATATTACACATTTCACCCCAGTGAAAGGTCCAGTGTGTTGCATAACCTGAGCAAGCAGCTCTTGCACTGCACTACATTTCTAAAAATTACACTCCCATTCACAGCAAATGGCACATCTGAGCTGGGCTGTGGCAAAGTCTGCCACAGAATTTTCTCCGCCTGGTTGTCAACTCTTCAACAAAGCTGACCCTCTTAGCCATAGTGCAGCAAACCAGCAGTGAAAAGTTCAAATATTGGACTTTCCTGTGGGGCCCAGGCTCTGTGACAGCATGTTCACGCCAACATCAACAGGGTGGGATGGTGTCGGAGAGCATGTCTGTCTCGTCTGCGGCAAATGGCTAAAGTGCCATGTGTTTGAGCGGGAAAGAATACCACCCCATCCTTTGTTTCAAAAGGCAGCATGGACACTTTCCATTTACATGCAGCTCAACTCATCTCTATATACTTTTGGCTATAATTACCTGCATATATAGTATAATTTTTTTTTTATTATTACTAATTTGTCTACCTTATGCATATAGTATGACCAACTACCAGTGAGTGAACAGGGGTTGAGTAAATGTAAAGTTTATTCTAAAATGCATTTTAGTGTTTTTTGGTGGTACGTCTAATTTTTTTCTGCATTGCTACTGGGCATTTCGAAGAACAGTGCGACATAGATTCAGGCAAAAGAAACAAACGTTAAATTTATTAAAGAATGCATGATGTCAAAGATAACAGATCATATTCAATCATCTACTTAGGGAGATTTCTCATGGGCTTGCTCACTGGTGTCACAGTTTAACCAGGCTCCTCTGTCTCACACACCCAACCTTCACTCTCATCCGAATACTGATCACCTGCACTTGTCCCTCATCAGCCCACCAATCAGGACCTGTATATAAGCACACACCTCACAGTCACACTTTGTCTTGTCTCCAATACTGATTACGAACTACTTACCTGCTCTCTGGGGCGCTGTAAAGGGGGGGTAAACTATGACGATTCTCGGGGCCCATGACTAAGAGGGGGCCCAGAGAAGCCCCCAATAAAACTGTGGTGCTAAAAAAAAATTTGATAGTAAAAATTATTAACTTTAAATTATTCTATTTGCTGTTTCCTGGTGTCAAAAAATGTATTTGTTTAGGAAACACAAACGTCCGTGGGCCCCTCTCCCCCTCTTGATTATCATAAAATGGTTCAGTCCGCCCAAATTGTATCCAGGCAACACAAACAGCTTGACCACTTATAGCGCCGGTGACTCCACATGACTTTCGCGGCCCGCAGGTGTCCTCCGCCTTCGCTGCTTTCGATCGCACGGCGATCATGGTCTGTATGTTCCCTGTCACTATCGTGGCACGGTCATGCAGTACTGTGTGTCGCCTGCGCCTTCGATGCAGTGCTGTCCCGGGAGTTCTGTCGAACCGGCCGCAGTGGAACACTAGTCCTTCCCTGGCCAACCCTGGCAGAACGCGGAAAATTTTAACCACGCCCCTATGCTGGGACGCTATGCCTCCCATGCCCGGCCTGGTTGTTCCGCCGCGCACACTACTGACCTCGCTCTCGGGCGACATCGGTACCTGCGTGATCCTGGGTCAGGTGATGTCCACTATGTGGTCCAGACATGGGCTTAGCCAGGTTGATGTGGCAGGGTCTGAGAATTCATTTTCTCAGCTCCCCCATGTCCCAGGCTGAGCTCTTTGGCGGTGTGGCTTCGGCCACCTGAAGCAGACTCAGGTTCTGTACCGATGGTCATCCATCCGTGCGGTCTCCTTAGTCTACTTCCCGCCAAGGCCCCCTCCATGCGGCTGTTCCCCTCGGGCCTTCACCAGCTCTGAGTAGGAGGAAGTCACAGGAGGGTGGCGCTGCCCGTCTCCGCCCCTTAGACTGCCACGTCAGCCTAAACAGCACCCTTGAGGCAGGCAGCCTGGTCGGCGGTGTGGTTGAGGACTGCGCCCAACAGTGTTCGATCACTCCAGAAGCGGACTGAGGCTCTGCACTGACGGTCATCCGTTGGTGTGGTCTGCTTAGTCCGCTTCCCGCCGACGCCACCTCCATGCGGCTCCTTCCCTCGAGCCTTCACCGGTCCAAGCACGAGGAGGTCGCTGGAGGCTGGCACCGCCTGTCTCTGCCCCTTAGCCGGCTAACACCTGGCTAAGCAGCACTCCTGAGATGGGCAGCTTGGAGTTAGGGCTCAGTTCTTCGGGGAGTTGGGAGCAGGACCACTCCTTACTCCAGTGGAGGGCTGGGGGAGGATCTTGTTCTAAAAGAACTGATGCTCTTTCTCTGAGCTTTAAGAGGCAGTGGATGACAGCACGCGCCGCCCACGGGCCACGCTCCTCTCATCCCCCCTCTGTCGCCAGACCCCTGCCAGAGCATGCCCCCCGTGGGACGCGCGCCCTCCCCTGGCCTCCTCTGGCAAGACGCGGTTAATGACCGTGCCCCTGCACAGGGCCGCTATGCCACCCTCGCCGGTGCCGGTCATTCCGCCTCGCTGCCCCACCGACGGTACGTCTGTGGTTCGTATGACCCTGCTGGTGCACTTTCTGGAGGCCTGGCTAGAGCTTTCCAGACTGTCCTGCTGGGTCGCGAGAACCATCAGGCTCGGCTACGCGATTCAGTTCGCGTGATCTCCTCCCCGCTTCAGGGGAGTCCGCTTCACTATGGTCGGTGGCAATGCCCCTGTCATGAGAGCGGAGGTCGCCACCCTACTTGCGAAGGGTGCGATCGAGATTGTCCCTCCAGCCGAGATGAAGTCCGGCTTCTACAGCCCTTACTTCATTGTACCCAAGAAGTCCGGTGGGTTACGGCCAATCCTCGACCTGCGCGTCTTGAACCGCTCCCTTCACAGGCTGCCATTCAAGATGCTAACGGCCAAACACATCCTCCAGTGTGTGCGGCCGCAGGATTGGTTTGCAGCCATCGACCTGAAGGACGCCTACTTCCATGTCTCAATTTTACCTCGACACAGACCGTTTCTACGGTTTGCTTTCGAGGGGCAGGCATACCAGTACGCAGTTCTCCCTTTCGGGCTAGCCCTGTCTCCTCGCGTCTTTACGAAGGTCGTCGAGGCAGCCCTTGTTCCCCTCCGGGAACACGGGGTTCGCATCCTGAACTATCTCGACGACTGGCTAATCCTAGCTCACTCTCGAGACCAGGTTTGCGCACACAGGGACCTAGTGCTCCGGCACCTAGTCCGTCTGGGCCTTCGGGTCAACTGGGAGAAGAGCAAACTTTGCCCCGTGCAGAGGATCTCTTTTCTCGGTATGGAGATCGACTCGGTCGCCATGTGCGCGCAGCTTACGATCGAGCGCGCGCAGTCACTGCTGACTTGTCTTCGTCCGTTCGAGGGCAAGAGTGCGGTTCCACTGAAATTATTTCAGAGGCTCCTGGGGCATATGGCATCCGCAGCCGCAGTAACGCCGCTGGGATTGCTTCATATGAGACCGCTTCAGCTTCAGGAAGGACCTCCTTTCTCAGGGACGGGGCACCCTTTGGCACCCTCGCCCCGTTCTTTGGAACCTCCACGTGTGGCTCCTGGACGGGACGAGGCAGGTTTGAGTACCCTACCACCAGCGGTGGTGGCTACCATCACTTCCGCTAGAGCATCGTCCACGAGACATGCCTATGCTTTGAAGTGGAACCTCTTCGTCAACTGGTGTTCTTCTAAAACATCAAGAACCCACGAATTGCCCCATCAGTGTCGTGCTTTCCTTCCTGCAAGAAGGGTTGGAGCGAAGGCTGTCTCCCTCCACCCTGAAAGTGTATGTTGCCGCCATTGCCGCACATCACGAAGCAGTTGATGGTAAGTCTCTGGGGAAGCACGACCTGATCGTCAGGTTCCTGAGGGGAGCGAGAAGACTGAATCCTCCTCGTCCTCCCCTCATACCCTCTTGGGACCTCTCAGTGGTTCTAACTGCCCTGCAGAGTGCTCCTTTTGAGCCTTTGCAATCAGCAGAGCTTAAGTTCCTGTCTATGAAGACAGCGCTCCTGGTTGCATTGGCCTCCATCAAGAGGGTAGGGGACCTGCAGGCATTTTCGGTTGACGAAGCGTGCCTGGAATTCGGGCCGGCTAACTCTCACGTGATCCTGAGACCCCGGCTTGGATACGTGCCCAAGGTTCCTACCACACCTTTTCGAGACCAGGTAGTGAACCTGCAAGCGCTGCCCTTGGAGGAGGCAGACCCAGCCTTGGCACTGCTCTGTCCAGTACGCGCCCTTCGTGCTTACGTAGACAGAACGCGGTGTTTCAGGACCTCAGACCAGCTCTTTGTCTGTTATGGTGGGAAGCTGAAGGGAAAGGCTCTCTCAAAGCAAAGGTTATCTCACTGGATAGTGGATACCATTGCTTTGGCATACCAGCAGCAAGGTCGTCAATGCCCCCTTGGTGTGAAAGCCCACTCCACTCGTAGTGTGGCTTCCTCTTGGGCTCTAGCGCATGGCGCCTCGCTAACAGACATTTGTAGAGCTGCAGGCTGGGCGACACCCAACACATTCGCGAGATTCTATAATCTCCGAGTAGAGCCAGTTTCTTCTCATGTACTCGCTTCAACCAGCCGGTACTAGATTCTGCTCAGGTGTCTTCGCTTGCTCGCCATTCCTCTCCACGGACGGGATACGTGCGATCATCTTCTCAGGTGAGTCTGATAAGCTCTGAGTTCCTCCAGCACTGGTTACGTCAACGCCTAGGTTATGCCAATCTGCCATAACACAGCTTTTGCGCTTGACTAGGTGCCTCCATGTGCATGGTCCCCCCTTTTGGGCGACCCCCACATGTGTATTCCACTGTAAGTTTCTTTTGAGCGTGTGTCTTTCCCTTGGCAAGCCACCTTGCCTCCCCTGGGGTTTAAATATTCCACCTGCGGCTGGACACCTCAGTGATACCCCATATGCATCCCTCTGGGTCATATGTGTCTCTCAAGTCCCCCCCTTAATGGTTGGGCATAATTGCATATTTCTCCTGAGATATGCTTCCCAGTGTACCTTGGTATTCCTGTGTTAAGTAGGACTCCTTCGTTCATGCTAGTCTCACAACAGGGAGCTCAGACTTACGCAGGGCACTGGATGACAGCCGAGGTGGCGTGATTAGACTGGAACCCCAATCGTCGTCATCCGACGTAACTCGGAGTGACCACGAAAGGGAACGTCTCGGTTACGGATGTAACCCTCGTTCCCTGAGTGAGTTACGTCTTCCTGCCACTTCCGCTGTATCGCTGAAAAACGCCTGAGTTCAGTCTCGGCTCCTCAGCGAAGACATAACTGCATATTGCAGCGTACTTCCTTATATACCCCCTGCGGTGGGCGGAGATACGCTATGCAAATTCCGCAGACCCATGGCATTTCATTGCCATTGGCTCGTTTTATATACTCGAAGGTGAGAGGCTTTCTAAGCGAAACCCCAATCGTCGTCATCCGACGTAACGTCTCTGTTCCCTACTCAGGGAACGAGGGTTACATCCGTAACCGAGACGTTTTGTGGTCCAGGGTCACATATGGTAGATAGGACAGAACAAGAAGGCTATTAATAATATTTCAATGCGCAAAAGTATTATAGGCCTAATATGAAAGGCTCCAATACAGAGCGGCTTATGTGCATCCCGCACACAGAATGGTGTGCTTGAAGCAACATGGAGTTACAGTGCTTCGCACTGAAAAGTTGAAGCACAAGGGTAAGAGATATTGAAGCGTAGTGTATCATATGCAACAGTTTTGAATTTCAGTTACTGTGTGCGTGAAGAACAATTCATAGTGATCTCTACTCCAGTGTTGTGATCTAACAGACAACAGGTAGAAAGATAACATGATTTAAAAACCAGAAATAAACTCCAGCAGGATAAAGTACGTTTCCCTGACTGTCCATGGCCTCTTCTTTCCAACCACAAGACCATCTCCATCAATTCTACCACCATTAAGTCTATAACCATTAAGTTCTGCTGCCCACTTTTCCTCATCTCATCCGCTTTGAAACAGCTGAGAGGTGCAACTGTTTTCCCTAAGCTGGACCTCTGAAGCGTGTACAACCTCATCCGTATTCGTTACACCTACAGGCCACTACGAGTGCTGCGGTATGCTGTATGGGCTTGTCAATGCTCCCTCCGTATTCCCTCCGTGTTCATTTGAGCATGAGGTGCTCCGGGAGTACCTCCACCAATCTGTGCTGTTATACATCAATGATATCTTGATCTACTCCCGGACCATAGCCGAACATTGGCAGCATGTTTCTGAGGTCCTCCAGCACCTGAGAGAATATTGACTCTTCCTTAAGGCAGAGAAATGCACCTTTCCCTAGTCATCCATCCAGTTCTTTGGCTACCATATCAGTGAAAGCGGCATCAAGATGGGTGAGGGCAAGGTTGACACAGTGCGCTCCAGGCCAACTCCCACCAGCATTGAAGAGTTACAACATTTCCTGGGTTTTGTTAATTTCTACAGCCACTTCAAAGTTGAAGTGTCAACAAGTGGTCTAGGAAGTTTTCACAGCAGCAGGGAAATCCATCACAACATTGATGTGCCTTCTCAAAAAAGCTTACTGTGGCAGAGCAGAACTACGATACTGAAAATTGTGAGCTACTACCATCAAACTAGCTCTAGAAGCATGGAGGCATTGGCTGGAAGGAGACCATCACCCTTTCTTAATGCTTAGTTTAAGATCGCTTCTGGTGGCCTGGCATGGCACAGGACATCAGGAGGTTTGTCCAGGGGTGCCATTTCCAAAAGTCCATGTAATCTACCATTGGGAAAACTCCTCCCACTGCTTATTCCTCATCCACCCTGGTCACACCTAGGAGTGGATTTTTATTACAGACTTACCACCTTCAGATGGGTTTACCTGGCTACCTGCCACCTAGTGCCACTCAAGGGACTGCCTACTGCCATGGAAACAACTGAGATGATGTTCAATCATGAATTCTGCAACTTTGGACTCCCTGAACACATAGTTTAAGTATATGGAAAGCCTTTTTCATCTTCCTAGGTGTGACCTTAAGTCTCTTTTCTGGTTACCACCCTAAAACAACTGGGCAGATGGAGAGAAAGATTCAGGAAATTGGATGCTTTCTGAGAACCTTCTGCCACGGCCACCAGAGGTCTTGGAACCGCTTCCTCTTCTGGGCCCAAAACTCTCTCTGTCAAGCAGCAACTGGATATACTCTGTTTCAATCCGTACTCTACTTCCAGCCATGTTCCCATGGTCCAGGGATTCTTCGGATCCATCTCTCACTGGTTCTAGGAGAGCGAGGGGGGTCTGAGACACAGCTCACTACTACCTTCAGCATGCAGTGTGTCCCGTCAGAAGGGCAATGCTGATGCCTGACGGACCGACACTTCTACTTAACAACCCAGGCAGAAGGTGTGGCTCTCCACATGGGACATCAGACTGCGTCTCCCCAGCAAGAAGTTAAGTCCCAGATACATCGGTCCCTTCCCCATTAATCGTCAAATTAACCCTGTCACTTATGAACTGCACCTACCCCCCACTACATAATTCACCAGACCGTCCATGTCTCTCTGCTCAAACCTTATCTACTCCTGTTTTTGATTCTCCCACAGACCCTGTTCCTGTAGATGAATCCCCCAAGCCCCCCAACCAACTGGGGGTTGTAAGACACTATTATTTGTATGTATTGTCAAAATTGCTATTACAAGTAAATTAAATGGAAAATTTGAATTTATATTGCATTCAATCATGTTAATAATTGATTATATATCTCTCCATCTCTCCTCTGAAAGATATAATCAGTACATTTCTTAAACCTCTGACTTAATGTACCCCCCCCCACACACACACACATTTTTTTTAATAGGCCTTATACATTCTGAAATTTAGCCTACTCACTTTCCATGTAATGTAAATGTGGACAATGTTAAACAGTTTTTTCCTGTAATCAGTGCAAAGTGGAAACCATCATGACCTTATTGAGCAATATGAAGAATTTACTTATTGCACAATCAGCATGACTGAACAAGTGCTCTTATACACAATCTTTTGCCCTTTTGTGATGGGTTAAGCAGCTATCAGGTCTCTGTTATGCTCTGCTAAGAAACTTTGATTTGACCACACAGCTAAGCTGAAGAGATATTCTCTGTAAATGTCACTGACTGACATTAGCTGGGAATTACTTTAAGCATCCTTACCCAAGAAACTCAAAATGTGTTTAGTTTGCCCTCTTCACCAATGTGATCCAAATGGACTGTGGGGCATTTTCCTTCCCAGCAATTGTTACATTTACTTATCAAAAGAGGTCATTGATAAGAAATACAGTCAATTTGAGGCTGGATCCAATTGGTTGATTTTGTGACCTGTCCATGGGCTTTAAAACAGCTGCTCACTCATGTTCTCTCTCTCTCTCTCTCTCCTCCCATTTTCTGCTTCTACTGTATCTTCACTTTTTCTTCAATTTAAAGTTTGATCAAACCGGGGGACTTCATCAGTTGTTTTCTTTGCCAAAACATCACATGATAGACTGTGGTGAGTCCACCAATTCTTGTTTGATCTTACAATGGTTTTTGGGGAGAAAATAAAAATATGCTAAACTAAAATGCTAAATTAACTTTAAACAAACTGAAGCAGCATACGTTTCACTAAACTATTGTTTTCATAGTGTGTGTGTGTGTGTGTGTGTGTGTGTGTGTGTGTGTGTGTGTGTGTGTGTGTGTGTGTGTGTGTGTGTGTGTGTGTGTGTTTGTGTTTCAGGTATTCCCTACATTGTGGGGACAAAATGTCACCACAAAGATGGCAATATCCAAAATTTTTTGGTCACCATGAGCAAAATGGATTACAAATCATATTAAGTGATGTTTTTTTGAAAATGTAAAAATGCAGAAAGTTTTCTGTGATTGTTAGGTTTAGGGGAATGTTCCCCTAAAACATAAAAAAACAATCACTACTAATATGTCACACACTTTAATGTGGGAAGAACAATATTTTTTATTTTAATATAATCTCTATGTTCAGCAAGATCTATCAAACAAGTATAACCTATTTAAGGGCAGATCACATTAAGAGTGTAAGGGGGAATTAAAGAAGACATAAAATAATACATTCAGCATAATGCGATTGAAATGAATAAAATAATAATAATGAATAAATATATTATTAATATTATTATTATTACAATTATTATTATGAAATTTTATTTATTAGTTTATCTAACATTAATTAGCTTTACTGTAATGTTAGTTAAAGGATATTTTTCATCTGTAGTCCCTGAACAGAATGTTACAAGTCACCCTAAAAACAAAATGTATTGTTATAAACATAAAAGGAGAAAAAAAAACTATACCATGCAAAGCAGATGCACAGACATAAAAAGCATGCACAGTAGGGGTGCATCAAAAAACACAATTCTTGAATTTTGATATGGCTGGGTGCTAAAAATGTTCCACTATATGTAGAAACAACACATGCAAAATATTTTTCCAGTACATGATGATTTAGGGGTGCCACCGCACATCTGTTTTTTTTGGATAAAGTGCTTAACAGTGCTCAATGGTCACAATGGAGATCTGAGGTAAACAATACTACAGCTCAAGAAAACTGAGATGATCTTTCTGTTTGAGGTGATCTTTCTGTGTTTGGTATGTATTATTACATAATTACTATCATATCTGTAATTGTGTCTTTGTATACTTATTTATCATAAGTCATTTAAGTGCTTTGGTGCTCATTACACCTAGCTAACGTTAGCTAGCAACAGTTTGCTAACCACAGTTAGCTATCTATGTTAGCTAAGCTATTAAGCTTAACATCAACAGTATTCTAGAGTGGACAATATCATATTCAGAGTTTACAGTGGGGAGAACAAGTATTTGTTACACTGGCGATTTTGCAGGTTTTCCCACTTACAAAGCATGTAGAGGTCTGTCATTTTTATCATAGGCACACTTCAACTGTGAGAGACGGAATCTAAAACAAAAATTCAGAACCTGTATAAAAGGTCCACACACTCAATCAAACACACTCCAACCTCTCCACAATGGCCAACGGTCAATATCCCTTGGTCTGGGGCACCATGCAAGATCTCACCTTGTGGGGCATCAATGATCATGAGGAAGGTGAGGGATCAGCCCAGAACTACACAGCAGGACCTGGTCAATGACCTGAAGAGAGCTGGGACCACAGTCTCAAAGAAAACCCTTAGTAACACACTACGCCGTCATGGATTAAAATCCTGCAGTGCACGCAAGGTCCCCCTGCTCAAGACAGCGCATGTCCAGGCCCGTCTGAAGTTTGCCAATGACCATCTGGATGATCCAGAGGAGGAATGGGAGAAGGTCATGTGGTCTGATGAGACAGAAATAGAGCTTTTTGGTCTAAACTCCACTCGCCCTGTTTGGAGGAAGAAGAAGGATGAGTACAACCCCAAGAACACCATCCCAACCGTGAAGCATGGAGGTGGAAACATCATTCTTTGGGGGTGCTTTTCTGCAAAGGGGACAGGACGACTGCACCGTATTGAGGGGAGGATGGATGGGGACATGTATCGCAAGATCTTGGCCAACAACCTCCTTCCCTCAGTAAGAGTATTGAAGATGGGTGGTGGCTGGGTCTTCCAGAATGACAACGACCCGAAACACACAGCCAGGGCAACTAAGGAGTGGCTCCTTAAGAAGCATCTCAAGGTCCTGGAGTGGCCTAGCCAGTCTCCAGACCTGAACCCAATACAAAATGTTTGGAGGGAGCTGAAAGTCGGTATTGCCCAGCGACAGCCCCGATACCTGAAGGATCTGGAGAAGGTCTGTATGGAGGAGTGGGCCAAAATCCCTGCTGCAGTGTGTGCAAACCTGGTCAAAAACTACAGGAAACGTATGATCTCTGTAATTGCAAACAAAGGTTTCTGTACCAAAAATTAAGTTCTGCTTTTCTGATGTCAAGTCATCTTCATTTATATAGCGATTTTAACAATGTAGATTGTTTCAAAGCAGCTTTACAGAGATAAGCGTATAATTTAAGATAACAGAGATTGTTTTGGCTTTATAGCAGTTCTTTATTTATTTGATGTATCAAATACTTATGTCATGCAATAAAATGCAAATTAATTAGTTAAAAATCATACAATGTGATTTTCTGGATTTCTGTTTTAGAGTCTGTCACTCACAGTTGAGGAGTACCAATGATCAAAATTTCTATATGCTTTGTAAGTGGGAAAACCTGATAAATATGCATTGTATCAAATACTTGTTCTCCCCACTGTAGATGTCTTATGTGTATTGAGAGTAGCATTGTAGTTGTTACAGTAAATTAACAGGGTAAGGCCACATGAACATGTCCCATTGACCTCCATTCATTTTGTCTATAGGACAAATGAATGGAGAATCTTGAAAGTTGAATTCTGAGAAATACCCAAGTTGCCCAAAGGGTTCAAACAAACAACTTTTACTTTGATAACCCTATAGAATATGTTACTGTATAAAAGTTCACTGTACTCAACATTTCCAGGTCAACCTTTTGCCAATTAGACTAAAAATTGCACATTTTTCAAAATTTCGCCAAAGTTCATGTGTTAGGTGGCACCCCTAAATCTCAATGGAATTCCTCAAAACTTTGCAAAAGTCATTTTTATGTTAATTGGAACAAAATGCAATGCCAGCCAAATTGATATTTTGAAATTAAAATTTACCATTCAAATTTGATGCACCCTAATGCACAGTGTATTAGATAAAAAAAAATAAAAATAAAACACAATACCATTGTGTGCTTTTGTTTTAGAAATTGACATCTTTTCAATTTTGCTGTGGGTTTTTACACATCTAGTAAGTTAGTGTTATTAGCAGTTGTTTTTCTGGTTTGGTTTGGGTTTCTGTATCAAGGCAGTAGTTTCCTGTTTTCAGTAAAGCTGTCTACATGAAACTTTTAGAAGAGACATACAGCTATACTAACATAGATATATACACATGGATGCCCCATTAGCGGCTATTTCTATAGGCTGCTATACATAAGCTGGTCTTTGAACACTTGTGAGTTGACTGTGTGTCTTTAACCATATTACTCACATGTGTGAATATCTATATAGACTTTAGCAGCAATAGGATTTAATTTAATTCTGCAAATGGATATTGCATACTGAGTTAAAACACAAATTAACACATTCTCACCTGAAATGTATAACTTTGTGGTTGTTACATTCATATGCTACCCAGTGCTCTGGTATTTCTGATTTGTTAGTGAAGACTGTTGAAGACATGTTGAAAACTGTTGTGGGAAACACAATTAATGGATGACACAAACATTAATTAAAAAAAAATCACTATATCCTCTAAAGTTATAAAATTGATAATAATTATAACATTTTACCGTTACAAATATCTTGCTTTTTTAATCTCGTAAAACAGTACAGACTAACACCAGAGGATATGGGACTGTAAAAAATGGTCTTGCCCTCAGAATTAGACAAGTAAGGGTTAAAATGGCAAAATGTGTTGTCCTTCCCTTTGTGAAAATCCTTTACATGGCAAATTTTTATTGGTGTTTCTTTTCTTTGACTCAAAGATGAGCATGGACAAAAACTTCCATTCAGCCCTCACGAGGTCAAAGCACCAGTGAGATGCACATTGTGACTTCTGCATGCCTCCAGTTGCTATTGTGTTCCTAATGTTTTGTTCGAAAACAAAGACGGGATGACAGCAAGTGGACAGCTTGACATTCAAATATTTCATATATAGCAATCAGAATGCCCTTTGTGAGGTCAGGAAGGTCTATCCGTTTCAAATTGCTGTTAGGTGTGGTCTTGTGGTCTGGTCAATGTGCAACACATTAGACAAACCACAAGTGTCTTGTTTTGAAAGACCAAAGCATTTGAATTATTTCCGGGATTGGTACTCATTTCGTATTAACCTCAAAATGCATGATTATATGCTTACAGTTTAAGGTAATGTATTTCATTTCATTCAAGTCTTGTGTTTTAAAACAAGCTTTAGTGTTGAGAAATGTCTGGCTGAAAGACAAAACAGGTGATGTGCCTTAAACTTAAATGTCCTTCATGAACAGTATGGCTCTTAATGTCAGCAAAGTTGCAAATAGTTTATTGTTTCATTGACCACTTTACAACCTCATTACTCAGCTGGAGTCTGCTTTACAGAACCAAAGCTTAGGCACAAAACAAAAGGGTTGCTGACATTCAATTTTACCTTCCAATAAAAGCTTCAGAGTGCATGGACCTGAGTGCAGACAGATTCTCAGGACCTCCGAGCACGTCTTTAATCAACGATAACAATACTGCTGGAATTTCATATACCATTTCAGCAGCAGACCGGTAACACTTGGAGGGAAGCCAGAGTTAGGACCACAGGGAAAGAGAAACACTGCTATGAGCATTATCCATGGGAGAGTTACATGTATCAGATATATCATTGAAGAAATAAGAACAACCTTTTTACAAAAGTAAATAGATAAAACAATGTACAGTAAATTTCTTATCTTACAGTAATCTAACAGTTATACACACTCCAGATTCTTAGGTTGAAATGAAATAACAAAATTGGCATGTGCTTGTATTGTAAAACATACAAAAAATGTCACCAGATGGAAACTGCTTTTTTTGTAGACAGTCGACACTGAACATGGGCTATTATTGAGTGATATGGTCTGGGAACGTACTCAGACAGTGGAAGGCATGCCTAAATTGGGATGAGGGAAACATAAGGTCTACAGATGTGAAGGTGATCAGATTACCTCTGCTTAAAACTCACCTGTAATGCATTTGAACTGACACATGGCCTTGAAGGCATCAGAAAGACCTGAAATAGTGTGGAAGAGAAGAAACGAAGGTAAGAACTGCAGGTGGTCTTTGCATGGATATGAGGAACAAAATTGCTGGTAGCCCAGAGTTATTTTGGCTAAGATGTAAAAAACAAGAAAAAAAAAAAACAAGAAAATAAAAAAACAAGAAAAGTGCTAAACAAAATTGTGTTACAGATTCAGACAACAAAGAGGTTGAGAAAAGTGATAAGAAGAGATGAGAGGTTCTGTTATTATGTTAGTGAATGGAACCCTACAGCAGTTTTTTCTTTTTCTTTTCTTTTCTTTTTTTTTCTTCTCAGAGGTATTGACACATCCCTCACAAAGAAATGAGAACACAGCAGAAATTAGTTGTATTACCCAGTATTTTTTTGTCTAGAATAGAGACCTTGTAGAAGGCCATGTTGATTGAGATGGGAGAGGAATGTATTCTCTGCTTTGTTGAATACAAAACAAATCATTTTAAAGCACTGCAAGCTGTTAATGCATTTTTTTAAAAAAAGTCTATCGACTCTCTTGAAAATAACTATAAAAATAACAGATTTTAACTTCGAACATATTGAAATCAAAACTAGTGACATTTTATGCTTTGCAATATTATTATATTATGTTACCAGTAAATATAACATGAGCAGCTTAGTTTTACCCCTGTAGGATCTCAGACCTCTTCTGACTTTAATAGCTTCACTACTATATTCACACCAGCTAGCTTTGACAAAAGCATTGCCATGTGTTTTCTTAGCATATTCCTTTTCTTCTTCTAGCCCCCTCCACCCCCCACCCCCCACCATGTGCTTTCCTGGGAAAGGGTAAAAATGACGTCACTGTAGGGCTGGTCTGTAGTTTATTAGGCAGCGCGAAGTGCCAGGTTAGGACTCAGACAAGGCTCTGTCCAGCCAGCTCAACTCAACTTAACCACCTCAGTTCTTCAGAGGGATGTCTTTCCTATAAGTTTAACAAACTGAGGCACTGACCCAAGTTCTACAACTTTTAACTTTCTTAATAACTCTTTGCTTACTTTTAACCAGTCTTTAAATGTGCCTTGTTTAAGGATTAGTGCGCAACACTTTTAGAGAAGACAGGCGCGTAGTGAAACATCCAAATTTGGATTATAGTTTCTGTTTCTCGTCTTTCAGTTGAGAAAACCCGACTCGTGATGGTTGTCCTGTCACTTAGGTTACTAATGGTTGGAGTTGTAGTAAGTCTGACTTCAGCTCTTCTGGTAAGTGTTAATGACTTTCTGTTTCTGCATGTAAAGTTGTATGAAAGTGATCTGTAAGTGAAAGCTCGCGGGACATGTTGGAGGTTTAACAGTCGCCCTCCCGCTTGGAACACGATTAGAATCCAAATAAATCTGACTGAAATTTAAGCTTTTTTTAAGAATATCTACACCAGTTTTGTGTTTATTCTGTCTGTTCGTAATATAGAACTTAGAGAAAACGTATCAACCAAATACTAGAGAGAAACTTGCGCATTATAGGAGAGTGTTCCCAGCTGTCAAACCAATAGCCAAACTGTCCGAAAGTTGGCATGGCAGAAAACACGTGAAATATGGCAAGCTGTTTTCATATTGATTCCTTTAAACGAACAAGCACAGAATTAATTTATTGATTAAATACTAGTAGCTACTTGTAATTAATTGATAGTGACAAATTACTCCTCTGAGAGTGACAAATTATTTCTTACTATTACAGGTGTCTATTACCGGTATATAGCCTATACATATATTTTTTAATTTTACTAAAACTTCATTTTTAATTTTATGAAACTATAAATTACAAAAAGAAATGTTACTAATAACAGCTGGAATGGGATACTAATGTCAGATAAATAAGTAAGAGTATCTGATAAGTATCAGAAAATCTTAAATAGATACTAGCAACAATCTGGATGTTATAGTAGTAACAAAAAGTACTAGTAGCTCACCTAATGGATAGATAGTAGTAAAAATAGATAGGTACAGTTGGAGCACTTGTTGGAAGTGAATAGTTTATATCTGAACCACAGTAACAATAACAATGGAAGAGTTGCTTATTCCTTTGCTTCTGTTCACTATTGGGTTTAATCCTAGAAATTGAAATTAAGTAGCCTAACATTAAAATAGATACCTATTAGTTCAAAGGAATACATGTAAAAATGGCTTGCCACAAACGAAATTGAAAGTTTAATGTCAGATTTGGATATACTCATGCCAGTTTTACATCCATTATGGTTTCTCTTGTTCTACAAATGGTACTTTCTCAGCTGTTTTGTAAATGTCTTGGCTGCATGTTTTATGCATCGTCTCCTTATCTGTTTGTTTTCTTTTTCTTGCAGGCTGGTGAAATTATAGATAAAAAAGGTAAAGTATACGGCCTTGTGGTCCTCAAACTTTTTCCTCTAATATTGTGCTTGTTTTGTTTCTCAAATAATTTTTCAGGTTGAAAAAGTAATTTTATAAGTTTTGATGCTTCTTTAATGACAGCTGCAAAGTAAGAGTCACACTGTGCCGTCATGTGGGTGTTTAACTGTTATCACTTACATCTTCTCCTCTCAATGTTTAATGACAAATATTTTAATCAGAAAATTGATCAGAACTGTTAAACAGTCAGTACAGGAAAAGCCCTAAGAGATGATGCAAGCCAATCTCTAGAGAACCTTTAACAGACTTTAACACCTATAATAATAGTCTGTTAATTAAAGTTGGGAATGACAAGCAAATTGCACAGGATAAAATATTGTTTAGTCAGCTAGACTTACAATAATTTATTTTGTTTCTCTTTTTTAATGAACAGTGGGATAACTTTAAGAAGTTAATTGTACACCGTAAAAACTCACACTTGATCCTTTACATTTAAGTAAACTCAAAGTAGAGTCAACGTCACAACCTGCAGTGATGAGTTCAGTGCACTTTTTCAACCACTTTGATTTTAATTACTGATGTATAAAATCATATTTTTTTTCATCATATGTTTGTCTTATGTTTTATCAGACTTGTTGAAGATCCGTCTGAAAGAGTATGGCCTCATTACTCCCATCAGTACAGATGCAGAGGGACACTACCTCTCGCATCTTCTCTCAGCCAATCACAAGCAGCGTGTGAAGCGTGAGCTTTTGGAAGGGTCGACGCAAGCGGTAGACAGACTGTTCTTTAACATCACTGTCTTTGGCAAGGAATTCCACCTGCGACTACATCCCAACCAAAGATTAGTGGCTCCAGGATCTATGGTGGAATGGCATGATGAGATCGAAATAGCTGGGAATGCAACTGAGAATGGAACCCACTCAGAGAGAATACTTAGAAGGGAGCTGCTGAAAACAGACTGCACTTTTATAGGGGACATCACAGATGTGCCTGGAGCTTCTGTCGCTATTAACAACTGTGATGGACTGGTGAGTGTTGTTTCCTTTCCTAGTATATTACTTTTAAAATGAACTTGGCACAGGGCCTGGCACAAATGACAAAATGTAACAGAAACTGCAAAGCGTTAGATTTGTGTAGTTAATATAATGGCTTACAATCTATTTTGGCCTATTTTCGTACTACATAATGCCAGTGCAGTTTCGTTTCTAAACTTTTATGGAAATCCTCACTGGCATTGAGTGGTGAGTCATTCCTTTCCATCCCCCACCCACAGAATATTTGAAGTTTGCATTATATTTGGCATTCTCTTTATTTCTTTATTTCTATGCTATAAAGGGACAGCTCACTCCTTTGTCTACTAACTTTCATGGCTCTCAAAACTAGCAATAGAGCAATATTACATTTCATAGTCAATATAATCAAGTCAGTGATGTTTTTAATTTTATGGCTGGTAATCAACAAATGGCCAATAATAAAATGTTACATTAATAAACTTTTCTAAAAAAAAAAACAACAACTAACGTTACATTAGACTGCGAAAAGATATATAAGCAGTCCATAAGAGCCATTTGTTAAATTACAAGTCCTCTAAAGCCATCCAATAGCTTTGTGTGAGAAATGGTCTGACATTTAAGTAATTCATTGAAAATCTTGCTTATAGCGCAAGTGAGAAGTTATTAATTTCCCTTTCAGAAGATGCTGTGGTGAGGATGGTACAAATCCACTCACCTGTCATTTTACAAATCAGATAATTTAAGGAAATTGTGCATTGTACTGTGTGTCTTTTGGTCTTTCCACTTCCTCTCAAAGACTGTGAGCTTGAGGCTAGTGTCCTGAGTGATAGTGGAGTTGAGTGAACTGTGAGTCACCCCAGGAAGCTGACAAATAGGATGAAGCTGCTCTCCCCAGGGCCTGTCTAACATCAGAGGAAAGCTTTAATAAATTGAGAGGTCAAATTGGAAAAATCAATTTCGCATAGACTTCCAGTTTGCGCAGATAAGCATGGGCAAAGGAGTGATGGCTATGTTGATGAGACACTCAGTGGGAAAATATGTTTTTTTTTTTTTTTAATCAAGCAGTAACACTCGATGTCTTTGCTCTGACCTCCTCAGTAAAAAAATAAACTTAAACCAATTACTCATAAGATCATCAGACTACTCTCACTATGTGCTGTATATTTGTTATTTTTGTAGCCTGCTAGAACACCTCAATTGAAAGTCGTGTGTTCTCACCAGTCATTATTTTGATTCAGATGTTGATTCAGTAACTGCTTTGGGATACATTTCCCAAAAGCATTGTTTGCCAACTATATGTTCGCAATTCCATCATTATCAGCATAGTTCAACGAGTCTGTTTCCTGAAAACATTCCAAGCAGCGTCGCAAAGTTGTGTGATCTGAACGACAGCTCTCGACCTGTGGTTAGAAGCATATTTCTTGTTCGCTTGACATGTGGACTTAATAAATTCTTATCTTGAACAAAATAAGCAAGCTGACATTCAGTACAATCTATATCTTTTATTTAGAATATATACAAATTTCATTTATGTCTTTTAGTTTATTAAGAAATATAAAACACCATTTTTGAGTGTGCGTACGTGCTCTAGTACGTAAGAACGAGCCTATCTTTGAAACTGTAAATAAAGCAAAATAACTAAGAAAATTTTAATTGGTCCTCAGATGCCATGCCCGTAATTTATAGCAAAACATCAACAGATTCATTAAAAGAAGTAATTACACCACCACCTACGTGACATCAACCAACATGGTTGAACAGCAAATTTATGACAATACGGTTTCAGGAAACATTCTTGAGTAGCTGGTTGATTTCTTTAACAGTGCATTGTTCTATGGTAGTTAAGCAAGCCCCCTGATGAATTCATTGAGTTCATTCAGTAAATTTGTCAGACTAATTTAAATTGGTTATTCATGAGTTTGCAATTCTTTTTGAATGTTCATTAAAATAACTGCTTAAAAGTTTAATTTGGTCATGAACTGGTCTACACTACATGCTGTATGTTTTGATTTCAGCCCACAAAGGCCCCTAAATAGATTTTTTTTCCTCACTAGACATTGTAGTGAGTCAGATTCAGTATCTGCTCTGACTTATTCAGTGAAGGATACATCAGACTCATTAGAACTGCAATGCAACTCCTGAGTCTGATTGTACATACTGTGAGACTGTAAGCTGAACTATTCCATTTGAACTGACTTCTTTAGACATTTTCCTTCAGCTCTGAATGTTTAAATTGTCTTAAAATGACATCAGATTCAGTGCTATTGTGTGACCTTTGAAACCTTGACTGTGTATTTCTTCGATATCCACTGAGGTTTTTGTAGCTTTACATTTTCCACCTAAACTCTGCCATTTCCTTAATTAATGGATCAAATGCTTACGTGGACAGTCTTTGATGTAAAGTGGCACTCAGAGTTGACACCAAAATATGTTTCACTGTTCTTAATTACAGCCACCGTGGATCTTGAAGTCTTCACATGCAGCCCGTGAAACAGTTATTTCCTCTCTGAGCTGAGAGGTTGTGGGGGATGGAGGGATGATTTTAGCTGAGAGAGGAGGAGGAGGAGGAGTGGGAGGCTCACTTACATGACACAGGCATGTTTCAGGCTTGTGAACATTCCTCTCAAAGTGGAGAAAAGTGAACGGTTCTGTTTCTGCTTAACAACTCAACAAAGTCTCGGGAATGTCAGCAGAAATACTTTGGTAGAATTATCAAAGATCCCAGCCATTGCCCATTCCCTTTCCACTAGGGACCAAAAAAGGGTCAGTAGTCCCAAAGCAATGGGAATTATCCTTTGCTAATCTACAGCTCTGTGTCACTCATAGCTTGGCCTCTTTAATGCATACTGCTATAGTCTGTGGCCAGGGTGCTGAATGAGGCTCCTCACTCATTGATGATCAGAGCTGGCTGTGTTACTGAACTCCTGGCTGAGCTTCACACGGGAGGCTGGCTCTGAGCCAGAACTTCACCCCCAGTGCACCTTTGTCAGGAGAATAATGACATTAACGGTCAGTGGAGTCTGTGTTCTTCTGCCCACACTGCCAGTAACAATCTAACATGTTCAGTCTTTTGCAGATCCACTTTAGTGCTGAGATGACTTTGAACTTCTCTGTCCCCCCCCCCCCATCATGCCTTGAATTCCTCTGAGTTCAGTTCACTGTTCCAAGGCCTAGTAAGCTGTCAAACAGTAATTTGTAGTACTCTACTGTACATAGACAACAAGAAGCTACTAACAGCATAAATGCATATGACACCCACAATTTTAAGAATCAGTACTTTTCAGTATTGAATAAATATTCATCAACGATGCATTAAATTGATCTACACTTGTGATGAAAAGAGTTAAGACTTTTACATTGTTACAAAGATTTCTAATTAAGCGCAACTGCTTTCAACATAATTCAGCATATTATAATGATTTCTGATTCTAAAATTCAGCTTTGCCATCACAGGAATACATAAATTTTTTTATATATAATAAATAAAAACAATTAATTTAAAAATGACCGTTTTACTGTATTTTTTATCACATAAAGGCCGACTCGATAAGTAATAAGATACTTGTTTCAAAAACATACAAAAATCTCACAGACTTCAAACTTTTGAACAGTAGTGTATGTTAATTCAGTGAAGGATTCATCAAAATGATTAAAATGGGCAACCACATTTTTGTTTTATTCCTCAAAAGAGTCACTCATAAGAGCCATTAGTTATTCATATGTTGATTCAGTAACTGCTCTGATGGATTCAGTGAATGATTCATAATCATATATGAAAATTATTTATTTTGCTGTGACTCTGTATATTCAGTGATGGTGGAGGGAGCTGGAAACACTGCTGTTATCACAGCCTGGTTAAGATGTATTGGAGTTGCAGTTCAGAGAGGAAAACTGCGCTGTTTTTTTTATTTGATCAAGTTCAGACACAGTGGCTGCACGACCTACATCAAACAGAAGTGCCAGTGACCAAGCAGTGTATGAGACCTGAACTGTCACAAGTGGGTGTAAGCTGTTTTAAGAGCAAACACATCTCTGCTTTCTGACATCTCTGGCACACCAGTGTGTGTCCCACCCTTTACTCATTGGATCACTCACTGTGCCTTTTTTTTAACGCTCCAGACTCTCACCATCTGGGAGACAAACTGAAAAATGACAAATTCATTGAGCATGAAAATAAAATATGGAATTGAAGAACAAAATGTTTCCTCCAAAACATAATGCTTTTTAAAACTTATAACAAAATTGTCTCTGAGTCTGCCCTCATGGCTGCTGCAGAAGTGAGTCAAGAATTGTGGAAGATGTAGATGCATGTGCATTGAATTCTGTAACCCATTTACATAGATACTAGAACAGATAGCCTTGCTGATAGAAAATGAATAGAACAGTTACTAGTTAAATAAATGGTGTTATCATTTACTCTTAAAGAGGTTGTTTCAAACCTCTTTTACCTTTTTTCTTCCATGAAGCATAAAAGTAGAGATTCTGAAGACTGACCCCCCATTCCGTGGCAATAAAATTAATAGAAAAATAAAGCTTTTCAGCTTCAAAAAAGAAGGATCTAACATAACGTACTCGGTTACTAACGTAACCTCGGTTCTCTCTAGAGAGGGAACGAGTACTGTGTAAGACTTACGCTAGGGGAAAATCTCTTTTCCGCGAGATACTGAAGCCAAAAAATTATCCTTAATTTTGAAATAATGTAAAACGCGTTACGGCAGCATGCAGACACAGGCGAGATGGCTTGCCCGCCTATTGGCTGCCCTGCGGCAACTGCAGCAGCCTATCGATAAGGCCCTCTCGTGACGTGAGCTCCAATGGGGGCGCTAAGCGCCCAATACGTCACGTCCCGCCGAAACGGGCGTGGCCTTGGGCTATAAATATAGTTTTGAGAGGCTAGCTCACTGTTTTTTTATCGCCGGAGCAAACCAGAGCGTGTGCAGGCACAGCAAGATACGCAGTACTCGTTCCCTCTCTAGAGAGAACCGAGGTTTTGTAAGTAACCGAGTACGTTCTCTTACGAGAGGTTCTCTCGTACTGCGTAAGACTTACGCTAGGGGAACACAGTGTAAAACGCCATGCATGCTATGATCCAGCACCAAAGTCCCAAGGGCAAGTGCCCGGGCTCATATAGTACATGATCATAAGGGACTCACAGAGAGTCCAGGAAAGAGTGGCTAGAATAGCATCATTCCTGTAAAATATAACATCCTATAAGGAGCAGTTATGCTGATAATATTTCATACAGTCTGATGAATATAGTGGGTCTTACACACTGCCCATAGAGCTGCGCGATCAGTCAGCGAGCATTTTCTCAAGCATTTTCAGTATTCTGAGCCGAACATCGGGGCAGACAATACCGAACTTAGACCGAAAGCAGCTTAGCCTGCAAAGCGGGAACCTCTAGGTTATAAAACCTTATAAATGTAGACGGGGAGGCCCAGCCTGCCGCCATACATATATCTTGCAAGGCAATCCCACTAGACCAAGCCCACGATGAGGCCATACCCCTCGTGGAGTGCGCTCTGACACCTAATGGGCACTGCAAGCCCTTAGAGGTATAAGCCAGCGCTATAGCATCGACTATCCATCTGGATAGGCTCTGTTGCGACACGGCAAGTCCCTTAGAATGTCCGTAGAATGAAACAAAGAGCTGCTCTGTCTGCCTGAAGACAGATGTGCGAGACATATAAGCCCTTAATGCCCTGACCGGGGAAAGGAAGCTGGCGTCCTTCTCCTCGTTAGAGACCGGCAGGGCGGACAGGGAAATCACCTGGGCCCTGAACGGTGTGTTGAGGGATTTAGGAACGTACCTATTCCTTGGTTTGAGTATGACTTTCGAGTCATTTGGCCCAAACTCCATGCATGTCGCGCTCACTGAGAGCGCTTGCAAGTCCCCTATACGCTTTACTGAAGCGAGAGCCAGAAGAAACACTGTCTTGAAAGATAAGTGTTTGGCATCTATAGATTGGATCAGCTCGAATGGGGCACCTTTCATGGCCTCCAAGACCGTAGAAAGGTCCCATATGGGATCTGAGGGAGGTCTGGTCTTAGCTCCTCTAAGGAAGTGAATGACCAGATCGTTCCTGCCAAGTGACTGGCCAAGCGTTGGTTCAGTGAACGCTGCTATAGACGCCACGTAAACTTTGAGTGTGGATGGGGTTCTGCCCTTATCCAGTAGCTCTTGTGGGAAGGAGAGAACCTCCGAGAGAACCCTGGGGTGAGAGGAAGTCCCTCCTCACTGGTATTGGCCATGGGGCAGTGCTCGTCAGCTGCATCAGAACTGGGAACCAAACCTGGTTCTTCCAGAACGGAGCCACTAGTAGCACTGAGCATCCGCTTTCCCTGATCCGCTCTAACACCTGAGGTAGAAGCGCGACGGGGGGAAAAGCATAGAGCGGGCAGCGGGGCCAGACGTGGGCCAGCGCATCCCTGCTCTTGGAGAAAAACTCCGGGCAGTGAGCGTTTTCTTGAGACGCAAACAGGTCTATTTCCGCTCTGCCGAATGTCTTCCACAGCAGTTGGACTGTCTGTGGGTGTAGAGACCATTCCCCTGCCGGAACATTGTTCCTGGACAGTCTGTCTGGTCCCACATTTAGGTGGCCAGGCACATGCGCTGCTCTGAGCGAGCGCAGGTTGTGCTGAGCCCATACCAGGAGGTGTTCCGTCAGCCTGTAAAGGTTTCGGGATGTGATGCCTCCCTGGCGATTTATGTAGGCTACCACTGACATGTTGTCCGAGCGGACCAAGACATGGTGTCCTTTTATCTGGGGACGAAAGCGCCTCAGCGCGTTGTCTACTGCCATTATTTCTAGGCAGTTTATGTGCAGAAGCTTTTCCTGTTCTGACCACTGGCCGAAGAACGGTCTGCCCTCGAGCAGCGCTCCCCATCCCGAGGTGGAGGCATACGTAGACACCACCTTCACACTCGAGGAAGTCCCCAGGCTTACACCTGACTGGTACCAGTCTGTCGCTTTCCAAGGTTTCAGTGCTGAGATGCATTTCTGATCGACCTTGAGGCGAAAAAGACCGGAAGTCCACGCTCGGCGCGGTACTCGCACTTTTAGCCAGAACTGCAGTGGGCACATGCGAAGCAGACCCAGCTAAAGAACTGCTGATGCTGCGGCCATGAGACCCAGCATCCTTTGAAACTGTTTGAGCGGGACTATAGCGCCGCGGCGGAAGGTTTCCGTCGTGCGCTGAATAGCCAGTCTGCGCTGCGGCGATAGTTGAGCTGTCATAGACAGCGAGTCCAGTTCTGTGCCCAGGAAAGATATTCTCTGACTGGGAGACAGTGAACTTTTCGCCCAATTGACTTCGAGACCCAGATTCTCGAGATGCTCGAGTAAAATGATCCTGTGTTCTATGAGCTCTGAGTGTGACTGAGCTAGAACCAGCCAATCGTCCAAGTAGTTCAAAACTCGCATTCCCCGAAGTTTCAGGGGAGCAAAGGCTGTGTCCATGCACATCGTGAATGTACAGGGTGCTGCGGCTGCAAGCTTCAAGCAGACAGCTGTTTAGAGCGGCCTGTTGCGGAGCTAGAGGGCTTCGGCATAAAGTGCTTCATGGCCTGCGACGTCTTTTGCACCTCATCGAATCTGTCCGCGAAATCTTTGACGGACGATCCGAAGAGACCAGCAGAAGAGATGGGGGCGTCGAGGAACGCAGTGCCTCCGAGTCCGGCATCTCAGAGAGCGTCAACCAAAGGTGTCTCTCAGCAACGGTGAGAGAGGCCATGTTCCGCCCTATGGCCTGTGCAGCGGATTTTGTAGCGCGGAGTGCGAGGTCAGTAGCACTCCTTAAATCCGGCACGCAGATAGCTTCCACGCCTTCCTCGTCCAGTTTTCGGAGAAGGTCGGCCTGGAAGATCTGGAGGGTGGCCATAGTGTGCAACGTTGACGCGGCCTGTCCAGCGGCGTTATAAGCGCGACTGTGCAGGGCTGACGTCATGCGGCAGGCTTTAGATGGCAGTGCCGTCTTAGCGCGCCGTCCAGCAGAGGGCGGGCAAAGATGGGCTGCTACTGGTTCTTCCACCAGAGGAAGAGAGAGGTATCCTCTGCCTTTAGCACCGTCCACCACGGAGAATGCTGCTGAGACAGAAGTACGCATCCTGGCTGAGAAGGGGGCGCTCCAAGACTTTGCGAGTTCTTCGTGAAACTCAGGAAGAAACGGCGCGGGTCTTGAAGGCGTCAAACCCGGTCTCCCTGCAGGAAACAACCGTCCAGCTGGTTGCGTGCAGGTTCGTCGGGCGCTGACCACTTGAGGCCGAGGCTCTCTGTGGCCTGTGTGAGCAGACGCGTCAGCTCAGCTTCAATATTGGCCCGTTTTCCTGACGGCTCGCGGGCAGAAGAAGGGGCGAGATCCACAGAGCTCGACCAATCCTCACTGCCTGACGCCAGGATAGAGCAGCTGTCCTCCTGAAAACTGCCGCTTCTTCTTCGTCGTCACCAGTGGAAGCGGCGGCCAGCGGCGGCCACTGTCCAGGGGTGAGAGACTCAGGCGAATGCAAGGCTCGTCCCGCTGAAGGCTTTCTCTAACGGCGCGGCTTCTTCTCTCCAGCGATGCGTATGCTCCACTGAAGACATAAAAAATCAGTGAGCTAGCCTCTCTAAGCTATATTTACGTCAATATATTGTGTATTGTGCCCAATACGTCACGTCCCGCCGAAATTTTGGCGAAATATTGGGCGCGAAGCTATTGGAAGCGCCCCTATTGGAGCTGGGCCTTAGAGGGCCTTATCGATAGGCTGCTGCAGTTGCCACAGGACAGCCAATAGGCACGCGAGCCGTCTCGCCTGTGTCTGCATGCTGCCGCAACGCGTTTTACATTATTTCAAAATTAAGGATAATTTTTTGGCTTCAGTATCTCGCGGAAAAGAGATTTTCACCTAGCGTAAATCTTACGCAGTACGAGAGAACCTCTCGTAAGAGAACAGTGCACTGCGTATATGACTCGTTTTATGAAACCATACAAGCTTTGTGTGAGAAAGCTGGGACCAACATTTATGTCATTCACTGATAACCTTCACCTCCACAGCGCTGTTAACCACTCAAGACTTAAACTTGAGAACTTTTTATAATATTATGTGAATAATGAATTCATATTATCCCTGGAATATTGACCCTTCTATAGCATTTTTGAAGCTTGAAAGCTTCAATCCGTGTGTGTGAAATAGCTTGGAAAAGAGCATAAAAACAATCTTCAGAATAAATCCTTTTGAGTTCCACAGAAGAAAGAAAGTCATACATGTTTGGAATAACATAAGGATGGAAAAAGTATGACTGGATTTTCATTGTTGGGCGAAGGGACAGCTATATTATTGAGAGAGTGCTTGAAGGAAAGAGAGTAAAGCAAGCTTTCTGTACTATCATACCTATCAGAAGTTATTGCTTTCCATTGGAAAGAACAGCATTAGCTTGAGTTTCACTCCTTAACTCTGTTTAAATTTTGCAAACTTAGGTGAGGCTTTTATTCAGTCCAACACCAGTTTAAACTCAGAAACCATCCTTCTGGGAACACAAACATTCTTCACCAAATATTGGCTGAACTCAGTGACTTCAACTTTAGCATCTCAGCTTGAAATCAGGTAACATTTGGATCATAACAGGCTGTCCTGATTTTAACTGTTACCTCAGTTGTGCTAGTGTTTTTACAGCTAAAGAAATTTAGCCATGTAAAAGAAACTAAAGCCCCCTTCTATGTTCCTCAGTGCACTATAAAATGCACCAAAATAATGTTTTTAGGGTGTAAATTAACTGGCAATAGTCCCAAAATATTTCATAAAGTTTTGTTTTTACTGGCAAGACTTCCATTACGCAGAGCATTATCTAAAGCGACAACGAGAGGCTGGAGAAAACAGAATCTTCAATATTTGGATTAGACTCAAATGCCCAATTTACATTTAATAAGTCCTCTTGTCCTCTTTCAGAAAGAGAGGCCCTTAGTCCATCTTCAGTATGATTTAAGCATTTGTGAAGAACGGCTGGGGATTTAGCATATCCAGAAAAAAAGGTTGCCTTTGATTGAGAAAGAAACCGAGCCAGTTCCTTCCCCCTGAGAAGTGAACCCGTGCACAAGAGTTGTATTCACTAATAGTTATTGATGTACTTTGTTGATTCAGCCGAGGACTTGCCTGTTGCAGAGGCTTGACCCCTGAGCTGTTTTGGTATATGGTTTGAGGTTGAAGAGAGGAGGTGTTGGAGGATATGCAGAGGCAACTTGTTTCTTTAGGTCTGCTTCAGGAGAGGCCAGAGACTAGCAACTCTAGCCCTGTGTGTTTGGCTGCTTTTATTGGTATGCAAATTATTTTTTTATACATTTTTAATCATGACTTGTTTAAAACCACATTTTCTGTTGTCATTGCTCTGAACATTGGGTCCTGTTCACCAACAGCGCTTGGGTTTTATTTGGAGTTAAGGCCCTTTCACACTAAGCGCGACGTGATAAAGCTAAGCAAATTGCAGATGAACGCAGCTTTCACACTGAATGCTAAACTATTGATTGCCTTCAACTAATTCACGCCTGGTGGCAATAGACAATAGGCTGACTGAGAATACATTTTTCTTCATGAATGTATCTCGTAGGTTTTCTCATTTGGATTTAACCTTGTCCGCTACACAATATACAACAGTTATTTAAGACAAATAAAGTTTGGTACTTACACAGAAACCATCATCGAGTGCATGTAATAACTTCCGACTGTGATCTGAAGTGGATTTTGCTTAAATAATCAGCAGACGTGCATTATTTGTACTGTTTTAGAATAAACTGAACACTACACCTGCTTAGCATTTCTCATGTAAGCATTTCTTATTCTTTATTGTTATAAAACACATACAGAACATTAACGTTGTAATCTTACATTTATTTGGCTTCATGTTTCATCTGTATGAAACGTTTCTTTCAATTGTTTATGTGCGTAACCGTGTGGAACTCAGAACGAGGAAATTAACACAACATTGTCATTCGGAAGGGCAGGAGTTATGATCACATAATATGATTGACAGCTCAAGCAAATGGGCTCCCTGACTCATAACAGACACGCACGGAAGAAAACAGCGCCCTGTACGCTGTTTCAAGCTCTTCAGATCGCATAAATGATAGAAAATGATAATAAAATTCTGATAACCATGATGATAACACTAAGAACGCAAGAATAAATTTGTTCTTTCAGACACAAATGATAACACTCAACATCTATTATCTTCTCTCTTCCTGTGTGGTTGAGTCCCAGCATAGTGATGAGTCCCCCCAGCAAGCAATTTTGCATTTAAAAGACGTCTTGTAGCTGTCCAAACACAGCCCTGACGTCTAGGCTAAAACAAGGCTAATTTTGGGCTGTCATTGAAAATTTAATAGACGTCTAAACGTAGCCCAAGAATAGACTAGTCATCAAATAGACAGCAAATGAATTACTACATATAATAGACAACAAAATACAACTTCTGTTTACTAAAATATAACTATAAAAAATAAATATAAACCTTTTAGAACAATATAAAAATTAACAACTTAAGATAATAACAAATGAAAAATATACAATTATGACACTTGCCGCCGGGAAGTTGGTCATCACGGCATCTGCCCAAAAAACTTGACCTTGAAGTAGTTGAGATCCATAACTGTTGAATATGATCATTTAAAAATTACATCAGAATTGAATGTGCATCACTGTGACTGCATAAGACATGTTTGACTGCTAACATCATATGATTTGAAATTAAAATATATAGTAGATTTCTAATTAACATGATGGTAAAAACTTCTTTTATTTTTATTTCATTTGAGTTTTTTCCCTAAATTTTAAGGCATTTATCACTAACCCATTTATGTCTAATGTACATGTAAGTACACTTAAACACGTCACATGTTTTTTAGCTATCGTTTTGCATTAGAACAACGAGATAGGCAATTGGGAAAGTTTTTATTCCTTTATGTGCTGCCTGTACATTTAAGTGTTATGTTCTATATATTTATTGCTGTGCTTAGTTGACTGTATGCTGGATAATTTGCAAGAAACAGTGTCTTTAAAACCAAGTAAGTGGATCACATCTCTGCAGTTCTGAGGTCTTTACGCCGGCTTCTTGTCTGTAAAAGAATTGATTTCAAAATACTCATGTTGGTTTAACCACTGAATGGTTTAGGACCAAAGTACATTTCTGATCTTCTGCTTGTCTGCTTTCTGTCCCAGACTCCCTAGAGTCAAAACTAAACAGAGAAGCAGTGTTCAGTTTTTATGCACCATATATCTGGAAAAAACTCCAAGAAAACTTATTTAAAGTTAAGGCTAACCTTTAGCTTAGTTTTGTTTGCCACTACATTTTATTAATTGGAAAAATTATTAATTTCTTACACTGCACTGTAACTTTTACTATTCGGTTTTATTTGTTTTTGTTTAAGTATTTTAAAGTGTTTTTAATTGTTTTCTTATATTGTATTTTTATAGTGCCTTGCTGTTGAAATGTGCTATACAAATAAACTTGCCAAGTTAAAAAGTCCTATTTTCATATCATAATGATCTAAAGAAAAGAGTAAAAGATATTTGTGGCTTTCATAACACATTATAATAGGCATGTTTCATGTTTACCCCTTTGAATTCAGATAATTCGAGTTTAATGGAAACGAGTTACAGTTCACTGTACACTGTTACCCGCCAAAATGTCACGATTCCAAAAACAACAAATAATTTAGATAAAAAAATGGTCAAAACGAAAACACAGATTCTTACAAGACAACAGTTGGAATGTCTTTTACCTGTTCTCTTCGACCAACAGATGCAAAGCTCCATCTCGTTTAAAACGTTTAAAAATGGTGGAAATGTTTATCACGCGATCGTGAGAACAGTGATCTCTAGCCTACTAATTATCAAGTTTCGCGTTGCCAGTAGTCATGTCTCAGTAGGGCTGTTGCCATCTAGCGGTTGAGAAATGTAATTGCATTTTTATTTAATTTAAAATGAAAGACATTCAAATAATATCGTAGATTGTGTATGAATGTTATGTGTGACAGCAAACATGAAGCTGCGTGGGCGAAAAACATGTAAACTATTTTAAGACTATTTTGGCTATACTAATTGCTGGTCTAAATCAGGGCTGATTGCCAAGCCGTTAAACGTTGACCACTGATTGCCTCGATTTTGCCAGGTGGGTTAAAAGCAGACTACACATAGCCCGTCCAATTCAGAGCTAAATCTACAGATCGACCATGTCATGAAATGACACTTGCACCTTGTAGATATTATTACCAATGCGAACATAATGGGATATCAACCATCTCATGCGCTGCCTGGCCAAAAAAAAAAAAAAAAAAAAAAAAAAAATACAATTAATCAGTTTTGACTATAAGTGGGCTACAAATAGCCGGTCTGACTACGAGCTAAATCATGGCTACGCACAGCCTACATATAGAACATGTTAAAGAAACGAAACCAAACACCTTGTAATCACAGTTGACTGTGCCTATATGATGGAATATCATACATCTCGCAAGTTATTTTGCAAAAAAATGACATATAACCCGATTCAATGTTATTTTGGCAAAAAGTGGGTTGCACATAGCCGGACTATAGGGTCTATATTTAACTGAGACAGTGAAATGACGGCTATTGCTTGCTGGGCCAGCTTAGGCCAGCTTATTACCCTAGTAATATGCCTGATCTAAAGCTGTTCTCAATCAAACGTTAATTCATCTAACAATCTTTTATTTTTATCCTAAATATTTATATAGTTATAGTGAAAGAAATTGCATTTTTTAGGTATGTTTTGAGCAATAAGGCATAATAGGCCTATATATTTTTTTAATTACAATTAATTACAAGTCATAACATATGACGTCATAATTAATTAATTCTTAAACAGAATTATGTTTGTATCATATTTGTTATCGAAGTGTTTTATCAAAAAATATAGTAGATGTAAAAAAAAAAAAAAAAAAAAAAAAAAAAAACGTTCTCTCTAATAACTTATTGGCGCCGTTTAATCGCGCTTACTGTGAAAGTGCCTTTATGCAGGTCTTGCCAGCACTCAAAGTGGTGGGTAAATGTTTGCTTCCAGTGTTTTTTCAGAGCGGCACAAAAATAAATTAATGATTCTGATTTGATTATCATGTTGTATTTTCAAAATGGATTTAAAATTGTAACGCAGTTCATTATTGTGGGAAGAAGGAGGCGGAACCGGCGAACATTTAAAGACTTTAATGACATAAAATAAAACAAATACAAAACGAAAGTAAAAGACAGCAGCCCCTCACGGACGACTGCTGTCACATCAAATAAAACATAAACGTCAAATAAAATCCAGGCCTGGCCTTTCTCGATCTCCACTATTGTCGCTCCCCCTTTTATGCTTTTATGCTTCATGTGTCGCTCATTAGCAATCACGACACCGGCCTTGCACCCTTCTCCCACGGCCCTCGGCCTCGTCCTGCTCGCCACATAATGTAGCATCACATGGCCTACTATTCCTTTTTATTTTTTCAGAGTCCCTTTGGGCTTGTCAGATACAGAAATTTAGTAAAATCATGCAAACATTGCCACACGGTTACTCCCAAAAAGTCCCAAACCTATTTGAGTGGCCATTTACATTCATTATCTATGGGAGCAGCAGGTTCATGCAGGGGGATTGTGAGATTGAAAGCGGAGCAGATTTCCAAGTTCAAATGCAATTTGAAGCTTTTATTTTGATTAGGCTGTGGCTGGGATTTTGAAAGTGTACTAAATTCAGGTTTTTGAAAAGGAGATTTGCATTTTTTCTACTGAAATGGCGAATATATATGAAGACTTTATTGATTGTGTATTGAAAGCGATTATTGCACACACTATTGCACATTTTACAGATACACCCGGTGACAGATAGATTGCACATTTTGAGTGGTATTGATCTGTTTATTCAGCACCAGGTATGATGTTTTCAGCTAAATACTCTTCTTCTGGCTAAATACAGCATGCACATAATTAAAGGGATAGTTCTCCCAAAAATGAATATTAGCCCTTGATTTACTCACCCTCAAGTCATCCTAGGTGTATATGACATTCTTCTTTCAGACTAGGGCATTTCGCGATATCACGATACGATATATCGTGGTAGATTGTGATACGATACATATTGCGATATATTGCAATTCTTAAAGGTCTCATATGGTGACACTTAAACTTATATTTGTACTGTTTATAATTCATTTCATTTTTGTACTGGAAATGAAAAGTGGAATAAAGTCGTTATTTTTGTTTGTTTTGCGCACAAAAAGTATTCTCGTCGCTTTATAAACTTAAGATTGAGCCACTGGAGTCACTTGGACAATATAAACAATGTCTTTAATACATTTTCTGGGACAGCAAGTTATAGTGTCCATAAGCCTATGGAGGAGTGATCCAGCACTCCGATTTCATCAAAAATATCTTAATTTGTGTTCTGAAGATGAACGAAAGTCTTACGGCGTTGTAACAACATGAGGGTGAGTAATTACTGACAGAATTTTCATTTTTGGGTGAACTAACCCTTTAAGCCGGGTTTTTTTTAACCATGTTAATATGACCTTGTAATCCTTACAAAGGAAATGCACCACGACTCCATTATCTTTTTTACATGGGCTAAGGTAGAAGGAAGCTTGTTGGTGTTATTATCCAGTGTAGTTTGCCTTGAATCAACAGATTTCGACTGAGGTTGCAGTGGCGCCATTTCATCTGCTTGATGTCTTAAGTGATAACGCAAGTTGGTTGCTGCCTTAATATTTTAGTGTAGCCTGGCAAAGCTTACAAACGGCATTTGTTTTATCTAAATTATTACTCCCTGACTTATTTTAAAACCAAAGTGCACCCACATGTCTGCTTTGCAAGCTGGAGGCACTCATATTTTCCGCCATGCTTGCTCCCACTTCTGAGACACTGGCTGTATGAATGTAGCCTATATGACGGGAAACTGTTAGCTTTGTAGTCAGCGAGTCAGCGATCTACATGAACTGAAGAGGTTGTTTGTATAAATGAAGAGGTTGTTTGAATAAAGGCCTTCTGAAGTGAAGCGATGCGTTTGTGTAAGAAAAATATCCATATTTGAAACTTTATAAAGTAAAATAACAAGCTTCTGGCCAAACGAACAGACGGATTCCACTTAAGTCTAAAGTGCAACTTTATGAGTAATGCGACGTACTGCTGATATTTACACTACGCCATGACGTACTACGCTACTTCCGACGTCATAAGTTGCGTAAGTTGCGCTCTAGGCATAAATATGGCCATTTGGCCGGGAGCTAGATGGTGGAAAAAAGAAAAAGTATAGTGTAAATGTGATTATTATGTTAATTTTCCTAAGTACACGTAACATAGTTTTGCTTCACTCAGTTTACTTTGTTTCTCCTTCCTCGAAATACAGAGATTCCTCTTTTCCTCTCTGGGTTGGATGACTTTTACATTTTTCTCTGGGGTTTTTTTCCGGCAAAAGAAATTAACTGGTGTAACTTTTTAAAAGTTCCTTTTAAAGGAGGGATGAAAATGGCAGGTAATGATGACGAAGGTTTACACACATTTCTAAACCAAACACACCTTTAAACAACATGGCGGGTGAAAGGTAGCAGTGTGTCGGCTGAATCTATGCTTTTTGGAAAGTGGCAGTACCTCTTTTTTAAATAAAGTACATTCAGACCGGCTCCTTAAGAGGTTTAGACTGGAGTGCCGTTATAGAAAACTGGACCCCTTCAGCTGAATCCCATATGTTTGTCTTGGCCCATAGCTGGTGTCTGCTTGGCGGGCGCTGATGCTGGGGATATTAAACTGATGGAACACAGGTCTCTTGATCCCTTTCAAGGGCTGCTATTTAGGTAAAGGCAAGAGGCTCTGTCCATCCACCTGTGATTGTCTGCTTCATAAAACAAGCTGCTTTGTGGTCGGTGTAGGTAATGGACTACTGGGCGTTCATAGAGGTGACTACCCTGTGTCCTCCTTGTTTTTTTACTTGCACTGTCACCTCAGAGATGTGTTTAATATTTTTAACGAGGGCTGGATGGAAAAAGTGGATTTTTTGAAGAGTAGTAGTTCATTGAATGTGATCAGCTTTAATATTTATCTACCACAGTGTCCAGCCACAGACGTGTATAAACGTGTATTTATAAAAATACAAAATACATCCCGGTTATTTTAGCTTGAGGACTTCAGATACATTCCAGTGTTGGTCTACTTGACTAGTGTTTCCTTACTACAAAACATTGGATTTTGTTTTTTACCCTTATTCAGGAGTACAACACGACTTAATTATTTTTTATTTTTTTAAAGCTTCCCCATCTTTCATCTTCCCATTTTCCAAAAGTCTTTTTCAAAAGATTTTACAAAATGCAGTATAAGTCTCAGGTGTCCCCAGAATCTGTCTGTGAAGTTTCAGTTCAAAATACCCCACAAATAATTTATTATAGCATGCTGTAATTGACCATTTTTGAGTGAAAGCAAAAACGTGCAGTTTTCAAGCATGTATTTTTAAATGCAAATGAGCTGCTGCTCCTCCCCCACCCCCTACCCCCTACCCCCTATCCAAAAGAGGGCAGAGCTTTATAGCTTTGACAGAAATGAACAAAACATCTGATTGGTTTTGATTATCATCTCTATCTCGGTCATGCTTGCGTGACATTTAAAATTAAGGTTGAACCACTGAAGTCACATGGACTATTTTAATGATGTCTTCCCTACCTTTCTGTGCCTTCAAAGTGTTAATTAAATAGCTGTCAATGGAGCCCACCCTGAGCCATCGGATTTCATCAAAAATATCTTAATTTATGTTCCAAAGATGAATGAAGGCTTTAAGGGTTTGGAACGACATGAGGGTGAGTAATTAATGACTTAATTTTCCTTTTTGGGGAAACTATCCCTTTAAGATATCTTTAATACTTCTTGAGTTACAGGCATGCAAACGAGGCAAAAAACACAATAAGTTTTTTTCCCCATTTTTGAACTGTCACCGTTGGCATATAATGAAACAAAGATTGCTAAAGTCAACAGATTTAAATAATACACCTACCCATCTCTGTTTAAAAATAAAATAATGATGCTGCCATATTTCTAAAGTCATTTTACACCACTGTAATTTGGCTCCAAATCTTGGCTTTCATCACTATACATGTTTGTCTATCTTCAGAAAAAATAGTAACAAAATCAACTATTTGAGCTGGGGACCTCTGGTTAAGTTGACACGGAATGACCCCGCAGTGTGTGTGGAGTCAGGATCGCTAACAGTATACTGCTCTTGTATTTTGAACTTGTTTTTACCCCATAGCGAAGAACAAAAAAGATCTACACTGCAAGTATATAAGGGCCTTTAATGAACTTGCAATGATCATTAAAAAATTATAGCTGTAATGCCTGATTACTTGATTAAACTTGAACCATGTTACTTTTTTGCTTATTATTGAATGATCATTAGCTTTACTGATTGATTGCCAATTAAAGGTTAGTGCACAACAGTTTAGAGTTAGATTTGAGAATTTGTCTATATTGGCATCCCCACAAAGGCAGTAGCATTTTACATGGTTGAACAGCAGTTGAGAACAATGTTCTGTTACACTGGTCTCCTGCATATCCTCTTGCTTTCCTTGTAGACTCATCAAGAAATTATTCTTGCCATAAATGGACATTCATTTACTTTTATTTTACATGATTAAAGTGCTCAGTGCAATATTGTGCAAAGATAATCCCTCTCCGCAAGTCAAACAGTTTGTCAGTGGCTCAGGTGGTTGGTGCAGTGACTTGTGGGTCTGTAGGGAAGAGTGTTGAACACGTATGTTTGGTGCATACTGATTCTGTATTCAACACGGTCTATTTACTTGCCTCGGGCAGTTTGATAGAAACTGGGTTTGATTTTCATAATAATACATAATCATTTAGTGTTATTGTGACTAATGGGTGCAGAGCGATTCACATGGTGCAATTGTTCAGCTTTAGGAATATGTTACACTTCGGATGTATTTTAAAATGTCCTGTAAGCCAAAAATGACTTTTGAAGCATAGAGTTCTTTTGAAATCGATGCAGACATGGAGGAAGGTAAATCGTGTCTTCTTTAGCACACAGGATGACTCTGAGAAAAGGTGGCCAGGTTATAACTAGGAAAGAGTGGACTGAGAGAAAGAGAGAGCGCTAGTCTTTCAGCACATTCCAAAGCACGGCCTCTGAGAGGCTGTTCTGTGTCCAGGAGGCCGGCTCTGGGGCTGGAGGTAAAACTGAGAGGCTGTTCAGAAGAGCAATGAGGTCGGTCCATGCACACACACTTGAAGTACTGTACATTTGAACACTCACCCAATCACGTGCACAGAGCCGAGTACGCAGTTGAGCATATGGATGAACTCCCACAACAGAAGTGAGCACATGTACGATCACATATTGCAAGTCAAGATGGTTTGGCGTCTTCTTGATGTTATGTTGTGCACGAGTTGAAACGCACATAATTTACTAATATACTGGTGAAAATGCTTCTATTTTGCACTTTTTTCAATGGTTTTATTTTAATTGCTTTTTTAATGAGTTTACCAAATTGAAAAATAAAATAAAAACTTAACCCTTTAACCCTAAAACCCCTATATCTTAACTCATTAATATAAAACTCTCATGATATTATAGTAACACTTACAGAAGAATAAAATAAAGTTTGTTACCTTTTAGAGCTTGGAAATGTTCAGTTTGAGCAGATGTTTTATACCATCATAACTGTTATCTCAAACATATTCTCAATCATTTTCAACATCTTCAAAAGCAAGATTTTGATTGCTGGCTGCTTCTTCACCAGATCAACCATCAAGTGACAGTGACACTAATATTTGATTGCCTTCATTACTTGCTCTGCAGTACATCGCTGAGCCATTTCAAGTTTTGCTGATGATACTTCCAATTCTTTTATTTTCTGCCTGCGGTAACAATGAGTGAAACGTCACTTCATCATTGTGCGTCAGACATTTCCACCTTGTGGAATAAAGGTGAATTGCACTTATTCAGTCATCAAAGATTCAATTATTGTTGTGCAGAAAAATTATACATACACTGTTACACACCTTGGGTTGTTAACGGAAATACAGGCATTCGTTTGTATTTTTTCTTTTTCTTGTTTTATTGCTTAAAAATTAATTGATTGAGGAATACTAAGAAGATTGATGTCTAACTTAAAAAAAAAACTGAATGAGGAGGAGGGTAGTGATTGACGAGGCATGCATTTAAGTATTAATTATTTTTTTTGTTTGTTTTTATATATCTTTTTTTTCTTTCTGTGTCACACTACAGTATAAGAAGACAATCTGTAGAAAATCAGAAAAGGTATTGGTAATTCATTTTCTGCCAGACATTTTACAGACATTTCCTTTAACCCTAAAACATAATGCAATGCATCATTTAAAGGGGTGGTATAATGCCCTTTTCACAAGATGTAAAATAAGTCTCTGATGTCCCCAGAGTGTGTATGTGAAGTTTTAGCTCAAAATACCCAACAGATATTTTTAAATAGCATGTTAAAGTTGTCACTTTTTGAGGGTGAGCAAAAACACACCATTTTTATGTCTGTTCCTTTAAATGCAAATGAGCTGCTGCTCCCGGCACAGGGGGCGGAGCTACAATGGCTTGTGTCTTGAAAATTACAAAAACTTTTAGTCTTTTATGTTCCAACCAGAGTCAGAGAAGAAGTGACAACATGTAGACAACCTTTCTGAATGGTTAGTTGATGAATTTATGTAGCTTATGTGTAGTTATCTTCTAGTCATATTCTGTCATGATAATCTATAAATTGTGTTCCCGGGGGCGAAGTTTATGTAAATTTTAGGGTTAGTGATGTCACTAACCCCCGAGAGGAATGTTGTGTAGTCCCTACCAGCTGTTTGTTGTAGTCCTTAAAAAGCTATTTCTTTAAAAGAAAATATCTCCCTTTGCTTTGAACTTTGAGCGTTGTGACTTTGCAGATGTTGTTTATGCTCAAACAGCAACATTACACACTAACTAAAGTTAAAAAAAGTGAAATCATAATCAACCACCCCTTTTAAATATGGGTAAAAAATAAATACAGAAAATTTGTTCATATTAACACAGTACATTGTGCCCTATTTTTACAGAGTTTCTTGGTGCATAAAGTTTTTTTTCTTCAATTATTCAAAATACCAAAACTCTCTTTCTATTAGATTTTTAATTTTTCCTTTTCATTTAGGGTGTATATGTATTTATTTATACATGTATATGGTCTGCAAAGTTACGAAGCTCAGTGCCCCACAAATATTTTATTCTATCTAACAGAGGATACTACTCCATGACCTGTCTAAAATGCCTAAATATTATTTTCGGAAATATCTTTGTCACAATGTGAAATATTTGTATAATGCCCGCTCAAACGCAAATGCAAAGAAAAAAGATGAAGCTTCAGTGAATTGTAGTGTTGATGTTGTGTTTAGATGCGAAAGCAAAACCCCTTTGTTTAGCCATCCAAAAAATGGATGAAATTAGGAACCAATGGCTAAAATGTATTTATAACTCTGTTCCTGAGCAGTAGAACCCAAAAATTAGATTGTGTAATGCATTTTATAGAGGACAGCTTTCTGAACCTGCGAGAGTACAACGCCAGCTATACATTTAGCTGTTTTTTTAACTGTATTTTATTTTGTTATATTAGGACATAAAGTTGTTATATTGAAAAAGACAAATTAAACTATTTTAACCTTTCTGAAAAATAAGGATAATAAATAAAAAATTATCAAAATGTTTTACTCAAGTCGATTCCAGTCTATCTGCTTGATCATCCGCATTTTCAGAATCTGACTCGGGCTTGAACTGATATGTTAATAGCAACAACATTAAATTGTGTGTTTACAATTTATTTAGAAGCCATGGAAGCTTAAGCTCACAATTATGGTAAGGGGCGTTTCATTTCCGACACACACTTGAGCTGTACTGGGTCAAGTGGCCAGTCAGATAACTCTGGGCTTTTCAAAAGGAGGGGCTTTGTAGAAATCGGCGCATTTCAGACAGACTGGGAATAGAGATACTGCAATAATGTACAGTATGTGAAAAATTATGTGTTTTTAAAGCATGTTAACCTATTCCATTTCACCCATTAAACAAAATAATGAACTTTTAAAACAGCATCATGACACCTTTAAATAAGTCCTGCTTTGTCAGTTTCTGAACAATTTTGTATAATAAATAAAACACACAGTGCAGTAATATACATTTGGTGAAAATTGTGAGTTTTTTTTTGCCCTTTTCATATCATTACATTATTATATTTATTATAGTTATATAATCAGTGTTCCAATTTGAATTTTAAGTTTTCTTTTTCATTTTATGTGATTATTTTTATATATTTTTTAATAATTTTAATGTGATAAAGACTTCTCACAATACCACACCTTTTAGTTTTCATTAGATATTTCCATATTTTCAGGATTAAATTATCCCCATTTTGTTGATTTTTAATACGGTTGTGTTGCGTTTGACTCATTAAGTCTGATCTGTTTGGTCAGGGGAAATCTGATTAGTTTATTGAGTTTTGCAGGAAAACCGAGTTCCCTTTCAAAGGGAACTTGAACTGCGTCGATGACGACACTTTGGGGAATGCCCTTAGCGTAATGCATCTGAAGTATGAATGAAACTATCCAATCCTGATTGGTGCTGCGTCATGACGTAACATGTGACGGCATATACGGAAGCTACAAAGGGACGCCGGCACACAACAGAGTTATCTTTTTGCTCTTCAGCAAGCGCTCTGTGTCAAACTGTCTGTCCTATTTGGTGTTGTTTGTCCCGTAAGAACTTCAAATAAAGGTCTGCATTGCAATATAGAATCTAGTGGCTTGGATCTCACGTTTGCCGAGGCAGCGCGTAGATTATGGGTCTACTTTGCAATAAAGATTCTGTGGCTGGGATCTCGTGTTTGCCGAGGCAGCGCGTAGATTAAAGGCCTGCATTGCAATATAAAATCTAGTGGCTCGGATCTCGCATTTGCCGAGGCAGTGCAAAGATTACGGGTCTACTCTGCAATAAAGATTCTGTGGCTGGAATTTCACATTGCAGAGGCAGCGTGTAGATTAAAGGTCTGCATTGCAATACAGAATCTAGTGGCTCGGATCTCGTGTTTGCAGAGGCAGCGCGTAGATTACGGGTCTACTCTGCAGTAAGATTCTGTGTGGGTGCCAGGCATAAACAGTCAGCTCCTGAGGGTGTTGGCTGTGTTCATTGAGAAATATCTCGACACGCACAGCCGTGCGTTTTCGGGTGTTTCAGCCTCGCGCCCGTTGACTTTCTTCTCGAGAGATGAAAGCCAAATATATTGTGAATGACTCGAATCTCGCATTTACAGAGGCTGCGTTTAGATTACGAGACTGTATAAGTAAATATTAAAACAGTATTGTCTGGTGATTATGGCTGCATTTCATTCTAAGAAATTAAAATTATGGAATATTATCTGACTTTAAGAAGTTAGATATTTTAATTCAGCCTACCATTCAGACCGTGTTTCACTTATCCAGTGTTTATGCCTGCATTTAATTCTGAGGAATTAAAATGATGATGCTGCTCTGTCTGCCCCACAGGTTTACGGCCAGACAGTGTTCCGTCCGCATATTGAAAATCGTTTTCGATTCTGCTTTAGGGTATTGAAAACGAGACGAAAATAGCAGGGCTGTCCCCCCCGTGGAGGGACGAGCGGGAATCGCTCCTCTGCGGAGCCCTTAGGAAATCAATGTTTGTATCCAGCGTCAAGTGCGCTTCGGGACACATCGGTTTCCAGTGAACGCACACTGCTCTGTCTGCCCTACATGCTTGCGGCCAGGAAGTGTTCGCGTCTGCACATCGGAAACTATTTTCGATTATTCTCTGCTGTAGATTATTCTCGCACAATAGAGAAGGGTTACAGGTTGCAGTTCGATCCCGCCAACTGAAATTCAGCAGGGTGGTGTGGACTTCAGTTGACCCAGTGCAGGGTCACATTGGAACAGGAAGTAAACTCCCTGCTGGTAAAGGAGGCCATAGAGCGTGTTCTTCCGCCGGGCAGGGAGTCCGGGTTCTACAGCCGCTACTTCATAGCTCCCAAGAAGGATGGGGGGTTGCACCAATTTTAGATCTAAGGCACTTGAATCGTTCTCTGAGGAGATTCTGGTTCAAGATGCTCACTATTCCCATCATCATGAGTCAGATCAAATCTGAGGATTGGTTTGTCATGATAGATCTAAGGGATGCATACTTCCACATATCCATCCTTCAATCACACAGGACGTTCCTGAGGTTCGCTTTCGGGGGCAAAGCGTTCCAATATTGGGTTCTTCCGTTTGGCCTAGCTCTCTCCCCTCGCACGTTTACTAAATGCATGGATGCAGCTCTAGCTCCGCTGAGTATCCGCTGGTATCAGGGTGTTAAATTATATAGAAGACTGGCTTATTATGGCCCAGTCACAAGAGCTGGCAGTTCGGCATCGAGATGTCGTCCTTGCCCACATCCAGAGCCTGGGGTTGAGACAACACGAAAAAAAAGCATGTTGGCACCAGCCCAGAGAACCACATTCCTGGGAGTTGTGTGGGACTCGGTCACGATGTGGGCACAATTGTCTCCCGCACAGATCGAGTCCATCCTGGCCACAGTGACCAGGGTAAAGCTAGGCCAAGCCATCACGGTAAAACATTTTCAGAGAGTGTTAGGGCTCATGGTAGCAGCGTCCAACGTCATTCGATTCGGCCTGCTGCACATGAGGGCCCTGCAGTTGTGCTTGAAAAACAAGGGGTTTTCCCCGTTGGGGAACCAGTTCCGTATGATCAGGGTTACGCGCAGATGCCTTTGTTCCCTATCTATGTGGAAAAAAGCGTGGTTTCAGTCCCATGGCTCCGTGCTGGGAGTGCCATGTCGCCTCCCTGACAGGCTGGGGCTCGGTCATGAATGGTGAGGGTCTGAGGAGCTTCCTCCCATACCTCAGGGGTCACCACGCAGACAATGTGTCGGTGGTCTCCTACTTGATTCATCAGGAGATTCTGAGATTGCGCCCTCTATCCAGATTGGCGTATCAGATCCTCCTGTGGTCCCAGGGGTAACTGTTATCTCTCAGAGCAATGCACATCCCAGGGGACCAGAATCAGAGAGCAGACATCCTGTCGAGGCAGGGGCTGAGGCCCGGGGAATGAAGACTTTAACACAGAGGTGGTGAAGTCGATATGCGAGAGGTTCGGCCCAGTGGTAGTGGATTTGTTCATGTCTCGAGGGACGTCCCACTGTCTACTGTGGTTTTCTCTCAGCCATCCAGCCCCATTGGGGTTGGATGCCATGGTACAGACGTGGCTGAGGCTCCCGGGAGTTCTGGAGAGGGTCCGTCGAGACGGGGTCAGCCTTCTTCTAGTAGCCCTGTACTGGCCGGCCCAAGTATGGTTTTCAGACATCATAGCACTTCTGACAGACCAGCCTTGTCAGATCCCTCTGAGGAGGGACCTGCTTCCACAGGCCGGGGGCTCAATATTCACCCTCGAACAGACCTGTGGAAGCTTTGGGCCTGGCCCCTGAGGGGGCTCAGTACCTTGAGGCTGGCCTGGCGGCTGGAGTGTTTGAGACCATACTCAGTTCCAGAGTTCCTTCCACGAGGAGATTGTACGGCCTAAAGTGGAATGTGTTTCCACTTGGTGTAGAGAGCGTGGGGTGGACCCAGTTAACTGCCCGGTTGGCTTCAGTGCTGGAGCTCCTCCAAGATCGCTTCTCAGCTGGTCTTACCACATCCACACTCAAGGTGTACTTGGCTGCCATTGCGGCTTTCCATGCTCCTCTGGGTGATGGGCCTCTGGGGAGACATCAGCTGGACGTACGTTTCTTTCATGGGGCTCGCAGGATGAGACTTGCGGCTCGTAACAGAGTTCCTGAGTGGTTTTCGAAGGGCTGGTCGACTTATTTCGAACCTCTGGAGTCGGCTGAGGCCAAGAACCTTTCCCTCAAGGTATCTTTTTTATTAGCCATTACTTCTCTGAGGAGAGTAGGAGACCTTCAGGCTCTCTAAATCTCATGGGTGCCTGGAGTTTGCACCAGGCGACATTAAGGCTATCTTGCAACCCAGGCCGGGCTATGTCCAAGAAATCCAAGAAATGTGCAATGCAGCAGGATGGGCCACCCCTCATACTTTTATCAGATTCTATAGCCTGGACATACCTTCTACACCAGGCACTCTAGTGCTCTCATCCTAAGTGTGCCTGTGCACAGCTTCACACTGGGACAGGTAGGGCTCATTGTGGCATAGTGCGTCTCGTTTCCCAAAGTGTCGTCATCAACGCAGTTCGAGTTCCCTGGAAAGGGAATGTCTCGGGTTACGACTGTAACCCCTGTTCCCTGAGAAGGGATCGAGGCAGGTTAGGTTTCTAGGTAACTAATCCAATCCTGATTGGTGCTGCGTCATGACGTAACATGTGACGCCATACACGGAAGCTACAAAGGGACGCCAGCACACAACAGAGTTAGCTTCTCGCAGAAGCCTTCTGCGCCTTCTGTGTGAACGCAAACACGTCCCGGGATTGATGCCGGGATGGGGACCTAGTAACATTGCCAGAATCAATCCCGGAATGCGCCCTGTGTGAACAAAAGTGTCGTAGTGATGACGCATGTGCCATCGCACGACTCTGTTGCTCTTAGAAGACAGTTTGTGTTCGTCATCAACAAAGAAAGAACGAAAAAATTTCTGCAAAATGGAATGAAGCAGAGACCAGGGAGCTCCTTACTTTCCGTGCTGAAGCTGAGATCGTTCGCCAGCTTTGTGGAATGGTACGCGATGCATTAGCTGTACATGTTTTCGATGCGTACGTTACGTCACATCCTGACATCACGTGTCTTTACAGGATCTTTACGGGATATGTGTGAACGCACCCACAGATTCCGGAAAATCACTGGCAGTGTGAATGAACCAAAATCAAACGATCCCGGGACAAATCCTGGGACAGATTATCCGTGTATTTTCCGAAATCTCTGTGTGAAAGGGGCTTTATTGTAACATTTCAGTCACATACATGACAGCCAATGACAGTGAAATACATGAACATATTTCATTTGTACACTGTCAAATCTGGTGTTGTAAATAACAGTATAGGATAATTCTCTTGAGAGGTCCTTGGTTAGACAGACTTCAATTTTCTGTTAACTTCATTTCTGATAACAATTGGTCTTTTTTTGTTCTCCAAAGGCTGGTATGATTCGTACTGATTCTGATGAGTACTTCATTGAGCCTCTGGAGCGAGGAACACAGGAACACGAGGAGAGCGGAAGAGTGCATGTGGTATATCGAAGGTCTGCAGTATTACAAGCTCCTTCAGACATCTCCTTGGATTACCAGCCGATCCGTACGTATCACTGGTTTATTAAAGTCTTGTGTGCATCTGTTGATTCTAGCCTTGTCCAATTTCCTGTGTATGCCTTGGGCTTAGGGTTTTCCACAGCTTCATGTTGTAGATCATTTAATAATGCTTGATTTGAAACCTCTCTGTGTACACTCTTAAAAATAAAGGTTCCAAAAGTTTTTTTTTTTTTTTTTTTTTTACATTGCATTGAATGACATAGAAGAAAATGTATTGGTTCCCTAACAAACCTTTTAATGAACAGTTCTTAAAAGAACCATTTTTTCTAAGTGTGAAGAACATTTTAATAATCTAAAGAACCTTTTGTGGAATGTAAAGGTTCCATGGACGTTAAATGTTCTTCATTGAACCATAGATGCCAATAAAGAACTATTTTAAGAGTGTATTTTTCTCTACCTTTTTAGATATTGCTCTGTACTTTTTATTGTACACTACTATTGTGACAGTGTTTACCCGAGTGACAGGGGTGGCACACATGTCTATGGTTGCCGACTCGTGCCGCTTTGTCATATTTATGGTTCTTTAGAAACTAGTTAAAGATTTTTTTCTTCAATCAAATATACACTACCTGTGCTAAACTACCGTAAATGGTACATGCTTTTCCCCCTTTTGAATGAATAGTGTTTGTTTGGAGCACATACTGTACATTAATTTATAAAATATATATATATATATATATATATATATATATATATATATATATATATATATATATATATATATATATATATATATATATATATATATATATATATATATATGATTTGATTTCATTTTGGCAATATAATATATATTATTGCCTTTGGTCAAATGAAATCAAATGCATCGTGGCACTTTTAAGAAATGGCTTACTAAAGCATGCCAGAAACTCTGAAGTCAGACATTCTTTGTAGGTGGGCCAGCCCATTATTGCTTAACAGCATCTTCCCAACCAGATCACATAAACCTTTTTACAAACCGCCATCAGGGCGTGTGAATGACTGACAGCACTTTCAATTCACAGCCAACTTTTTTTTGTTGAAGTAATTTTATAATCACGTCCGAACAGTGGGAAACTCTGGGAAGTCAAGCCCTTTGTGCGGTCACGACCTTTCGAGATTTCCTCTCAATTCAGTCACTTCTAAAGAGTCAAGTGCTTGTGTGGTTGAAGCGGTTGCCATGGTGATGTGATGGCATTCCATTGTCCCAGGTGGGAAACATGCCGTAGTCAGAGATGATTACGCTCTCGCTCCTGTTGCTTAGATAGCCACAGCGTGCTGCTTATGTGAGGAAAATTCTTCTCTGTTTGGCCAGCAGACCTTGAAGTTATTGTCACTATCAAACCTATTGTGACTTTTAATGTACTACTTTTAAAACCTAACAAATGTTTAGCCGTATTTGAATTGCATAAAAGATGCAAGATCCATTTATATGGACAAACCTCTCTCAAGGTAATAAAGGGATAGATCACTCAAAGATGAAAACTCATTTACTCACCCTCAAGTTGTTCCAACCCTGTCTGGTTTTCTTTCTTTTGCTGAACACAAAAGAAGATATTTTGAATAACATGGGTAACCAAACAGTTGATGCGCCCCATTGCCTTCCATAGTAGAAGTTAATGGGTCCCATCAACTGTTTGGTTACTGACATTCTTCAAAATATCTTCTTTTGTGTTCAGCAGAAGAAATAAATTCATAAAATAAATGTCCAGTTTGAAACAACTTGAGGGTAAGTAAATGATGACAGAATTTTAATCATTTTGATTTTTTTGGATGAACTATCCTTTTAAGCTAAGTTGCTTGTCCAATGTATGGGAATATCTCTATTTTTAACATAGTATCATCTTTATGATGGCTGGTCTCATGAGTATCAAAAATACAATGATCTAAAGAGACTCAATTGCATGCCTCATTCAGCTGTCTTTCTAAAACATCTCCACTGAGCTTATTCAAACTGTGGCCAGGTAGCAAGCTGTGTAGGTCTAAGAGAAAGTTAACGTTGCTTTGCTGCTTAACCTTACGTTATGTGTTATTTTAACTCCTGTCTGGTACACAGGTCAGCTGCTTACTCTCCTGACCAAAGAGAAGTTCTCCTTCCTAAGTGAACGTGTCTTGAGCTCTAAGAAAAGACCAAAGCGTCTATCAGGTTACATTTGCAAGTGTGCAAGTGTCTGTCCTGTAGCTCAAACAGTATAGCATGGTGACGGCAACTCCAAGGTTATAGGTTTGATTCTGTGTCTTGAATATCATATAACTTGCTTTGGATAAAATGTAAGTGGGTTTGTTGCACACTAGGTAACACACAAGTTGCTTCTATTTTTTATTTTTATTTTTTTTGGACACGTAAGGGAATGAAAATTGTGTTGACAGCTCTCAAAAAACTCACTAGAATCAGTGTAATTTACATAAAACTAACATGCTGATCCATGTTGATAGATGGCTGTGCAGCGTCTAACACCATTGTGGTTTTTGTGATTTTACTGACTTGGATCTTTGAATCTCATTCAGCAAAAGGAATGAATCTTTATTCAAGTAATTTTTTTCATTTTAGCATAATTATTACATTTTCAATAGCCAGATTCCCCAAAAAAGTCACATACACAAACTTTGATCATATTCAGAAAAATAAAAAAATTATGACGCAGACAATGACAAATCACGAGACATGGATATGATTAATTCAGAGTCTTTTGGTCCAAGTCATTCCTTGTCAGATGGCAGCTGCATATAGGCTATACAAGATTGTACAAGAAACAGAAATGATTAGCTCACCAGAATCTTCTGGTCAGAGTCGTTTTTTTTGTCATTTGACGGCTTAAATCGGCTCTGTACAGGAAACAGAAATGGACTGCGTTTCTCAAAAGCTCTCTAGGCTATAGAAATTTACACCGATGGTCTCAAACAACTTAGCTCACAATGCTTTTGAGAAACGTAGACATGATTAGTTCACTTTTCCTAGGCTGAATCCAAAATCGCCGCTTATACCCTCAAATATGACATTATTTAAGGGGACAGCCATTTGTAGTGGTGTCCGAAACCATAGTGGACGTTATTGAGTGCACTCATTAAATCCCACATTACACCACAATAACGAGTGTACAGCTGATGTACGCTCAATGGCTGAACAAATTCGCTAAATCGTTTTCATTCATTCCTTCAAGTGAACTGTATTTGTATACTAATGTAGGGAAATAGTGATTGAGGGTTTAGGGGGTCATTTCGGATTCAGCCCTAGAGTCTCTCCTCTGGTCCAAGTTGTTCATTTGTCACGTGACTTCTACTCATCTCTGTATTTATTTACAAATTATCATATTATTATCAAAAGATGTGTGTAATAAACAGTTTTTATTAAGATGTTTAGGAATTATGAACTAATTTCTGTATCCAGTAAAGAATATATGTGGTTGTCATGTTGCGTGACAAATGAACAAAAGAGACTCGGACTGGACAAAAGACCTGGGAGGTGAATTAATTCATAATTTATTCCGGAGCCTACGTGGCTGTCACTTGCAGGAAGGAACGACTCGGACCTGAAGACTAATCAATTCTGTTTCCTGTACAGAGCCTATGCGCTTTCCACATTAGTTACAAATGAAATGGCTAACACAAAAGTAACGAATTGCTCTCTGAGACAACTCGTTATTCCCTAGTCAAAAAAAAAGATTTGTTTGAAATGGACAAATCGTTCATGATCCATCACTAGTATCTGCTAACACTAGCTAAACCACTACTGACTGCAGATTTTTATTAAATTTACTGGTGTTTTTAATGATGAACTTTGAATGTTTGATGATGCCAAAGGTAATCTAAATGTAAAATCAAGTAAATAGGCATGCACAACTTTCGTTTATATCCAGGTGTTTAAGAGCTAGATTTGAACTGTATATCACGCTTACTGCCTACACAATTTAGTCCATAATGAGATTAGCAATGGGCCGTCTCACCCTCAGTGTACATAATTCAGGCCATGCTGTTTTATTCAGTCAAACTCATTCTGTGATGTTGAGCTCTTCTTTAAACAAGCTTGATTGCACAAGGGAAATACGTATATCATCTGAATGATTCTTCTTTTCTAAGCCGTACTCTACAAACACAGTTTTGGGTGTGAATAATGGTAGTGTTCCCCAGGGCCATGGAATAAATTTTTTTTTTTTTGCTTTCATGCAGATAAATATCAGCACATCAAGGACCATATTAAAATTGGCTGGAACAACTCCATTATCTGTTTAACATGGTTACCACACAGCTTTATCAGCATGTCAGTGTGCAGTGGCTGTAATGGATGACACCAAGTCTCTTAAATGACACAGCAACAACTTGAAGCACAATTGTCTGATTATAACAGACTTGCCACAGAGTTCTCGCTTGTGATAACAAATCAGAAATTGCCATCATAATCTAGATTCAGTCTTCCTCCGAAGGCTGTGAGTCATCCATCTGAAAGGTCATGACGTCTGGGGGAACAGATAACATCAGGACATTGATGAGCCCATTTAGTGTAAATTGCAGGCCAGGCTGCTGGACACCTACTTTGTCTTGGTTGCAGTTCATGTTCTGTTTACTCCTTAAGTGATATATCACTGGCTGTAAAGATTGGCTCCAGCCCCTGGAGAGATAAGTTTAACCAAAGGGAATAGCAATTATGCTGGTTGACAGTCACGGCATACCATGCTGGGTAAGGCACCTATTAGCATGCTGCAGTTGCTAGGCTTTTAATTAAAGATGCAAGATCAAGACCGAAGGAAGGGAGAAAAAGACTGTGGTACCTCTGAGAATCCATGTCAGATTGGACTAGAAAGTGTAGAGGTGTAGCACCTTTGGGCTTTTGTCTCCAATCTGACAGTGTCTTCAGGGTTCAATCCAGATTTGGCAAATGGAAAATAATTGTTATATTTGAAACGATACCCACTGAGCTTGATGGAATTGGGATACAAACAACTGAGGAAACTGAAAACACCCACTTAAACACATAATCCCTCCACAATGCACTAGTGTATGGTTTCAGAAAATGTCAATCTGAATACAAAAGGTGAGACGACATAGTGAGATAAAGAGAGCTGTTATCTGAGGACGACTTAACTGAGACTTTTTTTTTGTCAACCTTAGTCTGCTTATGGTGGTAGTACAACAAATTTCCTTTTTGCAGTTTAAACTCTTCAGATTAGAATTTAATTGATTTTTTTTTTTGTCTTTTCTTCATTGCTGTGCTATATTTTAGAGAATGCACTGACATTTCTAACATCAAAACCTTTAACAGATCAGATAACAGAATCTTTAAAGGGAGATTTCACCAAAAAATAAAAATTCTGTCATCATTTATTCGTCCTCATGTCTTTTCAAACCTGTATGACTTCATTTCTTCTGTGGAACACAAAATAAAAACTAATTTGAAGAACTGTTTTTGTCCACACAATTTAACTAAGTAGGGTCCTTGCATTGGATCCGTTTTACTTTCATACTATTTACTTTCAGAGAAATGTTTAAAATATGTAAATAATTTTTACTTATGGGTGTAATATCCCTTAAAACATCAAAATAATCATTAAATAGAAATGGCTGCTGAATATTATTATATTTATAGGAAAAGCAATTACTTTTGTACATCTTGTGTTCAAAATTCAAACAGTTTGTAAACATTCAGTTAACAAATGAATTTGCTTTTTTTAAATTGTTAAAATTGTACACAAATTATGTGACCATTCAAATACTTAAAAATATAACATAACAATATAGCTTATTTTAAGCATTAAAAGCTTATTTGGTGTTGCCTTTCGGCCCAGTGGCTCCAGAAATTCGTTTTGGCCAAGAATTGATTAGTCTATTCAATTTTTTTTTTTTTTTTTTTTTTTTTTTCAATTTCCCCCCCAATTAGGCTGAAAGAGAGAACAGGGATAGCTAGTATTGTGGATATTAGTATAGATTTACTTCTAAAGCTTGTTGCCCATCTGTTGTCTCCAATGCTGTAGACCTTGGCTCCAGAAGCAAGGACAGTTGGCTTCTCTGACACATTAAGGATCAGCAGAGTAAAGCTATGTGGTTGCACAGTGAACACAAGGGCTTAAATTGTGAGTAACTACATCCCTAAAAGAGCCCATCCAAAGTCCCCTCCTCTTCCATTGTGCTGTCAAAGACTTCAACATAAATATTTTCCCACATCAAGAATAAAAGGCATTTAAAGTGCCTTTTCATTAGACTAAATAGCTTTAGCTTTAAAAAGCTAGTGTTTTCGTTCTTTCCCAGCCTACATGATCATGAAGACACATAAACACGTCAGATTTGCACTAGCACTTCTGAGTAGGAAGTTCTTAGAGTATTAATTGGTATAAACAAAGTCATAGAAGATGATACTTGCATTTGCCTGGAGGCGGATGGCATCATCTTAGAAAACACTTTGTAGTTTTGCTAATTAGCAAACTGTTAGCGTCCATGTGCAATTGCCAGAGTTTTCATCGTGAGACTATTGGAAATGTCTTGATCAGGGATCTTAGCAAAGTAATTGATTGAAGCAACATTATGTTATTAAGCGTCGTCATTCTCATGTTCACAAGATAGGAAACATTGTTTAGGCTTTTAGACTGGGGGAATTTTTATGTTCTTGCTTATCTAGCACTGTATCTAGCACTGTTAAATCTTACAAAATACAAAATAAACAACCAAAAGGGGATGAGATGAGTCTGTCATGAAAATATTGTGGTCCATCAAAGAATGAAACAGGTCTTCTAGCTTTACATTCTGGTCCTGTATGATGTGTTAAAATACAAAATGGCATGGCTAAGAGAACCCAGAGCCTGTTGAGACAACTATTGCCAGTTGCAGAACTTCATTTGCATAACACAAATACGGCAGACATAATAAGTAAGTCTTTAATAAGTGCAAATTTCAGCATACCTTTAGGCCAACTTCAGATGTATAATATTCGGTTTGAATATCCTACAACCATGTTTAACAGAGGATATAAAGCTGATCATGCCCGGGGCACTCACATTTTTTAAAAGTAAATGCTTTGGAGCAGAAAACCGGAAACATACACCTGCTTATATTATAATACTGTATGGTGAGAGTGAATGAATTTGGTTTTTGGTTTCCATAATTCTTCTTGAAGGTTTGCACCATGAACGATTCTGATCCTTGAGTCAAAGAAAGAATTGCATGCTTCTATCTTTTATTCTTGGGTAAAGCATTTTTTGTAGTGAAATATTAATGTTTAATTCAACCCTGCATGATGGGAAATGGACTTCTCAGCTGAGGAGCTACTCAAGTTTATTAAGCTAAAAGCCACACAGTGAATTCTGATAAATGGCTAATGTAAAGTTTTTAAAAAACTAGCTCATGAATATCTGCTATTGCTCTTGTTCAGCAATATGCACAACTTTTAAACAAGTTTTAAATGGAACCACTAAACAGAACTTCTTATGCCAAGTTTGCCTTTTTGTAAGATAGACAGAGATATATATGTACAGCCCGCCAATTCTCCATCGGTGAGTCTTTTCTTTTCAAACTTCATCTCCTGTCAGTCAAAAGGAGAATATTGTGTCAAATGTGTGGTGCAATTTACCTCTCAAATGAATTGTTCTGTGAAATGAATTATTAAGGCACTGTTCTTTCCATATTCCCTTTTGAAAATAATCTGTAATAGTTGATACATTTTTTCCATGAGCCATTGTTATAATTATCCTAAAGTCTTGGCTCTGAAAGTGTGTCAAGTCGAGGACAACCTTGAAAGCAGTTTCGCAACATTTGAATGTGTCATTAGAGTTGGGAAGTTACTCTGTTAGTCTCTGTCCCATTGAATCACCCCTGTGCCATGCCATCTGGCAGTGAAACAGATCTGGTTTTAGTAACATCCCATAATGCCCTTCTTCTTTCCTGTCTCTTTAGCTTTGCTGGAATTATCTCTGAACCAGCAAATAGACAGAATTCTTTGAATTCTTGGCCCGTAGAATGATGTCATAACCATTGCGTATTTTATTCCATAAGTAATTTATTAACAGAAATAAAAGAAAAGAGGGAAATCTTCAAGAGCTGGCAGAGATTCATGCTTAGTGACTGAAGTTATCGTCCAAGAATGTATTCCTTTGGAGACACTAATGTGGATATATTATGCAGTAAGTTTCTTTTCATGCCCCTGCTTATATAGCTTCTGGCTTTTATGCAGTTTTAAATTAGTAGAAACTACCTGCAAGGCAGGAAGACTTTGCATGTGTGCTGTTTTCAGCTGGTTTACTTTATTGAAAAGTATTTGTGAATGTAAATGGACTGTTGTAAATGTTTATTCTGGAGTTAATGTTTTTTTATGGACTAATGTTTATCACGTGGAGCTCCTAATGACATTTTTCATCTTCCTGCATTCAATGCAGCATAATGGGCAGTATTTGGAGAGGACAGCACACCAATGGAGGTTTTCATGAATTATAGACGTTCATTCGTTTACTTTCATGGTGCAATATGCAAGGTTGACAGAAGGCCTTTGAGAGCTGAACCCAATGACACCAACTGTTTTTATATTATATTTACATCATAAACAACAATATATAAGCATGACAGGTTGAATGACAGCATGCAAGTGCTCTCCTCTTTCCCCTCCTGACTTTCAAGGATATTGTGTTTTGAGACATTGGTGATAGCTGTCATATGCCCTATCAGTTTCACAGATGTTTGAAAGCCTGTCATGACAGCTTGAGTACACTTCTGATTTTCATAAAAAGCATAACACACTTAAACAGTATCATATGAGAAAAAGTGCCTAAAGTCAAATCACAGTACTGGTATTTAATAAAACAGCACAAATGTAAGTGGAAAGTTGTTTTTGTACAACAATAAACTTCGATAGTATCATACGTAGAATAACTTCAATATCAGAAAAAAATGGTTATTTGTTTCAAAAAAAAATTTCTACCAATATATTGGAAAAAAGGCAAAACATAAAGCTTTACATGTCGCCAATCAACACACAGACTAACATTTTGGTTTGACGTACATAATCTGTACATATCAAACGATCTGTAACAAAGCACAGTGACACAGTAAAACCTTTTTTACTCACATAAGATTGTTGCGCTGTTCCTGTCGGATCCAGTATAGAAGGCACAGCATTGTTTTTTTAATTTCAGGCTCTCTGCAAATCTAATGCAGCTACTGTTTTTCCACAACCTGGGACTGCACAACATCTTGCACTCTTCAAAGGCATGTTTATCGCTTAGTTGCTCTATCCAGTGTTAGCATCACGTCTGTTGTTTACCTACTACTAATAGTCGTGCTCGAATCAGTGGGCGGGGCTACTGAACTTAAGAGTTTGTGATGTCACCAACCCGGGAAGAAGCTTAGTGTAGTCCCTACCAGCCATTTGTTGTAGTCCTTAAAAATTAATTTCTGTAAAAGAAAATATCTCCCTTTGCATTGAACTTTGAGAGTTGTAACTTTCCAGATGTTGTTTATGCTCAAACACCAACATTACCCACTAACTAAATTTAAAAAACGTTAAATGATAATCAAGGACCCCTTTAACTAATGGGACCTTACTACAAAGTAATACCAAGATTTTATGTAAAATAAATGCAGTCATAACCTCTAGGCACAAAAAAAAAAAAAAAATGCTAATTAATTATAATTCATCAAAGAATCCTGAAAAAAATGTACCACAGTTTCCTTTTTTTATATATATATATATAAATAAATAAACATTAAGCAGCACAATTGTTTTTTAGCATTGATAAGAAATGTTTCTTGAGTTTACATGGACCCTAATGATCTAATTGTAACCAGACTAGTGTCAACTATGTCAATGTCAAATTTATTTCTAGAGCACAGTTTGCAACAACTAAGAGTTGACCAAAGTGCTTTACATTGATACAAATATAACAACATTCGAAACAAAACAAAACCAAAACAATAAAGGAGAGGATATTAATCTATGATATACAGTATATATACATATACAGCCAGGGTTTTTTTTTTTTTTTTTTTTTTTTTTTGCTTAGATTTAAAATCAGTTCACGAGTTCACACTTACATATAATTTGAAGGGGTAAAGTTTAATGCGTATTTGGCGTGCTGTCCGGAGGGTGGGCTCCGAGCTCGGAGTTCGGCCCGAACCCAGAGTACTCCCCCCGTATGTAAGTGTTTAGGACTAGAAGCGTGGAGAAGGGGTGGTGGAGGGATGCTGCAAAAACTGTCAATGGAATGAGGTGAGACTGCTTAGTATATACACCTCTTACCATTGATTGCTGAGTGCTCTCCACCTGTGTTAATTATCTGAACGTGCTCCTCCCGAACCTTGTTAATAAAACATCATAAAGTGTTTGAGCAGTTCTAACACAGTGGGAGGCTATTCCACAGTTTTGGGGCAATAACAGAAAAGGCCTGATCCCCTCTCAATTTTAGTCTGCTCTTTAAAACAAAGGAAAGAAGCAACGTAGGTGAATGGTTAGTATGCGAAAACAGCGGGAAACTCTGTGTATTCATGCAGTGTGCACATGTCAAAAAAATCAATTCCGATTTGAAGCTTGTGACATATAAATGCGTGCATTAACCTGATCACTTTATTTAGCGCTCATGTAAACACTGTGTTCGGATTCATCAATATGAATGAATTAATTCTGATTGAAACAAAAGGTGTCCATGTACTGAAGACTGGAGTTATGATGCTGAAAATTCAGCTTTGTCATCAAAGGAATAAATTACATTTTAATTAGGGGTTCAAGCATGAAATGCTGAAACCCTATTGTAATTGTAAGCATTTGTAAAACGCATCGTGCAGGCCAAACCGTAAGGCCTAGAGACTTGAAACCTGGCCAGATGGTAGGCCTCAATTTGGGGACAACTAATCAGACCCCGATTGGCCCATAGGTGGCGCTACAGAAACCAAAAGTACAAAATCGTTCATAACGCTTAGACCATTTGACACCACTGTGATCCCTGGCTCAAGGCGGACAAAATGGCTATCTCCAATTTCGATTTAGGCAGGAAAAATTTTCTGCTATGTTTAGGAAAATTTAGGCTTTTGCATCTGAAGTCTTCTTTTATTTCAGTAATTCAACTTAAAATGTGAAACTAATATATTATATAGACTCATTTCATGCAAAGTGAGATATTTCAAGCCTTTATTTGTTATAATTTGATGATTATGGCTTACAGCTTATGAAAACCCCAAATTCAAAATCTCAGAAAATTTGAATATTACATGAAATCAATAAATCAGCAATTAATCAGCCAGCAAACTCGCCTGACCTTAACCCCACAGAAAATCTATGGGGCATTGCCAAGAGAAAGATGAGAGACATGAGACAGAACAAGGCAGAAGAGCTGTATAGCATATGTAATGCATGATTATACTTTTCAGAAGGCCGACATTTCTGTATTTAAAATCCTTTTTTTTTTTTTTTTTTCATGTAATATTCTAATTTTCTGATATTTTGAATTTGGGGTTTTCATAAGCTGTAAGCCATAATCATCAAAATTATAACAAATAAAGGCTTGAAATATCTCACCTTGCATGTAATGAGTCTATGATATATTAGTTTCAGCTATTAAGTTGAATTACTGAAATAAATGACTTTTTGCTCAAATTTTTTTACCTACTACAAAGCCTTTTTAGAGAGTAATCTATTGTGCATTAATTCTGCTGTCAAATGATACATTTTCTGCCGGAGACTAAACTTATGAGGCCAAAAATACAAGTTATTTCTCATAATTAAACATGACAGCCCAGGGTTTGCCACGTCTTGAATTGTGCACAGAATAATTGAACTGCCGGAATTAGCTCACCTGCCCAGTGTACGATCCACAGTTGGCCAGTACATGTTTGCCCAGCTGCATGTGTTTTAGTAGGTATTACAGTTTTTCTCAAATGCTAAAACACATTTCACAAACGTTTCCTCCATGTTCCCCAATGTCTAAACACAACACCCTTTTCTAAAGCTACATAAACACAACCACACCTTCTCACTTCAAAACTCAAACTCACACCAAAAGAGCAGCTCAAAGCTTTCAAAAATGCAAACACTATACACATCATTACACACTACAGCAAAACAATTGAAAACACAATGCTCAATTTGTGAGAAGGTTCTTTGTTTCATAACTGCCAATGCATATTTTTAAAAACTTTACAGTAATGGATCTTCTTAGATCTCTGCAGAGGATTAGGCATTTAGATTTGTGAGTTTCATATGAAGAGTATAAATCTATAGTAAATTCTGCATGTACACTACTGTAACACAACTCAATGCAAAAACAGAATCTATTGCACACAACAGTACTCTTGAAAACATGATCAGGATGTGAGGTTTTTTTATTTACTTTATTCACACCACAATCACTGTGCGGCATTATGTCGCTGAGCTGCATCGGGCCACATCACCTCATCCACGTCGCAGGCTATATTGTCTCTTGCCAGGCACCACGGGAAAAACGCCCTGGAATGGCGAATCCATCCTTGGAAGGCCTCCACTGGGATGTCAACACAGGCCAGCTCCATTGCCCTTAGGAGGTTCTCTCTAGTGTATGGTTGTCTGTCATAAACCTTCCATCTCCACGATGAGAAGAACTCCTCTATAGGGTTCAGGAAAGGGGAGTAGGGTGGCAGACAGACGTTTAAAAAGTGGTTACTGTTGGTGGTGAACCACTCTCTGATTTGGTTTGTTCTGTGGAAGCGTACATTGTCCCAAATGATCACATAAATGTGATGTGCGGGCCCAGGATGGTGTTGTTGGCGGTCCAGGAGGATGTCTTTTAGCTCCTCTAGGAAGGTGAGGAGACGTTGGGTGTTGTAAGACCCAAGGACAGCATGCCGGTGGACAAGCCCCTCCGAACCCATGGCCGCACAAAGAGTAATATTACCCCCCCCCCGTTGGCCAGGAACCTCAGTGATGGCTCTTTGGCCAATGATGTTACGGCCTCTTTGCCTTCGTTTCTGCAGGTTGAAGCCAGCCTCATCCAGGAAGAGGTACTCGTGAGGTCTGGCCATCGCGTCCAACTGTAATATCCTCTGTGAAAATGTGAAAGTGCACAGGTGTTCAGAACAACAGTCAATCAGGTAGCACAGTATTGTCCAGAAGTAATGTAGGCCACTGAGCAACACAGTATGTCCACTAACTGTACTGTGAACATGGATGTATACTTACTTGCACATACTCGTAACGTAGGTTTTTGTGTCGCGCAGAGTTGCGCTCAAAGGGAACACTATAGACCTGTTTTATCCGCATCTTTTGGCGCCGGAGAACTCGGTCTATTGTGGCCAAGCTGACATCATCAATGCTCTCAAAGTTGACATTATCGGCAATGACTTTGTCTCTGATCTCCCGGAGTCTGATGAGGTTGTTCGCACGAACCATATCCACAATGAGGGTTTCTTGTGCCGCTGTAAATATGGCGACCCTCCCACCTCTATGTGGCATTCTTTCAACTCTAAAGAAAGAAACATGTGTTGTCAATTGACATGTTTTACAATACAGTAACAACTGATTTGAAACCAATAGACAACTTTCACAGGCTTGTAAAATAGTATTGTGACAAAGAAAGCAATAGAGTACAATACCTGTTGTGTTGTCTGAATGCCCTGATAATGGTGGCCACGGTGAACCTACTCAGGTTTGGACGGACTCTTAGTCCTGCTTCAGCCACTGTCATGCCATGGTCAATGACTGTTGCTCGCATCTCGTCCGTAATGATGGTGCGAGGTTGTCTTGCTCTCCCTCCTGGACCTTCTCCTCTCCCTTGTTGGTCTCCTCCTCTCCCTTGTTGGCTTCCTCCTCTTCCTCGTTGGCCTGCTCCTCTTCCTCCTCTGATTTGAACTCCTCTTCCTCGTTGGCCTGCTCCTCTTCTTCCATGGCCAGCTCTTCTCCCTCCTCTGACTCGAATTCCTCTTCCCCTGACTCTGTCTTCATCCATTGTGTTTGTTTGGAATCTTCAGCAAACTGTGCACTCTGAACTTGCTTTTATACATGTGGTCACAGCATTAGCAACAAGTGTCTTTAATTTTGAGTCGTTGTGTGTAATGAATGACGCCAGGTGTGTTCATTGTGTTCAAATATTGCTGACTGTGGCAAGCATTTTGCATCACATGAGCTTTCATTTGAGAATATGAGCAGAGTTCTTTTGCAACTTGTGTTTTAGCAAGGAAAAATGTGTTAAGATTTATGAGAACGGAGGATTGTGTTTTGTGAATTGTGTCTTCATGTGAAATGTGTTTATGATATTGGAAAATGATGGCTAGATTTAGTAAATGTGTTTAGACAACTGGTCATTTGGTTTAGAGGATTGGCTTTTGTGTTTTAGCATTTGAGAAAAACTGTAATTGCATACAATATAATTTCTTAATATATATTTTCTTTATATTCGTAGGCATCTTTCAATATTTGGATCCTGTTCATTCTAACAAACAGAATCATTAAGAAAAAAGAAAAGTTTGACATTCAGTATATTTTGATTGTGAGCTGCAGGCTGGGTGACATGAATGGGATAATAATTAAAACGGATTTGCTTCATACCTGCTTTCACTGTGGAAGAAAATGAGAATTGACACCAGAGATCACAGATAACATCAAGTCTCATTGGGATATAGAAAATAAGTTTTCTCTCCCATCTTAATGGATTCAGCGTATTTAATAGCTAAAAAGTTGATTCTGTTTTATCTGACGTCTTCAGAGAACTTTATAGAGATATACAGAGAAATTTACAGAGGCCCTTTGAACAAACAGAAAAATATAATAATTTATTAAGCTCACAATAAGATACTTATAGTCGTAATTAAAAATTAAAGATCACCTGACTGCCTCAAATAAGGCCGAGAATGTTCATGATATACAGTAAACACACCATACTCCAGCTTTAGGAGGCCGACATTTGCTAACTCAGCTGCTCTCGTTTACAAGCGTTCTCTTATGTCCTAATAAAGAGTTAAAGTAGCTCCCGGCACATTAGATCACAGCTAATAGTGTTATACTTGAGCGCCACGTAAAAGAATTCCATCAAAACTGCCTCCTGCAGAATCGTTTGATCCTGATGCTGTTTGTTATTAGCACACTGTTGCCTGCTAATTTTTTATACTTCCAGGGAAGAAACACTACCTTCGCCCATCAAAGAGATGGCCGTTAATCCTCACGCAAGTTTTCTGTAAAGAGAGCAGAGGGATCTATTTTCGAAACCAAGATAGAATAGGGGGAAAAAAAGCGAAATCCAATCACACTGTTCGTGTCGAGAGACACTGCATAGATCCCTTTTACATCCTTGAATAAAACGGTAATTGGATTCATAGATTGTTTTAGCATGCCCAATTTGTTTATCAAATAATTTCAGAGTAAGCGGATTTCATGATGATAAAGGGGCTCTGTAACTGTCAACTCAATTTGTTCATTTTGTCCCATTAAGAATGCTTTCATCATGACAGCGTGAACATTTTTTTACATTCATTATACTTATATGTAATCATGCAAAATAGTGCTTTTATGTAGAATCTTTCTATTTTAAGTAGACACCCGTGTAGACTTTTTCTCTGAGAACAAAATGAATGTAATTTTCAGCACTCTAAAATATGGTGAGCACATCTGATAATAATGTAAAATCAAAATAATGTAAAACGAGTTAAACCAAGGCTCATGATCTTCCAAATATTTCTTTGTGCCCTCATTTTAAAATATGTGACAGTGGACCACAAAACCAGTCACATGGGTATTTTTTTTTTTTAAATTGAGATACATCACATGAAAGCTGAATAAATAAGCTTTCCATTGATGTATGGTTTGTTAGGATAGGACAATATTTGGCCGAGATAAAACTATTTGAAAATCTGGAATCTGAAGGTGCAAAAAAATTGAAACTGAGAAAATTGCCTTTAAAGTTGTCAATTTATGTTCACGATTGTGCTGCATTCACTCACAAAAATATTTTTTATATATATTTACGGTAGGACATGCACAAAATATCTTCATGGAACATGATCTTTACTTAATATCCTAATGATTTTTGTCATAAAAGAAAAATCTATAATTTTGACCCATACAATGTATAAATGCGACTTATGACTGCATGGTTTTGTGATCCAGGGTCCACATATGCCATGTATGCATCCAGTTTCTCCTCCACAGCAGTCTGCCACCTCCTGAATAGCGTGACTGGCAAGGCAAACCCACTCATGTTTTACAATTCAAGAATCGAAATGATATCCAGTTGATGGGAACACACATTTGTTTTTTCTGTCATGGTGGGGACCTTACTTGGTCTACTGTTGTTGTTTTACAGAGGTAATGATATTTTTTGTCGCTAGATATATCCTTGTCTGATAAATATAGCTGATAAATTCTTGTCTGATGATGGAGAGATTAAAGGAGAACTCCGGTCAATTTTAACATTGAGCTCATTTTTTTGTACATTTGGAGTGCTGTCAATACAGAGAACAACGACAAAAAAACGGTGTTGCTTACACCGAGTTATTCTATTTTTAAAATTTGCACCCTGTGGACTTCAATAGGGCAAGTAGTAAGCCTGCTTTTTAGCCTCTTAACATCCTTTAAGTGTCATTACAAGTGCACAGAAAATGTGAGTGATTCCTTCCGAGTGAACACGGGTGGATCTGACTGCAGTAGATGTTAGAGATATTAATAAAAACGAAGTTAATTCAGCCAGCGCTCATACCTTTGTTTACATCCTGTTTTCGGTGGAAGGCCATAGTAATCGATTGTCGAGTTCACGCGCATAGGTTTAGTTACCAATGATCACGCGCGTGAACTCGACAATCGATTACTATGGCGTTCCACCGAAAACAGGATGTAAACAAAAGTATGAGCGCTGGCTGAATTAACTTCGTTTTTATTAATATCTCTAACATCTACTGCAGTCAGATCCACCCGTGTTCACTCGGAAGGAATCACTCACATTTTCTGTGCACTTGTAATGACACTTAAAGGATGTTAAGAGGCTAAAAAGCAGACTTACTACTTGCCCTATTGAAGTCAACAGGGTGCAAATTTTAAAAATAGAATAACTCGGTGTAGGCAACACCAATTTTTGTCGTTGTTCTCTGTATTGACAGCACTCCAAATGTACAAAAAAATGAGCTCAATGTTAAAATTGACCGGAGTTCTCCTTTAACTTTTTTTTGTGCATTTTCTATCTGTTCAGAATGTGAATTAGCAATGGCAGATTCGTGAATGAATCTCTTGGTCAAATGCTTTTGCAAGAAGGTCTAAAAATTGTTTGCAATTTAGTTTGATTGATTCAGACATTTTACTCGTGCACTGAATCATCTGTATCATTTTCTCACAACGCAACGGGATACTACAAATAAAAGACAGCTGGATGAGGTGATATTTACTTATGAAACAAAACAAATGTAGAAGACATTGTGAGTCAACGATGAAGCAGCTCTTTATTCTTTTATGAACTCACTGTTATATGTTAGGAGGCGCTATGACACATCTTCTGAAAGTGTATTGAATCTGATCAAAAGACATGCGAAGAAGACATAGAAACAAGTGATCTCATGTAATCATATGCATATTTAAAATAATGCAATCATCAACATTAAACAGCATATAAATAAAAACTCCCTAATGTTACTGAATGAAATGTTGACCCAGGACAAGCTACAGGATTGTTAAGCTTTAGAGGTGTTGATGGACTCGATCTGATCTATATGTTTTGATCATTGCTCTGAATCCTATTCAGATGTAGTCTTTGACAAAAGTGTGTTTTTTCTCAACTATTTGCTCAAAATGTAGCTTTTTTATGAAACTTACCCATATTCAAGTGTTGATAAAAAAGTGCATGAAGCTAGAATAAAACGTTTTTTTTTTTTTTTTTTTTTTTTTTAAGCAGAGGGTCTGTTCTTTCTTTTGATATGCATGTTCAGATATTTACAAACAAATATTCTGGGGTCCATGAGTGTTTTTGTGAAAATTATCAAAAATGCTGGCCCTGGCTGTAAACGTTTTTTTGTTTTTTAAACGATGGCGGTAAAATGTTTAAATGTGCAGTGAACGAGTGCCTTTCTCCACTGAAGTTCTATGATGTTCTAAAAGCATTTCTAAGGATGCTGATTTTTAGAGGGCAGACGGAGATGGCGAATGGGAAAATGGTGTGTGTAACATTAGCAACACGTTTGGTAACGTAGTCAAGCAAAAGGCTAATCATATTAATTACCGTTATGTGTCCTGACGTTGTAAAGAGTGATATCTTTGTGCAGTGTTTACTACAGTAACTTGAGGAAACTCGAGTGGGTCTCTGAGCTGGTGTGAGTGATTGTAGGTGGGGCTAACTTGCATATTCATGGATCCACGTATACTAAGGGTGTAGAGTTGCATTCAAGCTATTTTAAGGCATGAATAATTTTTTTTCATTTTGGTGATCAAAGATGAGTTTAAAGGGATAAACTTATTGACTACAGGGAGACTTTAAGACATTTAGTATGTTTATTAAGCTGTTTTCTTTGTGAGGCCTGGTAAAACCCGAGGATATTAAGAAGGTTATAATCTGCCCACAAATAGTATAAACTGCTTTCTTTAATATAGACATGACAACTCATTAATGACATAACATAAGCCTGTTAATAAATATGTTTGCAATAAATCATAACCAAACAAATATTACAATTGTATGACATACATTAATAAGCATAACTATGGCATACAAAATAAAACTGTAAAATCCTGACCCACACACACTTTTTGAGTTTTGCAGTCTAGACATAGTAGATTTCCACTGGTGATCTGGATGGTCTCATTTGCCATCATAAGTAATTTTTAGAATTGGGGCCGGCGGGTTACGCAGGTTTGCCATGTGTGTTCTATCCTTGCCATTTGTGAATGGCAGCCCCTCAGGATAATGAGGGTGTGCATAGAGACGCTGTGGACCAAGGAACCTGCGAGGGACACACGGCACGTCTGAGCGTGAGGGGAAGCCCTGTGCTTTTTGAACTGGAACCTCAGAGACGTGTTTACTCTTCTGGGAACTGGGCCACACAAGAATGCGTGTGTCATGACGGGATGTAGGAGCCGAGGAATGTTCCTCACAATCCCCACACTGTAGGCCAGAGCCAGCCAAAGAGCAAGATGTTTGGAATATTTATTTTAGCATCAGCGTTTAAAAGACACACAGGTTTTAAAAGACATTGGTTTATAGTCTGGATTGATGTTGGATCATGAAGAGCCCTTGTTAGGATTGCTTTCTGTTGTTCTTGGCTGGCATTCACTTGCTCTCTGTGAAGAAGAAGAGAAAAAAGAAAACTTGCAAGACGCTAGTGCATAGTAATGCAAAGATGCCCTTAATATGTTTAATATGCTGGTGTTGTCAAATGATTAAGATAAGGTGCTTTTTTGTGACTAACCATTTTGTCTTGCAGAGCCTGAATTGAATGTTCCAAGGGTGCTGGACAGTATTGCTAAACAAGTCAAAAGGACAGTCAGGAGACGGAGGCACGCTGGTGACGATGACTACAATATTGAGGTGCTGCTTGGAGTAGATGATTCTGTTGTCCGTTTTCATGGGAAAGAGCATGTGCAAAACTATCTCCTCACCCTCATGAACATTGTGAGTATTCTATCATCTTTAGCAGGGCTCAACCGGATTGCCTATTTAATTACTTCATTACTTAATTAATTAATTAATTTATTTTGGGTGCTAGAACACAATATTATTTGCCATATATATATATATATATATATATATATATATATATATATATATATATATATATATATATATATATATATATATATATATATATATATATACACACATAGAGGGCTTGACATTAACTTCCGCCAACTCGGTTGAATTTTATATAATATACATTTTCAATTGTAGTCTTTTAAAAAGGCATCTGAAAAAATAAACTAAGTTCAGTCAAGTGATTTTTTTGATACATAACGATACTGAAATATCTGAAACTCTTCGCAGGATACACAATTCCAGCTGCGCGTTTGTGCTCTCTAATCTCTCCGACAGCGAGTTGACAAGAGTTTACTCACTCGATTAATTTGCTCTGGATAAATATTGTTGGTGTTACAGGGCTTGAATTTCGGAGTGGGATTGCGGCCATTGCGCATATTCAGCATAATTACTAATTACCGCAGATTTTGTGCTCACACCCAAAGTGCGTGCACATAAAGACAAGTATATTGGCTATATAAAACAGTATGATGTGTCTGTGCGTCAGGTCTTAAAGTGACAGCACCCCATATATTTATATATGAAGAGTTCAGATGCAAAAGCCTCTAAGTGTCATCTGAAATTTTCTTCTAGAATGATCATTTTTATCAAGCTTGTATATTTAAGTTCAGTAATTTCACTTAAATGACAATTAATAGGTCATTTTCATTGCCATTTAAGTGAAATTACTGAACTTAAATATACGAGCTTGATAAAAATGATCATTCTAGAAGAAAATTTCAGATGGCACTTTAGGCTTTTGCATCTAAACTCTTCATATATATATATGTTGATTACCATGCAGATATCAATCCCAAATTTACTGACAGACCCCTCAACTGGCCCAAAACTGTCTCACACTGGCCCCTGACCATCAAGCCATCTTTACTGTTTAGCAACCCACCTTTAGTTTTGCTTGAACAATTTGCAAGAATTAATGTCAATATATTCAATGGAAAGCAGTACTTTCTTTTGTGAAGGATTTATATGCTTTTTCATCTTGATATGGCACACAACAAAGCATAGACCAAATGTGGCATACTTGAAGATGTGGCTGAGAAATAAAGTAGCTACGAAATAGCTATCGCTATACACTCATAACATTTTAAGATTAAACCGCTGCTTTTGAGAAATTTAGAAGTCCTTCCTCCAGTAGATGTCCCTGCTGCTCTGTATACCAGTGCATTGATGAGATGTACACTACAAAATTTAATAAACCCTCACTTAAGATTGGCCCAGCATTCAGAATGTAATGAGCTCTGTATAAAAATGTAACATTACTACAACTTTCACACATGCAGACTTCTGTGGTTAGGCCCCTTGCTTGCTTATTTAAAGCCCTGCTGCCTGAAGAGGACAATTTTCTGTATCAAACAGAGCTTCTGTTTAATTGCATGAGGCGGCTGGAACGAAGAGAGGGGGGCATTTGGTAAGAGACTAACCATCCTCTGCTGATTTAGAGAGTTGTTTAGGCAATCTGTGTTCATATGCCAATGGAGAATTTAATCATTTTGCACGGGTATATTTTTGCTGCTCCCTACAACAAATTACTACAGCAACACAGATCTGCTGAGGCATATTTTTTCTTTCTGTGCCCCTCCCCTTCTTGTAAAAGCTGTCTAAACATGCATATAAAAGTAGTTTTTTTTCCCTGTAACATAATTGTTTTTCTCACCTTTCCCTTCTGAGTGTAGAGTTTGTGGCAGACCCGATAGCTTCTGCCAGTTTTAAGGCGAAAATAATGTAGGAGGAAAAATGGTTGACATTACCATTTTTATTAACTAACATTATCAGAGTTTAATAAATGCTGTAAAATTTTTAGAGGTTAGCTAATAAATTCAGTAAAAATATACACTACCGTTCACAAGTTTGGGGTTAGTAAATTTGTATTTTTTTTTGGAAAGAAGTTAAAGAAATTAATACATTTATTCATCAAGGACACATTAAATTGATCAAAAGTGACAGTAAAGACATTTATAATGTTACAAAAGATTCTATTTCAAATAAATGTTGTTCTTTTGAACTTTCTATTCATCAAAGAATCCTGAGAAATAAAATGTATGACGGTTTCCACAGAAATCTGAACTGTTTTCAACACTGATAATAATCATAAATGTTTCTTGATCATCAAATCATCATATTAGAATGATTTCTGAAGGATCATGTGACACTGAAGACTGGAGTAATGATGCTGAAAATTCAGCTTTGATCACAGGAATAAATTACACTTTACTATATATTCATATAGAAAAAAGCTGATTTACACTGGAATAATATTTCACAATTTTTACTGTATTTTTAATCAAATAAACACAGCTTTGGTGAGCAGAAGAGACAAAACCATTCAAAATCTTAGCGACCCCAAACTTGTGAACGGCAGTGTATATCTCATTGTTCATGTTAGTTAATGCTTTAAATAATGTTAACCAATGAGACCTTATTGTAAATTGTTACTATATGGTAGAACAAAGGGACCGTATGAAAGATCTTCAGCATGCCTACTTCATGCCTCCTTCTGATTGTTCATGCTCTGCTTAGGAGAAGAGATCTCGACACAAATTCAACACAGATGTGCATTTAGATCCACCAAAGTTGTCTCTCTTCTCTGTCATACAGATGACCAGGACAATCTGAACTTTTTGTTTACAGAATCATATGCTTAAAAATGCTTAACTGGGCCAATTTGTGTCAATCTGATAAGAACAACAGTTGAATCATATTTTGAAGCATTTTCAACAAAATGTCAACACTTTCAATTATTATATCAATTATTAGTTATATAATTGTATTATTTATTATATCAGCATCACAGAAAGAAAACTCCTAATGTAACTCCCATCGTCAAGTCAATTAACCAACCAACCAACCAACCAGTTTATTCATATGGCTTTGTTTCTTAGGAAAAGTTCACTAAAGTCATGAGGGGGGAATGTGTGTAACAATATATGTGTACAATAACAATTTTTGGAAAAAATAACATTATGATGTCCAGAAATAAATTTCAATAGTACATTGGGTTTAATTTGTCGTTTAATGAGATCTACTATATCAGCCCAGGCTCATTCGAAAAACGTACCTGTGGCAACATTTTTGCAAAACGTCAAAACTGAAATGTCCAGTAAGTGGCGCTAATAGCGTGTTTATTTTTTTTCTGGAACAGATGAACGTGAATATGTCAACGTTTTATTGTGTAGGAGTTTGTACGTATCACATCACTGCAGTTCTGAATTGAAATGTCCAGTGAGTGGCGCTTAAAGCATAATGCTCCATTATTTTTTACAATAACGTACACCTACACTAAGCCCTAAACCTACCCGATAGTGTTAACAAAAGCAAATGCGACATAAAAAGGCAATCATGGCCTTTTAGCTTGATTTTAAACTTTTAGTTCTTGCGTTATGACTTTCACAGGGTTCGTACCCGAGCTCTCCGCATCACAAGTACAATTCTGTACCAACTACAAGTTAGTTAAACTGAACATATGGAACTGGTTAAATGATCCAAACTCATGATCCAAACAATGATCAAAATCATGAACTGTGGTAAAAAGTGTTTTGAGGTCATAACATAATTGTGCAAGGAGCCACGTGAAAACAAGTCTTTATTAATCCATAATAGCTAAGAGAAGGTTAAGCTCCAGAGGGTTTCGATGAAACATTTGTACATTTAGGATGTAGTCATTCATTACAGCATCACACCTTGCATTTAAACAGCAAAACTGTGCCTTTAAAACGCAGCACCCCACACAGCAGGCTCTTAGCTAGGTGGAGAAGGAAAAACATCTGAACCTTTAAAAAAAAGGCCTCTGTATGACCAGCTAAACACTGGGCCCTTTTCATTTACCAACCTTTTCCATGCCAACCGTAGCCTCAAGTCCTGTCTAAAAACACCTTCTATGCCTCAGAGAGCCACTCTTATGGGTCTGAGATCCATTTCCTCCCACTCTTTTTATCTTGATTCTGTTGTTGAAAAATCTTTGCTTTCTCTTGCTCATTGTCAATCATGGTGAAGTTTCAGAAATGGAATGAAGCAGCATTTGTTTTCACAGTCCCTGGAGTTGATAAAATCAGTAGCTATAATTGACTAGGTGGAGTATGATGCAACTTATCCTTGCCTGATATCCCTTTTCCCCTTTGTGTCGATGTTTTGTTGTTTTATTATGTTGAATTTAGGGGATAATAATGTAATTTTCATCATGTGTTTACAGGTGAATGAGATCTACCACGATGAATCATTGGGAGTACACATTAATGTTGTGCTTGTGAGGATGATAATGCTTGGGTATGCTAAGGTAAATTACAGCTAAATATCTCTTTTATCAACCATAATGGGTCATATCATATATTTCTTACATACGATGTAATATTTTATATCTTTATTTATTTATTTACTTAATTTTTTCATGACAACACTCTCTCTGACTCTATATTAACCCATTAATGGCCTGAATCTGTTTTATTTAGTAATTTTGCCATGTTTTTGTCTTTTTATTAGTTATTGCTTTTTTAAATGTCTGTATAGTTTTTGTTTTAGTATATATTCACTATATAGTTATATAAGTTATACCAAATTGAGAAATGTTGCTTTGACAACTAGCAGTATAAATACTTTTTATTTCATTTTATTTTATTATTTAACATTTATTATTAGCAGAAATGCTTTTTTAATGGTTTTAGTTTTAGTCAACAATAGCCCTGTAATGTTGCCAGGTGCATTTATCGGTAAACACACAGAAATGGCAGCATGGACACAATTATTATTATTATTATTATTTTAATTTTTTTTACTTAACCCCCTCCCCCTGCCATTTCAGCATATGTCAGTTACTGTCACAGTTTAGTTTGATGGGTTTTGGATTCATTTTCAAAGACTTTTTTTATGTTTATCTTTGCTTCCGGTTTCCTCGTTCCTCTGTTCCCTTTATCATCAATTACCATGGTTTTTCATTATATGATACATTAATGGACACCTGTCTGTACTTTAGTTTGTTATCTTGTGTATATAGACATGCACACTGTAACATTGTATATTCTCGATGGAGTACTGCTTTTGTTTGTTTTATTAACACTAACGCTATTGTTTGAATACTATCTTTCTCCTCATCATCCTTTGTGGAGCTAACCATGACAGTTACCACCACAGTTTTGAAATGTGCAATAATTTGGTGTGTAGAGGGGGACAGGGAGAGCACAACAACTGTCGGTCGTCTAGATACTTATATCTGTCTAATTATGACAGTATCTAAACCTCTCACTAATGCACACAGCCATTCACAATTGAAATCAAAAACATAAAAATATACTATTTTGTGAGCTCATAATTCAGTCCACAAATACACAGAGATCATTTTATGTCTGTTTTGTAACACACAAATAATTGCAACATGGTTTGTTCTTTGCCAAATACATGTTAATGTGATTAATAACTAAAATGTATTAGGAAAAAAGCAGCTACAACAAAATGGAATTTGAGTTTATTGTACTGTAGTTTGCAAATGAAAAGGTTTGAATTTCACCTTCAAGTATCTTGACTACTCTCTTGACTATTAATAAACAGGAGTTTAAGGACGTTAAACAAACAGACCCACAGTGAACAATGTGAGTCAGTTTAAGGTGTTTTATAGATTAATGAATGCTGAAAGTGTCCCCTAATGAGTCTCTAATCTTTTTCTCAGTCCATCAGTCTCATTGAACGTGGCAACCCTTCACGAAGCCTGGAGAACGTGTGCCGCTGGGCATTCGTCCAACAGAAAGAGGATCCAGAGCACTCAGAGCATCATGACCATGCTATCTTCCTGACCCGGCAAGGCTTTGGCCCCACCGGGATGCAAGGTTTGACTTTTTTGGTCTTTAACATGCCTCAGACTTTCCAACATTTCCTCCCTTGTCATGTATAGCATTTTTCACACACAAAATAACTTTCGTAACTTTTTGTATTTAAAATGTACAACATTTATGTAAGAGTGAGTACATCATGAATCCATTTTCCAAACCATGTTTTTGTCTTATCGTGAATCACTAAGGTACACCTATAAAAAGTGTTTATATTGGGACTATTTTAAAGGCCGCACCGCTTTCTCCTTGTTTCCACAAGCACTTGCACTCCCGTAACGTCTGTCGTTGCTATGCAACCATGAACTGCGCTCTCCATGATGTGATGACGAGGAAGTATCAGCAAAGAATTACTTGATTTCCAGCCCTTGCATTAGCTTTACTACTAGATATATTTATGGAGATGAGAAATAAAAACCCGCCCTGTACAGCTATGATTAGCTGTTCGACCGAGCTTTCGATGTTGTTACAAAAAGGCCGAAGCTGATCGGTTGGTTTTTGTCACATGACCTGCTGTGCGCTTGCGGTATTCTGAAAAGTTGAGACGTTTTCAACGTCGCTTCTATTATGAGCGCGCTTGCTGCTCACCTACATTATTTTTTTATATGCACTGTTTGTGGACTGTGATTTTGAACTGATAAGTGACTAAATGTCTCAGAGGCTATTAAGACTAGGAATGCAGGATTTGTTGTGACACCTTATAAACCAAAAGAATAAGGAATAGCATAAATCAATTTAATTAAAACAAAAATGTAAAAGAATAAATCATTTTAAAATGGACAAATGAGTTGACATTTAAAATTGTTGTGCAATTTTTGTTGTATGTTAAATGTTTGATTATTCATGTTAAATGTAAAAATGTTAAATAAAATAGAACTATGCATTAATAAATAGTAGGCCTGTATTAAAAATAAATACATACGAGACTGTTTATTCACACGTTTAAAACATAGTTTAATAAAGCCAACATTTAAAAACATTTTGGCAGTTTTTTTTTTCTTTATCCATTGAAAATCTTGTTAAAATATGCTATTATAAACTCGTAGGGGCAACAAATGAACTTCTGACTCTCTCCCATGCCATTCAAAGTAGATATAAGATGGGCTGTCATTGGACAGTAAAAACGACCGAAGGCTGTACGGTCATTAAAGCGGTAATGTTTGCACTTAGGTTTTATTACGCATTTAGGAGATTATTGAAAGAAGCTGCTTACATTAACCTTATTTTCGAAAAAATAAATAAATACAATCATGATTTTTCATGAAAAATTATGTTAGAATTGTAGGCCTAAAATACCTTGGTATCAACTTGTTTTCATCAATGGTAAAATTAATACAATTACAATTAATTTGGTTTGTCATGATTAATTTGTGTTCATAATCAGTAAAAAAGAAAAAAAAAATCTTCTAACAAGAATAAACACATATGAACAATTAAATTATTATTGTATTATGAATTATTTTTATCTATCTTGAAACTATCCAAGCAGCGTTTCGCGCTCAGATGTTACGGCGAAATTAATACATTACCAAAATTTGATTACAGAATATATTTAAATTATCCAAACAATAATTGAATAATTTATTAAACAATTTTTATTGCGAGTTAACAATAATGCCTGACCTGTAAATTGCTTGGTGAACAAATAAAACATTTTGGCATTAGGCATTGGAATTAGTTAACCCTCTGGGGTCCGAGGTGTTTTCTGGGCCCTGGAGGTGTTCTGACATGCTCTGACATTTGTGCTTATTTTTGTTACTTGTGTGACATTTTCATGGCTGAAGTCTGATTACACTGCATTCAACACAAACTCTGCTACAATAATATGTCAGCAGCATGTATGTAAAAGTTTGTAGTTTTGAGATAATGACATTTACGCGTAGTTTGTGGAAAAAAAATGAAATAAGTCACTGAAATAACGTCATGAAACCCATACTGATTATTGTATACATGAATATTGATGTGTTTCACACCTGAGAAAGGCAAAGACCCTCCCATAATGGCCCTATCAGGTGTTATCAGGCCCTATCATTATGAGGAACCTTGCATAAAGAATGGGCTGCACGATTTTGGGAATACATTTTAGATTTTTCTGGTTAAAATTGTGATTTAAAATTTACAAAATACATAATATATAATGACCACTAGGTTTGTTGTGCCTTGTAGGCATATACGTGTTGGGCTGCATAAAATAATAATAACAATAGCCTATAGCAGGCGGCCTATAAATCGTTAAAAAGGAACACTTCAGTAACACTACACTAGAGAAAAATAAATGGATTATCATATGTTACTTCAAATGTTTCCATTCGTTATGACGTTATGAAATGAGATTGGAGTAAAAACATGAAGCCTAATGTTTGGCCTAATGCTTTTCAAACGCACAGCGTGAGTGACTCAAACTCACAGCGTGTGCAGAGAGCATTTACTGAATGTGGAACTTCGAATCGCTCCAAACTATGAAACATTTTTGTTACCACGTTACACATGTCTACGTTTGAGCACATATCCACAAACACAGTATTTAACAGTAAACACGGGTCTAAACATTATAATATTCACCATATTAGAGTAAACACTCATACTAATCTAATTTTATATCATGCTGTTTTATTATCGAACATAAAAACATCCTCGTGTCGTACATGTATATAAATTTAGCATTAAGCTTCATGTTTTTACTCCAATCTCATTTCATAACGTACATTTTAGTCTGGCACCAGTTTGACTAGTTGCTACAATGTAAAGTTTATACAACAATAACATGCTTACTATTATGAGTGAAAATGTCTTACCTTAAAAATCTTTCTCATCTTCAAATCGCGTTCCTCTAATTCTTCTGAGGTAAATCCAAGCACAGCACAAACACAGTCTTCCAAACTCGATGAAAAGCAGAGGAGTCTGAGGTCTCTGATTCTTTGTTTTTGAGGTGATGGGGCGTTTACAGGTCTGCGTTCCTTCACGTGGACGATTTGCATGTCAATTGCTCTTGCGCTCGTGGGTGTGGTCACATTAGAGCTAATGAGCATGGGCTGGAGAAACTGTACATCTCGTTGCTTTCATACGGATTACTTAAACAGAGAATATTTGTTTTTGATATAATTTACATCATTTAAAAATAGATACTTCAAGCTTTGTAAAGACATGTCTCATGTCAGTATGGCAAGCATTCGCTGAGTTACAGATCATTTTCTGTCGCGTTTCAGAATGAACTTCACATTGAGAGAGACAGCAGAACGCGCATCATGTTTATTTTCTTTATTTTACGAAAAACACAACATTTTGTTTTTATTATGAGTGTTTACAAATAAAAGAAGACATTTAACAGTTTTGAATGATGTATAACACTCAGCGCTGGATTCTAGCCACCACCGGATTGTTGTCAGCGAGAAACACATTTTTGAGCACATGAATGCTGATTCTTGTCAGCGCTGGATTCTAGGCAGTGCTTGAGCGCTAGTATAAAACTGGAAAAATATTACAAAAGAAACGATACATAGCTTACATGTCGCATTAAACTGGCAGATTTTAGAATGTTGTAGGCAATTATTTTGTAATTACATATTTAATCTTGTGTTGCCTGGACCTTTGGTGTAAACTCGTGAACGTCCCCCTTTCAAAAATCTTGCTTCCAACTCCCCCCGTTGTTCTCTGAACGCCCCCTGGGAACCACTACTGTAAGAAATGCTGCCTGGTGTAAAAACTCCTCTTCAGACAGATGGTAGATGTGTAAAGAGGTTCACACTATTGGAAAGAGAGACATGAAAGCGCCCTTACATAAGCACATAAGAAAAGGGATTTTGTTGTCTAAGGTTTGAGGCGGCTGCTGAAGCAGCAGTCATCTCAGGACATATCTCCTTCAGCACTGACACAGTTCACACAGTGCAAATTTAACGTCTATTCAACCTGACAGGAAGACTCAAGCTTTTGCAAGAAGAGCACTGATCTCAGCATGAAGTGTTTATGCTGTCACTGTGACTCTCACATTTCCTTTATCATGCCACTGTATGTACTCAACAGCCCTCGTTAATCATCCGAGAAAAGCTCTTTGGCCTCTCCACCTACCTGTGGCGCATCTGTTGTCTGGCAGTGGTGATATTGAGCTAATCAAAGCCGATGTGCTTTATTGGCTTATTGACACCAGATATGAATATAGCTTTAGAGCCGAGATCTTAGAGGTACTTATTCTACTATTATGATAGGCAACAATCTTACATTTAGGAGCAATTTAGCAAGATCATACACTGTGTAGCTTTTTGTTATCATAGTGTACCAATACTTAAAGGCTTTTTTAAAATTACGGGGTACATATCAGTGTATTTATAGAGTTATTTGTTTTGATAGCAAAAATGTGCTGATTCAGTTAGGTCTTCCATGTTTCAAGGCAAGTAAAACTAAACATATTGCAACTTTTTTTAAATACTAGGGAAATATACTCTTGTTCCACGTAGTTACAGGGTAAGTGTGACATCTGCGGGCTGTAAATTAAAGTGGTGCTGGTTACTCTCTTATTTAATGAAGTTACAGGGTAAGTACAATACAAATACATACAATCTGATATCACTGACTCAGAAACCTTTATTTGTAAAACAACTTAATTCAAAACAGATTTACAACACTTCTTATTCATTTATATATATATATATATATATATATATATATATATATATATATATATATATATATTTATTTTTTTAAATCAACTTCTCATTTCAAATACTAAAGCCCTGACAGAAAGTATCACGTTTTGTCCCTTTTTTTCTCTCTCTTGCTTGGCTTCCTCCTCTTCTTGATCCTCTTCTTCTTTTTCCACTGATGGGGAATCCCATGTCTTTTGCTATTCTGTATTAAAATAAAATACAGTACACACCCAAATTGGATGTGCCAACCCAATGTTCTCATAATGTACTAATCTTTTCGCTTCTGATCAACTGTCACTAGCGCGTGTATGCGAGTCAAGTTCACGTTGTACGTAAACCTGTTGTAAAGCGCAAAGTGAAGTGTGACATAAACGCGCTGTGAAACTCGCGCGAGAACTCGACTCTGTTCTCCTGTCTTGTTTGTTTCTCATTGTTATTATCTGTTACTGTTTGTATTTTGTTGTAAGCATTAATAAAAAAAATGCTTACATCACGATTCAAGTTACGTCAAGCGTGAACTCAACCCTCTCATGCATGCGCAGGTGACATTTGGTTGGAAGCGATTAGTCTACAGTTTAAAACGTTTAAATATTGGTAGTTTTCTTACAAACACTTAACGTTTCACTTCAGAGGCATTGATTCATCCATTGTGGTTCTATGGATTACCGTCGTTATTGCTGTACATGCTGTTTGACTTTTAGGAACCCATGAGCTTGTATTAGCAGATATTATTTATTCATCTGAAGAAAGAAAGTTGTATACATCTCGGATGCCATGAGGGTAAAAGATGAGTAAATGGTGAGGACATTTCTGGGTGTACTGTATTTTCTTTTAATACATAATACAGAATAGCAAGATGCATGGAATTCCTTCTTAAAGGGAACCTATTATGCAAAATCTACTTTTTTAAGGTGTTTGAACACAGATGTGTGTCCACAGTGTCTGTAAACAACCAGCCTATAATGGTAAAAATCCACCCAATACTTTTTTATATAATCCCCATATATCATCAATCTCTCAGAACAGGCTGTTTCAAATTTCCCCCTACGCCTACGTAAGGAGACCCCACCCACGACTGGTGACGATCTTCACTAGATCCCGCCCTGAGTGAGAAGCAGCAGTCCGACATTATAACCGCAAACAAAACGATAACTGCTCTACCTCCATGCAGCATATATATGTTCTGGCTCTGTGGGCATCTTAATACAGTTCACACAAGCTTCTATACAACACTTTATAGATCAAAATGACAGTACAGGCTTGTCGATGAGATGAATTAACTTAACTCCACAACAACTAAAGTTAAATGTATCCACTAACAATTCAGAAACGTCCATGTACAGTTGCAGCGTTTTCCTGAGTCTCTCCGTCTGTGTCTGACTCTGGTTTAGACATGTAAGGCTGCACTCCGCTACTGGGTAGTATTATTGACATTTTGCCTGAGAGAAACTCGGCTGTTCCCTTTTCCTTTGATTGGGATCACGCTAGGTAGCATGTCATCTTCGAGTATTTTAAAAAAGAGCCAATGGACATTAGCGTGCGTGAATCGCATCACACGCCCCGCAGCGTGGGTATAAATATGGAAGTGGATGCACGCACCAGTTGTCTTTCACTTCGGAGCTGATCAGTCTAGATGTCTCTGAAGAGTACTGTTGTTTACAACAAGTGAGTGTATCTGTGTTCTTCTAGGAAGACTCTCCCAGTGCTGGTGGTTCTATACCAATGATACAGCGGTGGATCGCGAGCTTTGAGCTCTCAACTGCTGTTTTAATAGCATAAAATTTCTGTGTTGTTGATGGCTGGTTAGAGGGCGGAAAAGTGAGTGCTTCACCGTTTCAGTTCACTGTTCAGTGTTGCCGTGGTCATTCCCCTGTGTACTCCGGCACTGGTGATGGGTCCCACTTCCTGAAAGAGCAACAGGGGTGCGTTTGCGTCTTTTTCAAGATGTCATTCCACCCGTGCGTTTCTGGATGCAATCAGTCCCTATCCCCCCAAATGGACGGTCACAATAGCTGTATCACGTGTTTGTGGAAATATATATATATATATATATACATATATAGAGAGAGATACAGCACGTTGAAGCAGCTTTTGTGGATAGTTCATGTTCTCATTGTGAGAATATGACTATCGCGGTGTTGAGATCGAGACTCGTCTATGGCGCTGTGTGGGATGGGTGATCAGAGGATCATAGTTAGGCTTCCCCCCCCAGTAACCAAACCATGTGGGCCCCTCACTCCTCCATCACATCAAAGCCAGTGGAGCCCCCCGTTGAGCGCGCTGGTCCTTCTGTAATAGACCGACCAGCTGTTTATTCGGGGCCTCTCCAGGGGACAGAATGTCAGTTTGCCCCTCTCTCCCAATCTCCCCCTAAGGCCTGTGAGTTCTCATCCGTTCTGACGGGCAGAGCTTACAAAGCCTGTGGGCAAACCGCCTCCTCTTGCGTGCCATGGCGCTGCTACAGGTCTATCAGGCCAGGGCACTCATGGACATGCACAAGGGTCTCCCAGACTGTGTGCTCATAGGTGAGCTCCGCACTGCATCCGACCTTGCCCTCTTAGGCAGGAGTGTTGTGGTGTCGCGATCAGTCTAGCGATGTCCACCTTAGTGGTCCAGGAGCGCCATCGTTGGCTCAGCCTGGGTGATATGGCGGATGCGGACAAGGGTGGAGAACTGCACCCAACAGTTCTCTGCTGCCCAAGCGTAGATGGACGACTTCCGGCACATCCTGCCTACGCATTACTAATGCTCATCCCTATGAATGGTCTGCAGCGTGGGACCAAAAGGACACGTACTTCAGATATCCTCTCCTCCGTAAACACGGGCCATCCTGTGTCTTGCGTTGAGGGGTCGAAGTCTCAGTACAATTCCTCCCTTTGAGTGCTACATAGCCAGTTGGGTCTTCAGGTCAACTGGAGAAGAGTAACTCGTCTACGGACTGAGGAGCTTTTTTACAGTATGGAGGTGGACTTGGTTTACACGTTTCTCAACTGGAATGTGTCCAGTCGGTGCTTAGAGGTGAGAAAGGGTCCCACTGAATAAACTTCAGAGGCTCCTGGGGCATATGTGAGATGCAGCCGCATATAAACTGTTTCCTCCATATGATGACCGCTTCAGCACTGACTTCATGTCCCTAGGTGGCCGTGGCAAAGCAGCACACTCCGTGTGTTAACAACACCTGGTATGTTGCCAAACTCTCAGCAGTGTTCAGACCTTTTGTTTCATCGGGCTAATCGCTCCTAGAACAGAAGTGTCTACAAAATACTAGCTCAGGTGCCACGTATAATGGGAATGCAGTAAGGAGGGCTTGGTCATACCTCACACTGCATTGGCATTCAATTGCCTCGAGTTGTTAGCAGTTTCCTTGTTTGATGCCGTTGCTCAGCAAGATGTATTGCCCAGTACAGCGACTGTTGCTCGTACGCTTCCCTCGCATGTCACAACTCATCCGCCACCTCCTCCTATGGAGTCAGAAGCTTCTGAGGTTGATTCTTCCACTTCCGGCCTGCTCAATCATGCCGCCCATGTGGCCTCACGACAGCCTGTTGCCGAAGAGAGTGGAGACTCCATCCCCAGGCGTTCCAGCTGTCTGGGATATCTTCAGGGCCGCACAGTTACATCTGTTGCCGCTCTGATCTTGTCCCCTTGCCAGTTGTTTACTCCTTTAAAACACGGAGACACTGGCTTACAGCTGATGCCAGGGCCTACGCAAAATGCGTTAATTCCCCAGTGAGCCCTCTTGCACATCACTGCACATCAGGTAAGAAGGAGTAGGTTATTTTAGTTGCCACATAATGGCCCAACTAGGACCTAGTTCCCTAGACAGCCTTCCTGACTCTGGGACTTCTCAGGGATGGGGCACCGTTGGCACCCGCACTGAACCAGAGTAATCCAGGTTCCGTTGCAGTGGTTCAGTTATCTACCTCTGAAAGAACATAGATACTATTACTTCTGCGAGAGCTCCCTCTAAAGTTGAGGCTTGCTTACGATCTGAAGTAGAACCTGTTCGTTGTTGGTGTTCTTCTCATAAGAGGAACCCCGAGAGTGTTCAATCACTTCTGTGCTTCCTTCCTGCAGAAGATGGGTCGAAGCGTGGCTGTTCCGCTCCATCCTCGAAATTATGTTGCCCTTAAAGCACATCAGGATGTGGTTGAGATATAGAAATTACGACTTGATCGTCAGGTTCCTGAGCGGTGCAAGGAGATGAAATCAAGGGGACTTGCACACATTTTCGGTCAACGAATCGTGCATGGATTCAGGCCAGCTAACTCTCACTAATTTGAGACCCTGGCCTGGATATGTGCCCAAGGTTCCTACCTCTCCCTTAAAACGGGACCAGGTGGTGAGCCTGCAAGTGCTGCCCTGGAGGAGGCTGACCCAGCCCTGACTTTCTCTGTTCCTCCCGCCTTGCGGTTATTCAGAACAGAATGCACAGTCACAGGACCTCTCCAGCTCTTGTGGAAGATCAGGAGGCTTTTGTCTAGGCACTGGAAGGTGGCAACACTAGTGGCATTTTAGTAGGGATCCCAATCAGTCGACACGTCGACTACGTGTTACCCCTTTATTCCCCAAACTTTACATATTGTTCCCTTATACCTACACGTGCATACTTTATAGGAACACTTTAATTACCGAAAGTTACCCTGTACATTCACTTTACTTACACAGTACTTTCCCGGCTGTAATCTAAAGCGTTACCCTGATCTTTAGTTAAGCATCTGTCACAGTTTTGTACACTCTAAGAAATGCTGGGTTTTAATAAACCAATTTGGGTTATTTGGCAACACATTCTCTCCTCTCCTCTCCTCTCCTCTCCTCTCCTCTCCTCTCCTCTCCTCTCCTCTCCTCTCCTCTCCTCTCCTCTCCTCTCCTCTCCTCTCCTCTCCTCTCCTCTCCGCTTCGATTAGTTTTCTTAAATTTTCCACATATATTCCTGTTGTAAGCATAACGGTGTGTGCTGAAATCTGAGCCGGTGATGGGCTGCTGATTCGGCGGGGAGCTGCAAACCTCAGACCGCTTCTGCCTTTCTCATCATAGATGAAAGATATCATGACAGGCTCCTAATAACCTGCACATAAACAAGTAGTACAGAGCAGTGGTGTAGTCTACGTGATACGCAGGTATATGCCGTATACCCACTAGGAAAGGCCAAGGATTTCTGTATACCCACTTAAAAAAAGCGTGAGGATACATAACAACTTCGTTTTGTGTAAGAACTTTCACACTTTCATTCATAAATTCCCCCCGTCTTTGTTTGCGAAGCGACACGGATCGAATCGTGGAATCCAGTCACAAATGGAACTTGCTGTATAAAGCAGAACGTCACGGAATTAATAAATCAAAAGTAGGGCTGTACAATGAATCAAATCTCGATATGGACTAGTGTCTGTGAATATTAAAGTTCAAAGAGACTGCAATTGTTCTACGCGTCTCTGGGAATGAGCGCTCAATGTGTGTTCTACTACACACACACTGAAGCACACGTGACACTCGTGGTGTTTTCAGTGTTTCACTGTATTGAGACATGATGTAGGCTACACATGTGCACTTCATTGCAGAGCTGCAATGAGAGTCACTTCACGAGAATTTCACCATAATTATTATTATTACATACGTACGAAATAATACATACGAGCGAGTCGCTCAAAAGGTGGCAGCCATGTTGCGCCTCGATCTTGAAAATACATTTGCCAAAGAGGGACATACCTGGAAATTCGCCTTTCGCGTTTTACACTAAGTGACACCGTGAATTATGTGAGGGGGAGATTACTCGCAACTACCGGCAGATTGGAAAGATTGCTGAAGATGGAGGATCACGCCTATTTTCGAGGACATGTAGCAGAGTCGCCAAGGAAGAGAAAGAGAATTAAAACGTCAACACGACAGGCAAATCAGCAAGACCAAAGTCAATATTGGAGTAACTTTTCCCATATGGAAAGAGCTCATGAGGAACAAAGATTTTAAAACGGACGCCGAAGTTGCCTGCTTTCTTCTCGACAGGTAATTCAGCCTATTTGTGTAAATTCAAAGTTTTATAGTTTCTTGTCTAACCATAGCATGGTTGTGCATAATGCCAGAACGACCTCTAGTATAACTTGCGTTACTTTTCCTCGCGTCAATGGTGAAAAAGTATTGTTTACCTTGTAACATAAATCTGTGCTGCAACGGATCACAGGTGATGAATAGTTTGAAGTCGAACTGGAAGCCATGTTAATCTTGTAATAATGCGGCCTCCGTAGGAGTTAAAATGCCCTCGGAATTGAAAGGAACAGAAACTAATATTCACTGGGTAGTCATACACAATTTCACCGCTAGATGGGGGAAAATATCACACAGTGTAGCTTTAAAACACACAGAAACTCAAATGTCTACAACCCACCAAAATAAAAGTTTGGTCTAACTCAAAGTAATTATGAAAGAAATTGCACAGTAAAATAATAATAATAATAATAATTATAATAATAATGAAATCTATTAAAACGTTATTTTAAAGGTATATTACACAAGTTTTCATACATGTTTTAATTTAAACAGTAAACTTGCCAAAACAATAATACCATTTTTTTTTTTTTCAAAAACACCATTTCTAAAAATAAATTTGTATTTGTGCCTATAAAGTTTTTTTTTTATTTTTTTTTTTATTTTTATTTTTTATTGTCAGCTGATAAAACCTGTGCTTCAGGGACCATATTCATATAACATATAAGGCTAAATGTAGCTCTTAACTGGCTGAGTTAGATGGTGATTTCAGTAGAAAATCAGTCCAGTCTCCCCAGCTGTAAATGTCATTGGCAATTAAAGTATTGTGTTGCTTATAATAAATTGACATGTTGATAACACTTAGTCTTTCATAATGCTCTCAATTACATGTCGATGCATACTGTATGCATTAGTGAGTGTGGTGGTGCTTATGGGGTGATGCTCTGGGATGGGTGAGTATGAGGCGGGGGGTGTATCACAGGCTCACTACAAAAAAAATAGACTACACCACTGGTACAGAATTCTGAGAACATACAGTGAGGAAAATAAGTATTTGAACACCCTGCTATTTTGCAAGTTCTCCCACTTAGAAATCATGGAGGGGTCTGAAATTGTCATCGTAGGTGCATGTCCACTGTGAGAGACATAATCAAAAAAAAAAATAATCCAGAAATCACAATGTATGATTTTTTAACTATTTATTTGTATGATACAGCTGCAAATAAGTATTTGAACACCTGAGAAAATCAATGTTAATATTTGGTACAGTAGCCTTTGTTTGCAATTACAGAGGTCAAACGTTTCCTGTAGTTTTTCACCAGGTTTGCACACACTGCAGGAGGGATTTTGGCCCACTCCTCCACACAGATCTTCTCTAGATCAGTCAGGTTTCTGGGCTGTCGCTGAGAAACACGGAGTTTGAGCTCCCTCCAAAGATTCTCTATTGGGTTTAGGTCTGGAGACTGGCTAGGCCACGCCAGAACCTTGATATGCTTCTTACAGAGCCACTCCTTGGTTATCCTGGCTGTGTGCTTCGGGTCATTATCATGTTGGAAGACCCAGCCTCGACCCATCTTCAATGTTCTAACTGAGGGACGGAGATTGTTCCCCAAAATCTCGCAATACATGGCCCCGGTCATCCTCTCCTTAATACAGTGCAGTCGCCCTGTCCCATGTGCAGAAAAACACCCCCAAAGCATGATGCTACCACCCCCATGCTTCACAGTAGGGATGGTGTTCTTGGGATGGTACTCATCATTCTTCTTCCTCCAAACACGTTTAGTGGAATTATGACCAAAAAGTTCTATTTTGGTCTCATCTGACCACATGACTTTCTCCCATGACTCCTCTGGATCATCCAAATGGTCATTGACAAACTTAAGACGGGCCTTGACATGTGCTGGTTTAAGCAGGGGAACCTTCCGTCCCATGCATGATTTCAAACCATGACGTCTTAGTGTATTACCAACAGTAACCTTGGAAACGGTGGTCCAAGCTCTTTTCAGGTCATTGACCAGCTCCTCCCGTGTAGTTCTGGGCTGATTTCTCACCTTTCTTAGGATCATTGAGACCCCACGAGGTGAGATCTTGCATGGAGCCCCAGTCCGAGGGAGATTGACAGTCATGTTTAGCTTCTTCCATTTTCAAATGATTGCTCCAACAGTGGACCTTTTTTCAGCAAGCTGCTTGGCAATTTCCCCGTAGCCCTTTCCAGCCTTGTGGAGGTGTACAATTTTGTCTCTAGTGTCTTTGGACAGCTCTTTGGTCTTGGCCATGTTAGTAGTTGGATTCTTACTGATTGTATGGGGTGGACAGGTGTCTTTATGCAGCTAACGACCTCAAACAGGTGCATCTAATTTAGGATAATAAATGGAGTGGAGGTGGACATTTTAAAGGCAGAATAACAGGTCTTTGAGGGTCAGAATTCTAGCTGATAGACAGGTGTTCAAATACTTATTTGCAGCTGTATCATACAAATAAATAGTTAAAAAATCATATATTGTGATTTCTGGATTTTATTTTTTAGATTATGTCTCTAACAGTGGACATGCACCTACGATGACAATTTCAGACCCCCTCCATGATTTCTAAGTGGGAGAACTTGCAAAATAGCAGGGTGTTCAAATACTTATTTTCCTCACTGTATTTTAACATCCAAATTAATTAACTAACATCCCAAATAAACGACTTGACAAACCGCAATGAATCTGTCATGTTATCTTGCATTCAGATGCCTGGTGTTTGGTAATGCATTCATGTAAGACACTTTTGGGAGGTCATTATTGCAAATCATTCTGATGACTTTGGCTCTTGCTTTTTGATTTGAGATGCTGTGCAATGAAATTGGTCCAGTGGTTAGTCCAGTTATCCAAACACATCCACTGTTGAGTTGAAGATATGAGCTTTTTTGCTGTGCATCGAGGGATTCGTTAAATGTGTTTCCGTTGTAGTTTATGCGCATATGCTATAACAGTTGCACATTTCACTGTATTGCACTTCGAACAAAGTGACTGTCATTGCCCAACACAATGAAATGTGGTGTAATGACAGCTGGTAGGTTGACATTGTTTTGGCACATGCTGTCACCTTTGCTGGAAAGACTCTAATTGGTTCCATCCCCCTCCAATAATCCTCAAATATGTATTTGAATTGTTAGTAAAATAGCCATTACATGTCATAACTAAATGAAAGAAACAGAAAACAATAATGAAAAATCAAATCTAATTCTCCTGGACAGCTCTTTGCAGAGTTGTCAGCATTACTCTTCTCAAAGAATTACAAGTACACCAAGCAGCAAGCTGTCAGACTGTAAAATCACAGGGCATGTTATGACAGAAAAAAATAAACCCTAACCATTTCATCTTCTCTGTCTATCTCTGTCACTCACTCACTCTTAGGATATGCCCCCGTCACTGGGATGTGCCACCCTGTCCGCAGCTGCACCCTCAATCATGAAGACGGCTTCTCTTCTGCCTTCGTTGTAGCCCACGAAACAGGACATGTGTAAGTTTTTAAACATGATCTTTTCAGCCATTTCAGATTGATGTTAGCTTTTGTAAAGTGTTTTATGTCACTCTGAACATTTGTGGTTTCACATTTGAATAAAAAAAAAAAAAACGTTTTTTGTAAACCACATGGAATGCGTGTTTTCAGGTAAATAGGCATAGCTAATGTACTTTACTGTCTGCTCTCAAGGTGAGGGCTCTATTAAGAGTAACACAATGGACGAAAGAAAAGGTTGATGCCTCATACAAGTGAACTTGCTTATCTTTTGTGAGGATATTATCTAATAGTGAAAAAGTCTCAGTATATTTAAGAAATAGATCATATTTTGTCCTTACTTCCTTGATGTAAAGTCAGTCTCTCATGTTGTTCAAAACAGCCCTCATGTTAATTTTTGAGCTCATGCTTGAGAGCCACTGTCTCTACAAGCCTAATTAGTCTTGCCTGTTCCCTTTTGTGGGTGAGCTTAAATTCCTTTTTTGACAACAGTTGCTAAAAGTCTGTAGTAATATAACAATCAAAGGGGTTTCATAAAAACCCACCACCTACACACAGATTAGTCATTAAGGCCAACTCCTTATCTCCTTCTCCATATTGAAACTATTGTCCAGGACTTCACCCTCTCAAACTTATCTGTCTCTATCTGTGTATCTCTTTCTTTCAAATGCCTTTATCCAGTTTTCATTGAGCACATGACAAAGAATGATAAACCATAATTACTCTACATCTTGCCACCATCCTACTGCTAGTCTTTCATTCAGTTTGGCTTAGCACAGACTGAAATAACATTTTATTTAATTCAAAGAAAGATGTCAGGGCCTCTCTCATTTTCTGGCTGGCAGCCAATTGATTTCTGCTTAAGCCTCTGTCCTTCCTCTTTCCATACCAATGCCTAGGCAAACTTATCCATCTGTTCGACATTAGTATTGCAACAATACAACAGTTATTTCTGGTTCTCGATACTGATTGGCTGATAGCCTTTTCCAGCCTTCACACAGTATCAGCACTAACTGTTTTACTGTTTGTATGACGACTGTCATGGCGGTCTAGCAAATCCACCATATTATTCACAAATCTACTGTTGTTGTGTCACAAAATGTAGTTTTGAACAGGGTTTTTTTTGGGCGAGAATGTAGTTATTTAGACCTCAAATATGTGACTCATATTAAACATAGTGCCTATTTTACAATTTGTTTAGACGTTTTCGGAGATTGAGCTCCAGGCCGACAGTGGCCTTTCAGCGCTCATGTACTTACAGACCGACATGCATTATGACATGCACATTTACACATTTAATAGACTTCTTTCAAAAACAAGAACTAATCTTACTGACCTCAGACTTTTAAGTACTAGTGTAGGTGTTTAGAAGTAGTATTGTTTGTTTTTCAGCATTTAATCAATCTCTTCTGGGCTTATTCATGTTTGATATTTAATATACATGAGTGAGATTTTGGTCCAATCAGATTTCATTGTGGGCGGGGCTATCCCCTGCAATACTGCAAAAATAACCAACACAGCTAGTTAGGCAAAAGATTCAGATCATCAATAGCATAGCTTTCATTGCTTTGTTGTGTATCACCTGGTTAGGTCACAAGGTCACAGTGTCCTTTTGTAATTTCATAACCATTAATGATGATGTTGGGAGATGAGGTGCATCCCTGTTTAGATATTACTATGCTAATTGGGGTAGAAAATGTTACCATTTCTGTACTCAAATGTCCCTGCTTACCATAATCATGCCTGATCTGTAGACTGGGAATGGAGCATGACGGTCAGGGCAACCGCTGTGGTGACGAAACAGCCATGGGAAGTGTCATGGCTCCTCTGGTGCAAGCAGCCTTCCACCGCTACCACTGGTCAATGTGCAGTGGCCAAGAGCTGAAGAGATATATTCAGTAAGTTCACACTTCTCTCTTCTCACACCTCTCTATGTTTTATCTAGAAACTGGAAGGCCTTGAATTTGTGTGCATATTTTAAAAGGAAAATGTCTCTTCACAGGTATGCCTTATGATCAGGGTGTGATTTGTGTAAAAAGCAGAGGGAGGATGTTTTTAATTTTTTACAATTTTTATTCATGAAAATAAATCAAGAACCACAGTAGGTATTTCTTGCAGATGTTAAAGTAACATTTATAAAATAATTTTGAATTTTAATGAAACAATATCGGAATATTTAGACAAAGTTTAATGTTTTAATCCATTTTTACATTTGAATTCTGAGTGATTTACATTTAATAAGATCGAGATTAGATTAGTTTACAGATTACCTCTGTACCTCTTGTTGGTTTCATATGGATTACATAATCAGAGAATAGACCTATCTGTTCATATTTCAAGCTTTCTATAGACATATTTCTTATCGTGACTGAGGCAAGTAGCCTAGAGTTTCGGTTTATTTTTGTGACGCACTGCTGTCCAGGGAGACGATGGCAGAATATGCATCCTGTTTGTTTTCTTTATTTTACAAAAGCACGTGAGTGTACATAAAATTAGACATTTACAGTTGTTACGTACCCCTTTTAAAAAAAAGATCTAGGGGTGAAAGGGGTGTAACAAATAAACGGTGGGGAGAGACTGAGAGAACTGCCGTCTCCAAGTCCCAGGGCTGATACACAAGAAAGCTCAGTAACACCAGTTTGAGCAAACAAACAGAGGTATTTATTAAACAGAATGTGAAAAAAATACTTAAGGCTTCAGGAGGGGAAAGGTCAAAACAACAAACAAAAATGTTCCTCTGGCTAAGTTTTTATGAAGTAACTTACCTATCAAAAGAAAATAAAAATAAATTACAGAGATGCTTCCCTGACTTCCTCTCTAACTTAAACACAGGAGAAAAAGGGTAATTTCTAAAATAAATGACATCCACCTCCCTACAAGAAAAAAGATATTCCACATCCACTTAAACAGTTACAAAAAGAAATAAAATAAAACTGAAACACTCTGCTACTCCAAATAACTTCACATTAACACTATAGGTGAAGCAATCAACAAACACGGAGATAGATCTCAATAACTTCAAGTTAACACTATAGGTGAAGCAATCAACAAACACGGAGATAGATCTCAATAACTTCAAGTTAACACTATAGGTGAAGCAATCAACAAACAAAGAGACAAGAGTTTAAACCAGAGCTTAAACTGCAACGCTGGGACTGGAAGATGGCAGTTGCAAGGATGGAACACCTCAGCCTCTCTCACTGGACTGCAGCTCTGCCGGTTCCTTTATACTCCAGCTAACGAGCTCAAAACAGGAATCAGGTGACACTCATTAGCCTGCCAAGCAGAGAGAGCAGGAGGAGTAAAAAGAGACAAGATCAGTCTACCACACACACACACAGAGTAAACACAATTGTTAATTAAATCATATGACAGAATAACTTATGTCCCTATGGACGTAACACAGTTTACATTTACTTACTCTTATGTGTATGACCAAATAAGTTTTTTAAGTTCTTGCCACTGTTATAAGAAAATAAAATAAAAAATCCAAGGGAACGGTCCGGCGCGTTCGGGGATCGCTAATGTCACATGCCAGAATAAAACCCGATTTAAGAACAATGCGTAGCGCCACTCGGCATGGTGTGCCAAAACACATATTTATAAACTTCAATATTTCATACAAAACGATCAGAAAATGTTTTGTGACATTTTGAAAAGATGTGCATGGATTAAGGCAACTGGAACCAGGATCGTAAATTAAACGCACAGTGTCATCTCTCATCACACGAGCGGAAGTGCTAACAGTTCTGATTTTATTGTTGTTTAAAGGTGCGTGTTGCATAGATTTCAAATCTTTATTTTATATATTTAATATGGTCTTTTGATGAAGGAGCATTGATTACTGTTGATGGTACTGAAAAAAAAAAAATTCCCCAGCGGGGATAAAAATAATTCCTGAATTAGAGTCACCAATAGGTAATTTGCTGCGAGAAAGAAGTGCGAGATCAAAGGGCTTTTATTTAACTGGTCAGTGGATCGCCGTGATATCTGACAGTTTACATACAACATGACCAACAGAGATTACTTCTAAAACAACCTGTAATTGCTGCTTTAGCCATGATAATGATGATGTTTAAAAAAAAAAAAAAAAAAAAAAACATGGCCATTCACGTTTTTTTCCACAGATGAGTTCTTAGGCTTGCTCTGCACACTGTAGTCATTCTTTATATAATTTCTTATATAATGCTAAAAACACTCTTTGTTTTCTTAAAGAGACATTTGATACACAAAACATATGAAACCGGATCAGAAGTTTAATCTTTGGGTGAACTATCCCTTTAAGAAAAGATCATGACAGTTATGTGAATATGAATTGTCAATGAAAAAAAAAAAAAAAACTGTTATAAATGAGATGATGTGATCCAACAGCAAACTTCTCTCATCTGAGACCTGTTACATTATGATCTGGGCTAAAGGTTGTGGGTTGTATTTATATAATAAACCTCTCAATTTGAGGTAATTTATTCATTTGAGGCCTCACTGATTCACTCAATCATTTCAGAAGGCATCTATAGTGCCACTTGAATTTATATACTGCTTAATGTTCAGGGTTACCTATCATGACTAAGTGCTGATGGGATATAACTTACTGCAGCCAATAAAAATTAGATATTGAGTAGCTCTCTATGACAGGAAAAGCCTTTTCACTGTTGTCTATTGAGTTTGAAGTGGTCACTATTCTCGGTAGTCTTGAATGATTTTTTCATTCACACCGAGCAAATCGACTTGTTCTCAGAAGAAAATCTGTGTTTACCAATGCAATAAATTTGTGTGATCATTGTGTTTTACTCAACTCTCACATCACCTTTAACCTAAACAGTGCTCATGAAGAAATGCTGATAATTAAGAGCAGACAGATTTATTTCTGATAATAAAAGGCTTCACTTTTACTGAAAATCCTTGAGGAGTTCATTATTGGCCTATTGTAAATGGAAAAACCTCTGAAGAGCCTTTTGAAGTTCAAAATCTCATTCTGGTTTGAAAGTTTGAAAGCACTTTCTCTGCATGTCTTGGCCTCACTCAGAACTTCATGATATTTAACATTTACTGTAAATTATCTATTGCATGGAGATTAGGAAATGTGATTGTCCTTTCTGGGAGGGTTCAAAATGAGTTCCGCTTTAATGATATGAATCATATGAATCATCTAGAATGTATGAATCTCATTTTCATTACACCATTCTGTCCAATTTAGGCTTACTGTTTGCTACCAAACTTTAAAACTAGCTTCCAAAGTGTATAGGGCCATTCATTAAACACCTTTTCTGGGTTTACTCAAACAGCTGTTGTAACTTTGTTTGTTTTTCACAGTTCATATGACTGCCTGCTGGACGACCCCTTCAAACATGACTGGCCGCAGCTCCCTGAACTTCCCGGCATCAATTACTCCATGGATGAGCAGTGTCGCTTCGATTTTGGTGTTGGATACAAAATCTGTACTTCAGTGAGTTTAGCTGGAGGCAGTATTCTCCCTTGACATATCTGATAAATGTCAGTCATTAAACCAAGCACCAAAAAGTCAATCTCCTAAATATTTCGTATTTTAACCAATGCTCATTAAGGTCTCTGTCCAAGGTCTTTTAGCTGGAAGTGCTTCAAATATTTTTTATATATCTCTATGCCAAGTTTCTCTTGTAAAAAAGAAGGTTTTAAGAAAGACATGGATAATTATTCAGTATTAGTTTCTGGCCTTAAAATATATATTTTTTAATGTTCTCTTAACCCCCCAAACCCTCTGCTCTAATTACTTTCAAGGGCGAGATGAATATATGCTGCAAAGTCCCAATCACAGGTACAGTGTTAGGGAAAAGAGCCCCACACCTGGTTTATGGCCTGAAACTGAGAACCAGCAGATGGCAAGATGTTTTGCATTCTGTGATCAAAGGCTGTAACACTAGTAAACAAGAACACCATGCTGTGATCCTTCCTCCCAGCCCTCTGTCATGCCTAAACAATCTGTTCCCAGCTGTACACCATAGCCTGGCAAAAACTTACACCCTCATGAGATGTTCTATGACCCACCAATCATGCTTTAAATAGTTGTCTCTCTGTTTCCCATTGTCAGTGTCAATAGAAACAATTAGATCGTAATGGGATTGTAAACAAAACATTTGTCAGGATTAACTTTTTGTTGCTTCTCCCATCTGCAGTGCGACATTTTATTTAGCTCTCTGAGGAGTTTGTGGTACCAAAAGAAGTAATTTTGCAGCAAAGCTTTTCCATCTTTTACTCCATAACAAGCTGTTCTTAGATTCTGAAGTGATGACTGACTGACATGGCCTGTTGATGGACACTGCTGTTTTAGCATAGACCCATCCTGAGTGAGCTATACACAGTCCGCCATTGTTTCGACGCTGGAGCAGGTTTAGACAAGAATGTCTGAAACGATTGAGGTGTTTTGTTGTTGGATGTAAGAATGAACATAGCAGTCTTCATTTACTCCCGACCAGGCCAGCTGAAAGTCTTGCCTGGTCCCGGGACGAGATAATCTTAGATGCCACCCCCAAAAAACGTTGACGTAAACGTTGGCTCGTAAACGTTGGCTGCGCTGTTTCATACCTTGCTCTACGTTGACTTCACTAGTTCCAGCTTCACCGTCACCACCTTTTTTTAAAATATTTGTTTAGAAAATCTCTAAGGCCTCTATTTTCTTCTTCTCTTTTCTTTCCTTTTCTGAGCACCGGACTTGAGCTGATCGGACATTTTGAGTGTACTGAACTTCAAATCAAATGACATCAAATTTAATGAATGCTGACTGTTGCCTTGAAGCTTCAAAAAGGGTGTAAAATGAATGTGTTGGTGTGTTTTAACCTATTTTTGGGTGAACTATTACTTTAATTTATATGCAGTAAAATCACATTGAAACAGAAGTAGTGGCAGATCCTTTTTTTCTGTATTGTTAAGGGTCATATCATTAACATTAACATCCAACATACATGATAAAGGAAAAAGAAAAATATATAGGTTGGTACTTTCATCCATCAGATGTTGCTTGGATGTAGACCTGAATGTGAGCTTGTGGTCGATTGTAAGAAAGGAGTGGGGTTTGTGGACTAAATGTTTGATTGGAGAGTTAGGATATTTCTATTTACACACAGAGGAATTGTTCTCAGTAAGTCCAATCATTTGGATTTTTAGAAAATAGACAGGGTGAATTTCCATTTCATGCCAACTTGAATAATACAGGTACTGTATAGTAATCGATATTGGCTTCACCTATTGGTTAAATAAAGCAATGAGCCAGTGACATAGCAGACAACTGATATCCTTTAGTCTAACTGCTTGCCAAGGGACTTGTTAGAGAGTTTAAATGGAAGTTCATTTATGCCCTTAACATAGTGCCGTTTCTCCCTTGGGCACATCCGTCCATTTATTAACCGTATGTCTGAATCTTCCTACTCCACACGACATTGCAAATAAGCAGAACTGTTTTGGTAAAGCACAATGAGAGCTTAGAGATGAACCTTGTATTTCAGCTGTCATTCATTAGTTTCCTCTTCCAGTCTTGTGTTACAGGCTGGCATTTTAATTATTTGTTTACATTTCTGTGTATTTTTTCTCAAGAAAAAATATATTGCAAATATGAATTGTATTTTCACTTATTCGCATTGTAATGTGTATGCCACATTCTCCTGCAGCGTTTAATGAAAGTAAATGTAGTGAACAGAAGTCCAGCTGTGAATCAGCCTGGAGTGGACAACGTTATCATTCCTAAATGTTCCTAATGTTTTCATCTCATGTGCTTTAAACTCACAAACAAATGTGTAAGAAACCACAGCTGATGTGAATTAGAGGAATAGTCCAAGCAACAACAACAAAAACATCACTATCATGTCATTCCAAACCTGTGCGACTTCCTTTCTTCTGAGATATAGCAAACTGTTTTAGTTCCCATTGACTTCTATTGTATGTATGTATATAAAATTCAATGGAAACCAAACCTTTTTTTTTTTTTACCAACATTATTCAAAATATCATCTTTTGTGTTTTGCTGAAGAAAGAAACCCATACAGGTTTGGGACATGAGGGTGAGTAAATTATACAGACAAAATTAAAATTTTTGGGAGGATTATCCCTTTAAGATAAATAAAATACTCAGAAACTCAAATCCTATTTGGTACATTTTATTGTGTACACGATGGTGCGCAATGACTATTTGTTCCTTCCGACTAAAAATATACACTTTTTTTTTGTTGACTCAGATTGTGGCATTTGCAGTAAACAGAAAATACAAGCCCCCCAAAAAGTCTGTATTCTCTTTTCTGTTCTTAGATCCATTTCCTGGGTGTCTAGCAGTAACACTAGCTCCAGAGTGGCACTGGCAGTCTCTAGAGGGAAAATCAATTCAGTCTCTCTCTCTGTTTTTTTTTTTTTTTGAGCTTGAACACGTTCCTAAGAGGAAAAGGATTGTCAGGTCTTATCTCTGGTGGAATTGTAGTTTTGTAGCTTGGCCAAAAAAGTTCAAAAATCTTCTAAATTTGTCTTGCCAATTAATTCTCTCTCTCTTAAAATGCCAAGCATCCGACCATGGGCACTCTTCTCTCTCTTCAGTTTCGCACATTTGATCCATGCAAGCAGCTTTGGTGCAGTCATCCAGATAACCCTTACTTCTGCAAGACCAAAAAAGGGCCACCATTGGATGGGACTGAATGTGCACCTGGGAAGGTAATTTCATGTGTCCACATTTTGCTGTGCCTATTTTGTCCTGTTGTTCCCAATTTGATTCTGTCTCACACCTTCCCCTTATAGTGGTGCTACAAAGGTCACTGCATGTGGAAGAATGCCAACCAAGTGAAGCAAGATGGAGCCTGGGCCGCCTGGAGCAAGTATGGCTCCTGCTCTCGCTCCTGTGGGACGGGCGTCCGATTCAGAACCCGCCAGTGCAACAACCCTGTGTATGTTATCTACTGAACGCACAGTCAGGATTGCTATTGAGGCTTACTGGCACACTAGAGTACTCTTCATAACCAGATTCAGTTATCATATGGATGGCTGCAGTTTCTTAAAAATGAAAAGAACTATCTGTCTAGCAATAAAGCATACAGACAGCAGGGGTGAACATGATTGACACTATCCAATGATAGGAAATGTCAGTCACAAACTTTGCATTATCCAGTAAGGTTAGTTTGTTCTTTATTATTTCAAGAAATCTAAATCATGCATGAAATGATCTGATTACCTGTTTGCATCTCTAAATTTATTTTTTGATAAACATCTGCACAGGGTGTTTTTAATCAGATAGGGCTGCCGTCTTTGCTGTCTAAGTGTATGTTTCTTTTTGAAGTAGGGGTATTATTTTGCACCAGAAAAATGAGTGGATGCTTCTTAATTAGCATGCATGCTTTGAGAATGAAAGAAGCAAGAGAACTAGGTATTTTTTTTTTTTATGCCAGCACATTAGTGTGCTAGAGTATTGGTTTTAAGGACCTGTTAAACAGCATTTGAGTTGAACAGATGTTCGCACTTATAGAAAATATGCATGAATGGAATTTAAAGTGAGGCTTGTGATGTTGTCAAAATTCAATCTAACTTTTGCATCGGTTGCCATTCGATCCAAACATTGCTTAGCTTTTCTGAATCTGGATCTAAATATTTTATTTGGTGAAAGAAGGGAAAGATGTGTTTCTACTATCTGTTTGTGCCAGACTTCTTCATTGAAGTGATTCATTTAAACTTTGTTTAGATTAACTTTGGTTACTGACTGCTTTTTAAACCACATACTTGTATAAAGTACTTTGTTGATCTTTATTTGATTCTTATCTTTTGTCTGTTAGTCCATCTAATGGAGGTCAGGACTGTCCAGGGGTGAACTATGAGTACCAGCTGTGTAACATTGATGATTGCCCCAAACACTTTGAGGACTTCCGAGCACAACAGTGTCAACAACGCAACTCCCACTTTGAATACCAGAACACTAAACATCACTGGCTTCCCTATGAACACCCAGACGGTGAGTTTTTCCGATTTTAAAGCAGTGTAATTTGGGGAAATATGTAACAGTGCCGGGTCCTAGAGTTTGATTGGGCGAGTGACATTCCAAGAGCACTGAAATAGTGCAAAAGTTCCTGACAACTTTTTCAGGAGCCTTGTTCTATATTTTTTTTTTCCATAGGAATTTTTAAATTGTCTGTGTTAAAGGAATATTAGCCATGAACCAAACCAACCAGTACAAGATAAACCACAACTTTCCTTAGTGTGTGCGGCTCAAGAAGCCGTTTAGAGTGCCCTCACACACGAGGTGACAAAGTGTCATTTTAAAAGCTTTTGTCAAACTTTGCACTTTCTGCTGTTGCTTCATGTTGTGTCCAGTGCCATTTATTGCTTTAACCCACAAAATGAAAGGACCGCATTGTCCAAAACTAAAGCCAGTGTGAGAAATGTCACTGACAGCCATTCCAGTTTAAAAACACATATTTTAGCATTTATTATAATAGATACTGCATTTGGGGGATTTGGGCCATACGCCATCTATGCTTACCTTTTTTTCAGCTGTGCTTTTTGTTTAAAAATATTTTTAGGGACACAGTAAAAAATTTAGGGACAGGTGAGGTACGTTTTTTTTAAAGACTGCAATGTTGCTGTATCACAATACGTTTCGCTGCAAAGGTCTCTTATTCAAACAATAACAATGTTGTAGCTTGATAATCCTGTGAAGGAGTTTGGAATAATGGGGGTCATCTACACAGCCGATGGAATCAGTCCGATGGGAACAGAAATCATGTTCATCACAGTTCATGCATGAGGAAGCACACTGTTTTTCTTGGATTCTTCAGGAGTAAAATCGACAACCAAGGATAATGAGGATATGCAACTTTGACAGGCGAAGCAAAGATACGGACCACTTCATTGGTTAAATGGTGGATTTCTCTTGATTTAAACATTGGTGGGTGCATGGCCACTTTCACCCAGGTCCAGTGATCTGAAACGCTGGCGGTGTTGTTCAGGGGTGAGGCCGACCCGCTGAAGGATGGCTCTTTTCAGGTCTTGGTAGACCCGGAGGTTCTGGACCGGTAGCTGCTAGGCCACCATCTGCGCCTCCCCCATCAGCAGGGGAATGAGGCACTCCGGCCAATGTTCTTGTGCCTCGGTGGTCCTCTCAAAGAGGTCCAGGAACGCCTCCGGGTCGTTCTTGCCATCTTCATGAGAGGCACGTGTGTGGGTTGTGCAGGTGCAGCGGCAGCTGGTTTTCCCCCGGCCCGAACCTCCCGATCCAGCTCACGGCCCTCCTTCTGAAGGCTGACGGATTTTGCATAACGGCGGCTGCACTCTTCTTTCCTCCCGGGTTTCAGCACAAGTGTGATAATGTTCTTTGGAAGTAAGGAAGAAGTAAGAGTTGGTGTTACTGAGGATTGTGGGTTTTTTATTGATCTTGGCACAGGTTCAACATAAAGCACACTGCGCTACGCATAAACTCAATCTCAAAATAAACACAATCTCTCAGAGCTCTCCAGAGCGTTCAGTGCACCCACGAGTCCTCAGTCTGTCTCTCTCCCTCCAGCCACCTTTCCTCAGTGGCTTTAAGCGGTCTCTCCTCGCCAATTACTGCAACAAGCTCTCAGCTCTCTTTCTTGGGTGCAGACCTCGCTGAACCACACCCCCCTCGCCACAGATGGGCAGCGAGTTCTTGCCCCAAACAGAACCATACTACCAATCCAAACTGTATGCTAATTGTCAATCATCTTTGATGATAGTGGTCCTGACAGAATTGTCTACATTACCATGTTAATATTCAGACACTATATGACTTAATTTCATTGCATTCCATTACTATGTGCTGAATTCTGTCGTCATTTACTTGCCCTCATGTTGCTCCAAACCTGTATGACGTGACATGATGACATGAGGGTGAGTAAATAATGAAAGAATTTAAATTTTTGGGTAAACTATCCCTTTGAAAAGTAAACTTCTGTGCTCTTTTCCTGTTGACTTGGATGGAACCAAGTAGCCAGTTGCAATGTGAAACCTAATTTGCATATGTTAAAGGGGGGGTGAATTGCTGTTTCATGCATACTGAGTTTTTTACACTGTTAAAGAGTTGGATTCCCATGCTAAACATGGACAAAGTTTCAAAAGTTAAGTTGTACGTTTGAAGGAGTATTTTTGTTCCAAAAATACTCCTTCCGGTTTGTCACAAGTTTCGGAAAGTTTTTTTCGAGTATGGCTCTGTCTTACGTAAGATAGGGCGGAATTTCCTTATATGGGTCCTAAGGGCTCTTCTCCCGGAAGGGCGCGCGCGCACCCGTAGACCACCAAAGCGAGAGAGCGAAAGCAGTACCTCAGCGCTGTGCTCGCTGCAGTCACAGGACTTTGTTTGTTCCCTGCATTTCGACGATGATTGTTTTATAAATAAGGCCCAGTTCGACGCCGGATTTAGCAGTCCCAACGATAAAGGTTCACGGTCGTGCGTTGGAACCGCAGGTGGTGAGTAAATCTCATAGACAAACTGCTTCAAATGTCTCTGTGTTGTTAGCTATCGGTACGTTAGCACCGCCCACACGGCACGCCTCCAGCCGCTCGGTTTTTCCGGAAAGACTCGGTACAGCCTATCTTTCTTTTATAAATTTAATAAAACTAAAGACTTTTTGGAGATACGAAGGATGCAATAATACTCTACAGGTACTCAAGGTTAACATGAGATTGACTGAAACTGAGTGTTTCACCCCCCCCCCCCCCCCCCTTTAAATGTTTTAGGGAGTTATTCTAATGTTATTTTTAGAGGTGGGCATAGATTTTTTTTTTTTAATCTAGATTAATCTAGATTAATTTTGAAATTAATCTAGATTAAAATGGCTCATTTGAATTCTGCCGAAGGCATTCAGAATATGTGTGCTACCCAAATAATGACTATAAAAGTAAGTCTTTGAGAACGGGTTTCTCAAGCCAGGTGGCACATTAGACCAGGGGCTCATCTCCTGTTTCCAAAATGCATCACAAACTGCTTGAGAAAGCTGTTCTACTCATAGACTGTAAAAAGTTACTACTGTACTGTTACCGTCCGTAGGCAACATTAGGTAGGCCTATGTTATTATCAACTACTATAGGCTATCAATTAGGGATGGGCGATATGGCCTAAAATCCATATTGTGATATACATTGCAGCCTCTTGCGATAACGATATTATAATAAAACCATTTCAGAACAGGTTACACAGACCCTGCTAAACAACTGCTAAAGGTTTTTTTTTTTTTTTTTTTAAAGGGTGCATGTAGTTTTGAGAACATACATACAACATAATTTTGCAGATAAATAAAATTTAAGTACACTAGCTGCAGAGACTTAAGTAGGTCTAATGTTTATTATGGCTTGGAGCTTATGAAACCCCAAATTTAAAATTAGAATATTCTAACTGATGTCTTTTCAGTTAAAAAGAAACACAACAACGATTCTTTAAATCGGGCGCAGACAGAGATTATGTTCTACACCACTCAGATATATTGGGAATAATACGCGCGCGCTGGTATTCAGTGATATGTTTCGTTTTGAATTCGAGGTGGTAGAACGGATTAGTCGTGTGTTAACTTACCGAACTGTTACACCACACAGTCTACGTCGGACGGCTTAAATCCGAACCAAGTCCAAATAATGGATGTTGCACCGATCTTTTACACCAGCTTTAACTTTCAGCCGTGTTTACTTAAGATGACGACGAATATGATGCGGTACAGCCGGGTGTTCCTCGCGGCCGCGGGTAGATTGCGTCATCATAGCTTGTGTAGCTTGAGCCAGCTCCCAACCCAACTTGGAGAATAGATTAACGGCGATATTTTTTTTATCGCGCGATAAGAGTCTCGCGTTAACGCCGATAACGGCCCACCACTAGTTATTTTATATACGTTCAAGAGTTCAATAGGTTGTCAGATGTCAGACCTCTGCTAATATTTCACATTAGCACAAGTCATTTTTAATGCACTTGAATAATTAATTGGTTCAAAGCTTGTGTAGATCAAGACCTGTAAGAACACATTTATTTTAATTTTGCTTGAATATTACATTACACTATTCTTTATGCATTATTTCATACCAGTCTTACTGGTTGAATATTATTGTTTTCTCATAACTTAATTTAATGTTAATAGACCTATAGCAGACAACAATGTATGTAATGTAATTTGTGGTCTTTCTTATTAAATATTTTTTCATGTTTTTCTATATTGTCAGCCAACAAAAGGTGTCACCTTTATTGCCAGTCAAAAGAAACAGGTGACGTGGCTTACATGAAGCAGCTGATGCATGATGGGACAAAGTGCTCTTACAAAGACCCGTACAGCATCTGTGTGCGTGGAGAGTGTGTGGTAAGTGTTTGAATAGCATTATCCATTAACGTATTTCACGGTTGAATACTTACTTTTGCAGATATTAGAACTGGTGCTAGTGTGCTAAAACTTAATTAGCCCAAATTAAAATGAATAATATTATTGTTTTTCTCAGTAAGATTTCAATAATATAATGGTGTGTAACAATGTAATTAGTTCACAAAACTGCCTCAACAATCATCTACTTCAAACAGAAGTGAATTTCTTTGAAAGATTTCATGTCATGAACTTCACAAACTTTTGATAATCCAGCCACTAGATTATCTTCTGAGTCACTTATAATAAACCAGTGTGGTATTGATTGATTGATTGATTGATTGATTGATTGATTGATTGATTGATTGATTGATTGATTGATTGATTACTAATAAAATCCTGTGCACTCTGACTCACAGAGGTTGTGTAGCAGCCAGCCATGAATGAACCAGCAGATTTTCTGCATCTCTTGTCAGTTTAATGTACATAAAATTGGCCGTGAACAGTCCTTGTGCATTTTTATGATCATGCTATCTTAGGCTGAGGCTCACTTTTAAAAATCAGTATTATTCTCTTTAACTCTTTCCCCACCATTGACGGAATTTTCCATAATTTATGACACAACACTTTCCCACCAGTGATAGAATTTTCCCGGCCATCCATGTTTTCACTGTTATACGGTAGGGGCGCTATTATGCATCTTCTGAAAGAGGACCGGATATTCAGGTCAAAACACAGGTGAAAAATAAGCAGAAACAAGTGATGAAAGCATTGCTTACACACATGTAAAATAACGCAAAACATTAAACAGCATACAGATCATAGCTGCCTAACATTACCGAATGAAATGTTGACCCTACAGGACTATACAAGTTTTGGGGGGTGGCATCTATGCTTTGATCATCGTTTTGAATCCGATCTGGATGTAGTTGTAACAGTAGATCCACTGGAGGCAAGTTGTAGAACCCAAATGCAGTTTATTAATACACTTCAAAAGCAAGATCAAACATAAAACAAAGGTATGGTGTGGCATGAAACTCAAGAGATGGACATGGACATGGACATGGACATGGACATGGACATGGACATGGACATGGACATGGACATGGACATGGACATGGACATGGACATGGACATGGACATGGACATGGACATGGACATGGACATGGTGCTCACCAACAGTGGTCACAGGGAAACAATACTTGACAAGGACACATGGCAAACATGAGGGCTTAAATACACAAAAGTCCAATTACTGAACAAGACACACCTGTGCACAATGAAACAATGAACCAATGACAACATGACAACACAGAACACATGGCAAGTGTGAAACATGACTGACATGAAACATGACCCCAAAACAACCTGTGACAGTAGTCTTTGACAAAAATGTGATTTTCTCAGCGTTTTACTTAAAGGTGCTGTATGTTTTTTGGAGAAAACTTTTTCACTCTAAAAATACCATAATTTGTTATCATATATTGAGGAAACATGCTAAGTTCACATACTCACTTAGCATGAAAAACACTTCTACAGCCAGTTATTTTACTTTGAAATGTGCGTTTCCAGGCTGGACTGTTTGTTATTGTTTTGGCCTGTGATACTGCACGTTGCCAATTTGCCTATTTTCATTGTCCATTGCGCTTGTTCCTGTTGCGTGTGCTCAAACTGGCAACCCATGTGAGCGCTGTCCAGTCTGAGAAGCAGGTTGCAGAGAAAGGACGATCACTGATATTTTTAATTCGACTGCAGTACCTATTTCGACCACTAGTCATTCTTACATACTGCACCGTTAATGTTGCTTTTTTTTTTTATGAAACTTACCCATATTTAAGTGTTGATAAAAAAGAATGCATGAAGATAGAATAAAATGTTTTTGTTGTTGTTTTTGTTTAAAAGCAGAGGGTCTGTTCTTTCTTTTGATACATTGCATGTTCCGATATTTGTACAACAAAATATTCTGAGGCCATGAAAGTAATGTGAAAATTATCAAAAATGCTGGTGCTGGCTGGCAATACATTTTTTTTTTTTTTATTCTGGCGGGGAAAGAGTTAAAAATCTATTGTCTATGGTCCATTGGCTTGTCATTTTCTCCCACCAGCACAGAATTTGTATTTTCTTACTTCCAGCTTTGACTTTTTTCTTTTTAAAATTGATTAAGATATCAATGCTAGTGTCAATGTTTGTGGTATCTTGCCGTTTGATGTATTGCCTTAATCATAATTGTGCCGCACAACACCAGCATGCAGGGTAGATGGACTTTATCTAGTCTGATATTAAAGTAGACATCTTACTCACTGTACTCACAGACATGTGAATAAGGCCAGTTAGAAAATTATTGCACACTTCTGAATAGGTAAAATGAGTCTTAATTTTAAGACAAATCTGTACTTTTTTTTTTTTTTTTTTTTTTTTTTTTTTTTTCCTGTAAATTTGTGAGTTGGCTCTGATCACAGTGCAGTGTGTATAGGATGAGTGCCACTTAACAATGAATGTTGTTTGAAGAATGAATCTCTCCAGATGGGGTTGATAGAAGTAAATTGATTTTTGTAGATGGACAATGAATAGTGATTAGCTTATGGGAGCAAGTGATTGATAGTGTGTCAGCTAGTGTACAGAGGCTTTAGGATTTATTTGCAGATATCTAGCACCTTTTTAAAAGTTTTGTTCAACAGACGGCTGTTCAACAAACGGCTGTAGTGTCTCATATTTGTCAATGTCAGTAAATCTCCATACCCGGTAGCCGGCATCATTGGGGAATATAAATAGTGCGACGAATCGACGCATTTCACGAAAATAGTTAGGCTGCTAGTTAATAATTTACGCAATCAACGTAATCGATTATGTCGACGCGTCGTTCCAGCCCTACTTCAAATTTTACAAAGCCCATGATAACTTTTGTTAACTCTACAATAAGTAAAAACACTTCACTAGCAAATATACTCTTCGACAACGATGCCATAGGGTGTTTTCACACTTGAGTCCTCTTTAAAAGAACCAAACTCAGACTCCTTTAAGTGGACCAAGAGGTGAACCAAGTGAAAAAGGACCCAGTTCTCTTTACATTCACTTTGTCCATGTCCCTGAAAGAGGACTCTGATCCTTTTTTGGTCCACTTAAGTAGGAATGTGGTCTCAGACCTCTTTGTATACTGTTGCTTTTTGGATCTAGTCCAGTTCAGTGTTTGATGGCTGACCCTATGGTTTTTCAAAATAGCGATTTCCGGTTTCACGATAAACCACGATAAAAGGTCTTGATGGTTAGTATTATAGTTTAAAATTTAATTATCATTAAAACCGTGTTTGATCATCGCGATTTTAAAAACTGTCCAGTTAATCATGACCAGCCAGCAGCAGTCTGACGCACATGCAACGTTGTTTTTTTGTATGAGAAGACATGGTGGAAGGCAGTGACAGCGTTTGGGAGATTTTCAGCCCTCTAAGAGGACCAAATCTGAGGTGTGGTCATATTTTGGCTTTTACAAAAGTCCTGAGGGAAACTTAATCGAGGATGGTCACCCTGACTGCAGAACATGCAAAAAGAAAGTCACTGCAAAAGGAGGAAACACTTTAAATCGTGACCACCACCCACTGTAGTATAGCAAACGCAAGGCAAGTTAACACCCTGATGAAGGCATGTAACCGCAACGCGTAGGTGTACTTCTCACCAATTTTTTAAGTAAGCCAGGAATGAAATAAAGGCTTTTTAACTTTTTTCACTAACATTCGAGTGCCATGGAATTCTTGTCTTCAGAGATATACTATCCCACAACCAAAGAGCAACGATATTTTATACACCCCATGCAGCACTTCTTTTTTGCATTAAGCTTTGAAGCAAGGCAAGTTAACTTTGAACTCAAAACCAAAACAATTTCTGGAAATTGGACACAAAATATTGTTTTGAGTTGAAATATTTTATCTCACTTGTAATAAATGCAAAGCGTCCGTGAAGAAAAGTTTGCAGCAAGTGGCTTTGAGTTAAGAAGAACTAACAACTTCAAACAAGACTAATGGTGACAATTAAGCGATAATTGTACATTGTACACTTAATTCACCATTTATTTTATTTTTTTGCTACAGAAATAATTCTATAATTATTATCTATAGAATCAATAATTCAGTTTTCAAATCTTACCCATTTATAAATCCGTTTTGTGCAGTGTACAAAACAATCGCCCAGACAAGATGACCACTACAACATTATATTAGTATTAATACTAAAGTCCTCTGAAAACACTGATAAGCATGATGGCAAGTTGCATTAGAATGAATAGAGAGAGTGTGTCCTCTGTCATACAAGAGACATGGATGTGCACTGTTATAATGCGTTGCTATTGACAAGGGTCATTAAAGGAATAGTTCAATTCAAAATTATAATTCTATCATTTACTCTCCCTTAAATTGTTTCAAACCTGTGTGAATTTCTTTCTTGTGCTGAGCACAAAAGAAGATATTTTGATAAATATGTGTAACCAAACAGTTGATGGACCCCATTAACTTCCATAGTACTGTAGAAGTCAATGGGGTACATCAACTGTCTGGTTACCGACATTCTTCAAAATATCTTCCTTTGTGTTCAGCAGAAGAAAATAATTCATCCAGATTTGAAACAACTTGAGAGTGAGTAAATGATGACAGAGCTTTAATTTTGAAGTGAACTATCCCTTTAAAAGCAAGGATATGCTGCAGAAAACAGAATCTTGCTTAAAAATGTGCATAGAGCAGCTAATTTGATTTGTTGTTTGTTGATTTTCAAATGCAAAACCTGTTGAAAGGTTTTCAGTGCGTTTACCAGTTCTTTTGGAACATTTACATCTCATTTGATCAAAACTGTGATAATATTGATAATTGTGATAATTTGTGTCACCATAATTGTGTTATGAAATTTTTATGCCGTTTTATCTCTACTTCAAAATTGAATCCCTTTTACTTACATTGTATGTGCCTCACTAACACCAGGGGGCTGTTCCATAAACCAAGATTAGAGTATAAGCCAGGCTTATTTCGGTTAGTCAGGCTTATTTTTGGAAGATTCGGTTTCATAAATCAAACTTAAAAAAGTTCAAACTCAGTTACCCCGGCAACTTATGCTGGGAAACTAGCCTGGTCCAGGGCAGGCTAACTGTCAGGCTAAGCCTCAGTTGTTACACAGATCCTCTAACACTGACCAATAGGAACACAATGATATTACCACTGACACTCTCTCATACCATTATTGGACTTTATTGACCACTATTAGTCCAAAAATAAATACACAGTATACAGAAAATCAACTTAAATAAGGCTACAATGATAAATTAGTCAATATAGACCTATATATATATATATATATATATAGATAGATAGATAGGCCTAAATACAATATATATATATATATATATATATATACAGTGCTATGCATAAGTTTAGGCACCCATGCTAAAGTTGACTAAAAAGAGGAATAAAAAATCATCTTTTGGAAATTGAACTTAATGCCTTAATTTAAAAAATGAGGAAAAATCCAACCTTTAAGAACACCAATTTTCTTTGTGAATGAATAATGTATCGTAAATAAATAAATGTTCTTCCTTAAAATACAGGGTGCATAAGTTTGGACACCCCTATGTTAAATTCCCATAGAGGCAGGCAGATTTTTATTTTTAAGTTTTTTTATTTTTTAGGATACTATGCATCCTGATAAAGTTCCCTTGGCCTTTGGAATTAAAATAGCCCCACATCATCACATAGCCTTCACCATACCTTGAGATTGGCATGGTTTTACTTCAGTTAGCCTAATAGCTAGTTTGATTTGCATTGAGAGCACCCTGTATTTTAAGGAAGAACATTTATTTATTTACGATACATTATTCATTCACAAAGAAAATTGGTGTTCTTAAAGGTTGGATTTTTCCTATTTTTTTAAATTAAGGCATTAAGTTCAATTTCCAAAAGATGATTTTTTATTCCTCTTTTTAGTCAACTTTAGCATAGGTGCCTAAACTTATGCATAGCACTGTATATATATATACTACAGGTTTTCTTTTTTTACTGGCTGAATGTTTTGTGCCCAAGATTTAATTAGATTGTTTTAAAGATTTATGAATACATTTCTCTCTGGTTTTGTTTGGCAGCTGTAGTACATGTTTATGATTAGAAGAACATTAGAACACAATCTAAAAAAAGCTTTGTAAAGCATAAGTTAAAATCACAAAATTAAAAATAAATAATTACAAAAGCAAATTTTAAATTTTAAATTTTAACTGGTAAGATGAATCTGAGCTTAGTAATTGACAGTATATTAGCCTACATTTGATTTACCCCATTACAATAGTCCCTTTACAGTTATTGCTATCATAAAAATATACACACAGGTTTAAAATTCTAAATAAGGCACATCTAATGTCCAAATAACAAATATTTTAGTGTATATATATATATATATATATATATATATATATATATATATATATATATATATATATATATATATATATATATATATATATATATATATGTGTACTTTATTATGTCTTTCAATTCAAACACATTTAACACAATTATACAAATTTACAGTTCCTTTAAAGACATCATATTTTCCCCCAATAAATATTCCTTATTTTTCCTTCTACTTTTTTTCTTTTGTGATAATACCCACCAACACATAGCCTAAAAACACACATGAATAGAACAATAACCAAAAAGTTCATAGACACTTTTACATATGATTTAAGGGGGATAAGACAAAAAACAATAAATAAATAGTAATAAAAATGTAACATTAACATATTTATATCAAACTCTTATAATGACACATAATTCCTAATAGTTATTCAAGTAATATTATTTGAATATCAAATATGCAATATTAAATAAGTAAATAAATAAAAGAACAAATTACTAGAAATAAAAGGGAGGGAGTGTTATATAAAAATGTAGTTAATAATATATATTCCTTTATTTTATGGAATATTCTTTGATTTTAGAGTTGCACATATCTTTTCAAAATGTATACATTTGCTCTTAATTTAATGTTATCCTCTCCGTAATGTACTTTAGAAACTAAATCTACTCATTTAAAACTGGGGATTCTTGCTTTCCAAAAAAAATTGCATTAAAAGCTGTAATTCTCAGCATTCTAAATAAGTATACATCATCTTTATTAAGTAGCATACCCAAAACTATATTTTGTATATTTATATAGGCATTTAGTTTCTTAAAATAAACTTCCCTAAATTATAGGCTACTTCACTGAAGTACTTCTGTTTGCTTGAAGTTCAGTGCAACTTATCCAACATCCTAAAGATAAATTATTATAATTAGAAGATATTTCTAGTGTTATAAAATATCGCATATTAATTTTCCGAATTTTCCGATTTTAAGAATTATTGCGCTCCTATTTGGCGCGCATGCGCGCAGCAGCGCTCGTTCAATATGAAAATTAGCAGCAAAATGGATACATTTGCATGGCTTTCGAACATTTACAGATGGAGAATATAACTGTAAAATGTAAGTTTTGAACTGAGGGGGAAAAAAAACATGTCACAAACGCATAAAACAGCACAAAATATGTACGCTGTTTGATGGTGGATCGATTTGATCCACGATCGACCTCTAGGGCTGCTTAAGAAACGCGTGCACACGCAATTATCTAGACTAGATAAACCTGGATCAAATTAGTGAGATTGCGTGAGCTTCAATTACCTTTTATGGAACCACTTTAGCCCCAACTCATTTGTTAGGCTCATTCAAGTCCGGTTTTGGAGTTTAATCCCCGCTTTTCTAAGCGTCTTTTATGGAACAACCCTCTGGATATTTGTTTGTAAAGATTATTATTATTATTATTTTGTAAAGCAAGTTGTTTATTTTGCACAAATGTTTGTTGCAATACTACATGCAATTTATTTCCCAGATGTTTTCATTCATTAAAACAAAACTAACTGTTTATGTGAACTTTGTGTGCTTTTGACACTTTAAATGCAATAAGATACTAAAGAGAATTTAGTTTTGTACACGCGCTGTGAGGACTTTCTGTGCATACGCTTTAATTGTGTGCGCTTGTAAAACTGTATATCAAAATACTTCACCTGGCAAAGCAATCAGCTGCATCTCTCTTACACAGCTTGGAAGCGGTTAAAATGACAATAAACAAGTGTACTTGAATAATTTGTAGAGATCTGCCAGAAGAAACAGCCATGATGAACAGCCTATTTGTACGGAGGCATCTGATGACCAAACATTGGAATTCACAAATTGAAAAATCAAGTGAGCTCGGACTGATTTGTGTTCACAATGGATATTTTTAGCGAACCATACTCAGACCACCTCCTGAGATGGTCTCGGTTCGGTTTGCTTTAAAGGGGTCTGAGATCATTTTGAGTGTTCACATACGAGACCAAAAATCATGCGAACCATGCTCAGACTTCTGAAAAGGACCAAGTGTTATACAGAGTTGTACTGTATACAGAGCTAGCGCAAGACCGGAAGTTCAAACAAAATGTTCTAATGATGGCTGCTTGCTTGTTTCTCTGGCACATTAGGTCTATAGTTTCATGATATTAGATATAGACATATCCTAAATGAAAACTTTTAAGTGTTTCTGATAGCCTTTTTTCTTAGTGTGTCTCGCATATCCCCCCATATCTCTCTTCCTCTCCTTCAGAAAGTGGGCTGTGACAGGGAAATTGGCTCCAACAAGGTGGAGGATAAGTGTGGTGTGTGTGGGGGTGACAACTCCCACTGCCGAACTGTGAAAGGAACCTTCACCCGTGTGCCCAAGAAAGCTGGTAAGATACTTTTCTCTTTCCTTGGTCAATGACTTACAGTATTTAACTTAAATCGGGCAGTCCTTTATTCTGGACTTCAACCCTGTCATTAAGTTTATATTTCCAGTCCTCTAGTTTGAGGACACTTCAGGAGTTCACTTGCCTTTTTGTATTAGGGTCTGTCACATTTCACAGTGTCACCAGCTGAAATTCTTATTCTGTATTCACATTTTTACTCTTGACACTCTTCCTCTGACACCATAGAATGAACAAGCTGTTTAAGAAATTTATTTGAATGCATTCAAAAGTAAAGGGCATATGTACTTTCCTTGTTCTTTGCACATATACATAAATGACCATGCTCAAATGTCCATTAAGTTACGGACACACAAAGCCGACAGACGGCTGTCAGGCAGTTTTTGTGCGTCGGTCGACTAAATTTTCTCAGTGTGTTCTGCACCGTGGGCAGAAATGGGTCTTCGTCTGCTTTTTTTTGGCCGATTCGACATGTTGAATCGGCGTCGGTAAAGGAGGGAACTCTGATTGGCTGTTCAGCTTAGTGAATGAGTCAGTGCACGAGAATAATAGCAAAACAGCGTGCAAAGAAGTCAAAACGGTACAGATAGAAGGCTGTTCTAATGTTACGTCATCTTCACCTGAGTGTTCCTTGGCGAATATTTAAATATTAACATGAGCGGAGTGGAATAGAGCTGGTAAGTCCCGCCCCTTCCGCAAACCCCGCTGGACCTCAAAGTTGAAAAACCGTCAATGCAAGTGAATGGGAGAAAATAATTATTTTCTGGTCCCGTTTGAATTGTGCCATGAATGTGAACATATGTTGTCTGTGAATTTTTTATATAACTTTTCGTGTAAAGAATGATACAATTTAGCAGGTAGAAGTTTGATACGGTTAGACTTTGTGTGAGAGCACTTTGTGGACTACAACTCTCGACGCGTTTGAAACGTCAACACCACTAGCACACGGACTAGCTCACGGATCCCGCTAAACATGGCTGTGTCTTTGGTGCACTTCACCGCCTTCTTTCAGGGAGAGGACAAAATCGTTGAAGTTGGTGAAAACCACGGGTAAGTCAACTTTATGGGGTGACGTTACATAGGCGACATGTAGTCTTTCTCGTTATGTCTTTTCCACAACTGCTAGCTGAAGAATCATACCATATACTGTCAAACTCGTAACATGAAAAGTTATATAAAAAATTCACAGACAACATATGTTCACATTCATGGCACAATTCAAACGGGACCAGAAAATAATTATTTTCTCCCATTCACTTGCATTGACGGTTTTTCAACTTTGAGGTCCAGCGGGGTTTTACGGAAGGGGCGGGAGATTACCAGATGTATAAAGAAAGTGTTTAGCAGGATTGATATTCAAAACGGTAAGGACGCACTGCTTTGTTTATGGTTTGTGTATCTGCAGCCTGCAACGTCGGTTTCCCTTTTTGAATGATGATTATAGATCAATATATCTGCAGAAATATACAGTTGTCTCATTTACACTAAGGCGCAGAACACGCTTTCTAGCTGACAGTCGGGCAGGACGAGGCCGAGGGCTGTGAGAGAGGTTCGTTGTTATGGGAAGAAGGAGACGGGAACCGGCGAACATTCAAATATTTTAATAAATAAATAAACCAATACAAAAACGAAAGTATAAGCCAGCAGCCCCTCACGGACGACTGCTGGCCACACAAAACAGGAACAAAAAATCACATAAAACAAAAAGGCCTGTTGTTCTCTCGATCTTCACTGTCGTCGCTCCTCCTTTATGCTACCGCTCCTCCGTGAGAGATACGAGACCGGTGCGTCGCGCAGGTGTCGCTCATCAGTAATCACGCCACCGGCCTCGTGCCGCTCTCTCACAGCCCTCGGCCTCGTCCTGCTCGCCACATGATGTTTCTGTTTTTTTGTGTATGTGATATGGGCTGGTCCTTGTTTGTTACTGACGTTTTACTTTGCTTTCAGCAACTACCGACAAGAGACCGCAGTCTGTAAAAAATCGTGCCAGAGAAAAAAACTGCATGTCATGTGACTTAACCAAAGCACATCATTGGCTAAACTAAGGTCTTCTCATTCCAACAAAAAACATGAGAATGTTTTCTTAAAGAGACAGTGGCAAGGAAATGAACACAAAGAATATGTTGCCACATGGCAACACCATGCGGTAGAAGGTTAAATGTCTGAATATAGCCCTATATGGGTGGGACTAGTTTTCTAAATGACGTTTGAGTTAAAAAAAAAAAAAGTATCACACGACGTCTGTGATTTCATGTACTGATTCGGACAGGACTAACATGTCCGTGTTTAGTACAGAGGTGGGAGTGTGTGTTTTCTAGATGTGGGCGTTATAGAAGGTCATCTGCTGTGCTTGCGTGCATCATGACGTATATGTATTTTAATTTATTATTTGTTAATATAATTTTAATTTATCATAAAAACCTCTATTTATGTGAACTTCACGAGTTTATAGAAGTGGCTGTTTATAATGAACCCACATAAGTGAGTAGCAAAATGTAGACAAGCATCTTACTCTTAACTGACACTGATATAAAAAAAATTTTTGATTTGGCTCTATTTATTAATTTGAAAATTTTATTTCTTAGTCGGATACTATCCATATTGAAATTAAATTAAATGAAAGCATGCTGAAGATTGGTGTGCAAACGGTAGCTCAGGTAGGTCAAAAAACACACAAGGAGAAGCATTAGGATAATACAACATCAGCAATTACAGACATTCGCATTTGGACGGGATTAGCATTACTTGAGGTAATGTTTCCAGATCTTTTTACAAAAGGTAAAAGTTGCCATAATCTTTACTGACATTGTTCGTAATGATTACTGAGATGGCACGTTCGGACGTTTATATACTGAGATCTGGAAATATTTATGCAAGTAAAGCACATGTTTGCAGTGCAAACTGAACATGCAGTCAGCACGTTCGTGAGTTTAAAAAAATGATGGGACATTTGTTGGAAAATGTCTTTTCATTGGTCCTAATTCATCCAATAAAATCTCAGACTCAGTTTATCTCTATTATTAAGGCTTTTTATTAACAATATAAGTGTAATGACCTGATTGTTCAAATCACATTCAAGGCGAAAAGGCATTTGACTACATTGTATTTGTGGTTTAAGGGCCCTATCTTACACCCGGTGCAATGCAGCCAAGCATGACGAAAGTGTTTTTTGCTAGTTTCTGTCCGACGCAGTTATCATTTTCACATCCTGCACCGCGTTGTTTGAATAGCAAATGCATTTGCGCCCATGGCCGTGCTGGTCTGAGAACGAGATGTGTTCTGGCGCATTGTTGGCACGTTGCTATTTTGAGGCAACAGAAATAGACTGCAATTTTTTTTTTATTTTTTTTTTTTTATTTAAAGAGCACATTAGTAATTTATGCCTATAGGCGGGTCCACAAAGCGCGTACACTCTGCTTATTAAACACACAGGGATGCACAGCAGCACACAAACATGCCAAATATTTAAAATAAAAGGATTACAATGTAAAAGATTATTATTGTGTACATAAAGATATGGTGGAATCCGGCTTGTCCCGTAGATGGTCTGCTTGCGCACTTTTACCTTGCGCACAAGCAGTTCCGTTTGCGCTCTGGAGACGTGTTCGGTCTTTCCACTATCAAATTCCGTAATGTAAATCCGCCATGGCGCGAGTGCAACTGGCATTTAAAGGGAGTGGGAGATGAGACTCTGATTGGTTAAATGCACGTAAATCCCAAAACACACCCATTACTCGTTAAGAGAATAGGGACAACCCTTTTAGACCATGCACCTGGCGTGCCGACAATTTTTTCCGTCGTTAAACTAGCAAAAAAAGTGGATTCGGACACGCTCTAAGGGAACTTGTGCCCTGCGCTTTAAACCCTGCGATTAGATAATTAAAATAGGGCCCTAAGAGTGTAGGATCACTTACTAACTTGTCAAAACTTTATATTTATATTTATATTAAAATGTATATATTTTGGATTTTTGCTTTATCAGCATAATAATAACACAATAATATAGTAAGTGACATGTAGACTGATTATCAGAGACTCTCTTCTCCATCACAAGTGAGAGATGTAAGACATTACCACCAAGTGTAAACATTGACCTGTCTCTTCTGACCACTGGTGATCAGATCGACAGGGGGAGATTACTACCAGGTGTAGACATGTTCTCAGTGTGTGCTGTCTGAATTTTCATTATGTTTTATAGGTATCAGGGGATAACTATCTGTTTAAATCAATATTCTCAATGCTAATTAGACACATTACATGAAATGTAGTTTTTCATTAGATGGATGCAGTAAATTACAGACACCTCATATCTCTCTCACACACACACACACACACACACACACACACACACACACACACACACACACACACACACACACACACACACACACACACACACACACACACACACACACACACACACACACACACACACACACACACACACACACACACACACACACACACACACACACACACACACACACACACACACACACACACACACACACACACACACACACACACACACACACACACACACACACACACACACACACACACACACACACACACACACACACACACACACACACACACACACACACACACACACACACACACACACACACACACAAACCACAGAAATCCCACACTGGTATCGCAGTGAAAAACATCACACTCATGTGAATAAAAAGGGGAAGACTAATGATATACAACAGGAAAAAATACAACATAAATTAGACCGTAAATGCATGTCAAATAGCAAGCCAAGAACATTGACATTCAGGACCACTGGGCTGCTTGATGCAGGAGGTGCTCCCCTCATCTGTAAACACAGTGAAACAATATTTACAACATTTATTGAAATTATATGAACTCTCACAGAGCTTCCCTCAGGACTTACATTACCACTCCAACTCAACGGTTTACTTTGCATACAAACTGTGTATAATTTTCCCAAGACACACAGGAGAGGATCCTGGTTTTGTTGCAAGTCTCACTCCTTTCAGATCATCTGGTGACAAATAGAGCCAAGTGCCATTGGCAGTGAATTCAATATGAATTGAAAACATATTAAAAAGCAGAACATTTTGTATCCAGGGAATCCCAATAGATGGACAGCGGAAGCTTTTATTTGAGCAGTCCATCACAGAAAAGCCATCAGTTTTGGGGGGAGGGGTGTCATTGTCATTCAGCCAACAACAGGGAAGAAAGCATGGTAGTCATCTAATTGGTTTCCTTAAGCAAATATCACTTTACTTTTTAATGGTGTTTTCCAGTTGTGCAGCCTAGTGAGGCTCACACCAGAACTAATTTATAAATAGATTCCCCCACTGCGATAGTATTAATTATATTATGTTTTGGCACATTGTCACTATGGCTAGTAACTGTAGTGCAGAGGTATTCAATTAAAGTACCAGAGTCCAGCCTTGAAATTTCCTTCCCAGCAAGGGTCCAAAGAGTTATAAGTTGGCTTTGCATTTAGATGACCAAATAAAACCTACAGGCACACTTGTGATACTCACTTTGATATGTTGTCTATCCTACTATTTTCAAGATGTTATAATTTGCAAATATTGTAATAAAAAGAATAACAAATTTAATTTGCTATGTGGAAAATTTAATTTGCTATGTGGAAAATATAAATGCTATATGGAAAATATAAATGGAATAGATTCACATCTAAAAAATAGGCTTATTTTGTATGTTTATTTTTGTCACTGAACAGTTAATGAGGATATGAAACATCTCTCCGGTTATTAAAAAAAAAAAAAAAACAAAAAAAAAAAACAGTGTTTTGGGCCACTGGTGGCTTTTATTATTAGATTATTTTGATATCCTAAGATTCTTTCTGTTATTTTATCCTTATTTTTTCCTTTTCAAATTAGCTGATGCTGTACATGTAGTTGAATTAATAGCACATAAGAAAATAACCAAATGGAGAATGTATTAAAATACCTATTTTCCTCTATTAATCCTATTTGTTTAACTTCATGATTAGAGAGGAACTCAAATGCACAAAGGGCAAGGGGCTGACATCTTTAAAATAGCAGGAAAGGGCTGTCAAGCACTGCAAGTACATTTAGCTAATTTGAATACAGTGTGCGGGACTTTGCTACTTACTGTAATTTAGAGCTGTGGCTGCTCTGAATCAAAAATTACGTGATGATTGCTTAATTTAAATTAATTTTAGCATAAATATGCAAATCACATTCTTAGGACAAGTATAAATCTTCTTTGGAAACAGGCATTGGCACGGACCATGTGGGTCTGGCACAATGTTTCATTGCAGTAATTTCAGAAGCTGCCTAATTTTACTATTACATAGACACATACAATCGCAACAGATCCTTTAAAGCTTCATTTTGGCATTTGGCCTAAAGGTCTATAAAATGACGGTAAAACACTCATGCTAATGCAAAATGAAGCACAGTCCTTGTCCAGATGGCAGGACAAATGTGTCTAAGAAAATGGATTCATGCATGTTTATGTTGCCTTTGTTGCATCTGTAAGACGTGGCATGTGGCACTGAGGCGATGTTTCTGGCATGATTTCTTTAAGATGTGCCTCAGTTTTTGTTATGAATGCAGATGCAATTCCTTAACTTTAATTAGCATGGTGTCACAAGTGCTGTATTTACTTGTGTCAATGAATTAATCTTTTATTCTGGTTCTATCCAGAATTTGCATGATTTTTTACAGCATGATGGTTTCATAAAATATGCGTCATATGGGTGATTGTGCACAATTTGTGACACTTAATATCACAAATTCCTTATATTGTACTTAATTATTATCATTACTAATTTTAACACATTGTCTGCATGAACTAAATCAGCATTTTTTACCTTTCTCCATCTAACTCCATCTTGTTTTATTTTCAACTGATTACTTTTTTTAACAGGAAAAAAGTTAAGCAAGAGATCCCAAAAAGAAATTCCTGTTTTGGAAAACACAACCTGCAAGTATCTTATATTGTCTAATCCTACACTTCTCTTTCCTGCTGTACTGCTGTCCTCTGCATTGACTGTAGTTAGTAGCTTTAAATGAATGTTCCGAGGATGATATAAATTAAACTCTATCAACTGCATCTGAATAATGCTGTCGATTACCACAGAAAATAACTTCAATGAAAACAAATCCCATGGCTTTGTTTATAAAACCCAAAGAAAAACCTGTTTAAAATAATGCACTTACAATGGATGTCCATGGGGCAAATTTAATGAATAGTTTAGAAACAGAAATGTGAAGGTCATAATTTCTTGAAGCACTGGAATTATTCAGAAAATCAATCTGTTTAAATCATCCTCTTAAGGTGTAAAACTTTTGTTCTACATTATCAACATAATTCCTGAGTGACGTTCCATTTAAACAGCATTTTGTGGACAAATACATCCTCTGCTGATAGTCCTGAGCAGATATCATGTGAAATTTTACATTTGACCATTTTAACTTGGGTTTGTCAGCTTTTGAAACACAAAAAACAATTCTATGAAAGCATTCCACAGATAAGCTTGAGATTAATTTAACTCAGAATCTTCCTTAAAAGATTGGCATAAAATTGTTTTGTTGTGCAAACTCAGCTTGACTTAAATGTCCACTGAATACTACTCTTACATTAGAGGCATAGTTCACCCCAAAATTTAAATCATTTTCCCTCATGTCATTCCAAACTTGTATGCTTGTGTTTCTTTTTCTGTAGAACAAAAAGAAGATATTTTGAAAAATGTGTCCAATGTTTTTTGTTTGTTTGTTTTGTAAGTCAGTGGGCAGTGAGTTGTTTGGACCCCAACATTCTTGAAAATTTCATATTTTGTGTTCCATAAAGATTTGGAACGACAGTGAATGATGACATTATTTTTATTTTGGGTGAACTGTCTCTTTAAATAAAGGTCTTGAAGAGCTTAAAAAAAATGTCCATATTTCTCATTTCAAAATAGGATAAATATAATATGGAGATCATGAAATCAAGTGAATCTAAGATTACTATCATTGTTTCGACGTTTGCAATCCCTCGTTAGTCGAGTATGATGTCTGCTTGCATTAGTTGTGTATTCTCAGATGATTGACAAGTCCAATCTGAGATCGGCATATCTTGTGGCAGTGAGGGCAGTTGTTGCTCAGATCAGCTACAGCAGGTGTCATGACAGCAGCGCTTTGCCTAGCTTTACGAGCTGCCCTCTTTTCTTCTCTTTTGTTTCTCCGTTGCTCTTCAAATATTTTAATGCCACGATGGATAGTGCTCCTCCATAATTTCCTGTCCCGAGCTTGTTGCTCCCTGTTGTTGGCTTTGATGAAACACTGTTTAAGGCTGTAATGTAGAGTGTCCTTGTATTGTTTCATCTGACCTCCCTGTGTGCGCTTTCCAGCCTCCAGTTCCGAGTACATGATCTGCTTGGGAATCCTAGAGTCCTCCAAACGGACTACATGACCCGCCCATCGCAGCTGGTTCTTTATTACCATCGCCTCGATGCTTGTGGTGTTGGCTTGCTCGAATACATTATTAGTAGTTTGTTGATCTTTCCACTTAATATGAATATGCTCTCTCTCATCCCCACTCATACATACTGTAGTGTACAGCATCCCTCCCCCACCATCATAACACACCAACCATTATTTCTGTCCATTTTCTTTAATCTCTCTTTCTCCTTCCTCAACCCTATTTTATTCCTGCTCCTTTTAGGCCTGCACTCTAACCTCACCTGAACTCTATTAGGATTACCCAGCAGCCCCATCTTTCCTTGCAGATGTCTTCCTGTCCACATTAACTGATGATAAATCCTCCCAACAGACACTGCCTTAAGTGACTTGATCCTTCATTGCAATGATTAGACTCCTAGCCAACTTGTTACATCACACCGGTGTCTCAGACAGGCATCATGCTGCTAGAGACTGGTTCAAAGTCTAGCTATGGTTTAGAGGCATTTAGCATGTAAATGACGTAACAAATCCTTCTGATTCTGAAGGGAAAACAAGAGGAGCCTTCTTGCTGCCGAAAGGAGCTCGGAATATATATCTGAATGAAACGGAGGATTCTAGAAATGTGATGGGTGAGTGGTATCATGCTTTGCAGAGGAATGGGCATTCGTAGAGAAGGCAACATTAGTGTTTTTGTGTTTTTGTGTGATGTATTGCAAACTGACTCAAGGCTCTGCCATTCAGCATCCTTCTTAATTAGCCTTACATAACAATTGTTCATGGTTTTCAGTTTTGTTTCGCCTGACATTGTTTTTTGAGCTTCTGAAGGATATGTCATACATTCACATGGATGAATGTATGAAATGAATGGAAGTGGAACCCTCTGTCACGTCTTGATATTTTTCCCTTATAGGCTTCTCATGACCCTGCTAGATGGACAGTTGCAATAGTCTGACTGTTCAAATCTGAAAGCTTTAGTGATGTACTACTGTAGAAATGCCTTAGTGATGAGATGCCCACCTCTGCAAAGATTAAACCATAGTAGAACTTCTTAGCTAACTAATTGCTTCTGCTGTCTCTTCCTTTGCCTTTTTTTCACCATTGCAAAGGTTACCTAAAGATGTTTCTCATTCCTCCTGGGGCTAGACATGTGATCATACAAGAACATGAGGCTTCTCCTCAAATTCTTGGTAAGTGAAATCTGTCCTCATGTTTCCCAGGATAAACAATAAAAATATCAAATGCATGCTCATGTATTCTGTGTGGTAAAGGTTGCTGTGCTTAATGGATCCATGTCACTCTAATACTTATCCATCGGACCAATGTATTCATATAAAGCAGCATGTGCATTTCCCTGGAAGTGCATTAAACAGAATTATACTCACAGATTTTAGAGACAATCACTGTCCACCACAATTTTTCTGTGGTTTTGTGGACCATAGTCCTAAAACCTGAAAGGGGATGAGCAATTTCAAGCCATGGGTTCCTTCTGGAATTTACAGTGGGTTTTTAAAATAGCAGTTTTCAGATAACAAAATGTGTTTGGTTACACAGAATATAGAAGCTCACACATGAATTTTAAAAGCATTTTGTTGTTTTAATGCAGAAGTTGTACTACAACTGCCCATATTGTGGTTGCCAGACAACTTTTAGCAAACGTTTTTTAAAGCATTTGAGAATGTATGTAACTCAATTAATGTTGTAGAACAAAACATGAACCTTCCTGTAGCTCAAACAATAGAGAATGGCTCTAGCAACAGCCAGGGCAAGCAATAACATTGAATGCAATGCAAGCCTCTTTGGATAAACGCATCTGCCAAATTCACAAGCGTTAAAGGATTAGTTCACCCACAAATTAAAATTTCTTGATTATTTACTCTGGTCCATCAAAGATGTAGATACAATTCTTTCTTCAGCTGAAGAGAAACTGTGCTCAACGTAGTCCAGTTTTGATGGTCCAAAATCCATATTTAGGCAGCTTCAAAGTAATCCACACAATCCTAGACAACAAATAAGGGTAATGATCTGTCATTTTCTGAAAATAATAATAAAATAATAAAAATTTATATACTTAAAGGGTGGGTGAAATGCTATTTCATGCATACTGAGATTTTTACACTGTTAAAGAGTTGGATTCCCATGCTAAACATGGACAAAGTTTCAAAAATTAAGTTGTACGTTTTATGGAGTATTTCTGTGCCAAAAATACTCCTTCCAGTTTGTCACAAGTTTCGGAAAGTTTTTTTTCAAATATGGGCGTGTGTGACGTCAGATGCAGCGGAATTTCCTTATACGGGTCCTAAGTGCACTTCTCCCGGAAGGGCGCGGGCACACCTGTAGACCAGAGCGAGAGAGCGAAAGCAGTACGCCCATCAAAGCGCTGTGCTCGGCTTTAGGGAAGTCATCGGCTGTGCTGCAGTCACAGGACTTAAAGAAATAAACAGTGTCACCAAAGAAGTGTGTACGACATAAAATACGACGACATAAAATGGAAATTAGTCATTTACAAAAACCGCTAAGCAAATATATACAGTTCCAGTACACACCACATAGAGACGTCCTGCTGTAGTCGTTGCTGCTGCTGCTCGTGTTAAATTTCAGCCTCGGGATCTGATTCTGGATCATAAATGTATGGCTGAATCTGATTGTTAGCCATGGTTTCACCCCCCCTTTAAACACAATTATTCACTTTGGTCCTGCTCTGCAATGTGCTTCCATGAGTCCACAACTTCTCATGTGACTTATGCACGTTGGAAAGATCATGCTTGATGTAGGCAGCAAGAACCACACCATTGTTTAAAAGAGGAATGTGCAAAGATTACGTCAAGTGCCCTTCACACTGTAAAAACAGTCCAAAACAACTATTTCTGATAATTAATATTTTAGCTTTCACAAGATTGAGGCATCCAGGATACACACACAAACAGATGCATTTATGCAAAAATAACATGTTAACTAATTTAAATAAAAATAAATGATCCTGGAATGTTTTCCTCAAATTATTTACTTAATGTTTCTTCGGCTGAAGAAAGAAAGTCATATACTAAACCGCTACTCTAAAAACGCATTAGAAATCCCGAGCCACCCATGTAGAATTTGCTTTCTGGCATAACCTGCTAATTGGCATTGTGACTGAACAGTTTCCTTTCGTTCAGTCACTCTGAGTTACGTCAGTGACTGACGAATGGGGGTTTCGCTTAGAAGCCTATCACCTTCGAGTTCTTACAAAACGAGCCAATGGCAGAACAATGCCATGGGTCGGCGGAATTTGCATAGCACATCTCCGCCCCACCGCGTGGGTATAAAAGGAGCAGCGCAGCAATCTCGCATTATTTTTTGCTTTGGAGCCGAGTGTTTCTTCACTTCTCTCCACTGCAAACTGTCTACGAGTTCTAGATACGAGACGAGCGACTCTTCAGCGGTGTTGGTGTGATTGGCGTGTTCCAGCGAGATCTCATTCCTGCTGCTGGTCTGTGCAGTGATCTGCCAACAGTGTGTGTTTTCTCCCTGGGTGCTTCAGCACTGCTGTTGAGTTTTATCCTCTCTAAAAGAGCTGCATGCGGCACGTCTTTTTAAAGATGTCTCGCCCGTGTATTTCTGGGTGTGGTAGACAGATTAATTGTGCTGATGGGCACGAATGCTGCCTGGTGCGTTTGGGCTTAAATCACGCTCAGGCAGCATTCATGGATGCGTCATGTTCTCATTGCGGGAACATGACCATCACAATGATGCGATTGAGACTCAAAGACCTCCTTAGAGGTAGAGTCCCCTCTTCCACACCCCAATCTATTCTCTCCACGAGAGGGGATACTTTGGCTGGTGGCCAGGGTGATCTGAGGCTGACGGTGTGGAACTACCCGACAAATTATCCTCGGGCCACATCCCCCTCTTCCACATTGCAACCTGTGAGGTTTCCGGATGAGGTCTTGTGGTGGGCCCAGCATTTAATTCGCCGCCCATCGCGGCAGATGACGTTGTGTCTATTGCCGCATCACAAGGTGGGCTTGAGTCATCTGGAGATGAAGACTCGGCTGTACTGCCTCCTTGTGCCTCTTCGGCAACATGGGGTTTGCATCCTGAACTATCTCGACGACTGGCTGATTCTAGCTCACTCTCTTTTTTCTGTATGGAAATCGTCTCGGTCGCCATGTACGCGCAGCTTACGAGCGAGCGCCACAGTCACTGCTGAAAGTCAATTTGAGGGCAAGAGTGCGGTTCCACTGAAGTTATTTCAGAGGCTCCTGGGGGATATGGCATCCGCAGCGGCAGCCACGCCGCTCATACTGCTTCATATTAGACCGCTTCAGCACTGGCTTCGCGATCGAGTCCCGAGATGGGCATGGCAACAGGGCATGGTCCTAGTACCAGTTACTCTGGCCTGCCGTCAGACCTTCACCCCGTGGTCGAACCTCTCCTTTCTACGGGCCAGAATGCCCTTAGAACGAGTTTCCAGGCATGATGTTGTCCCAACAGATGCCTCTGCCAAAGGGCTGGGGTGCCATGTGCAATGGGCATGCTGCGGGCTCCTGAACAGGACCCCAACGCCTTTGGCATGTCAATTGCCTCAAGTTGTTGGCATTACGTTTGGCTCTGCACGGTTTGTGAACGTTGCTCAAGGACCAACACGTACTAGTCCGTTCAGACAGCACGGCGACAGTAGCTTACATCAACCGACAAGGTGGTCTGCGCTCCCGCCATATGTCGCAACTCGCCCGCCATCTCCTCTTATGGAGTCAGAAGCATCTGAGGTCGCTTCGAGCCATTTACATTCTGGGAGAGCTGAATCGTGCAGCCGACGAGCTCTCATGATTTCGGCCACATCCCGGGGAATGGAGACTCCATCCCCAGACGGTTCAGCTGATTTGAGAACAGTTCGGCAACGCACAGGTAGATCTGTTTGCCTCCCCAGACACTTCTCACTGCCGCTGGTTTTATTCCCTGACTGAGAGGACCCTCGGCTCGGATGCACTAGTGCACAGCTGACCGTGGGGCCTCCGCAAGTATGTATTTCCCCCGGTGAGCCTTATTGCACAGGTCCTGTGCAAGATCAAGGAGGATGAGGAGCAGGTCCTTCTGGTTGCGCCTCATTGGCCCACCCAGACTTGGTTCTCCGAACTGGTGCTCCTTGCGACAGCCCCTCCCTGGCCAATCCCTCTGAGGAAGAACCTCCTTTCTCAGAGATGGGGCACCCTCTGGAACCCATGTCCCATCTAGAACCCACACATGCAGGTTCCACAGATCGGGACGTGGGTGCCGTTCCTACCGTCTCTGAGAAAGGAGGTTCTTCCTCAGAGTGATTGGCCAGGGAGGGGCTGTCGCGAAGAGCACCAGTTCAGAGAACCAAGTCCGGGTGGGGCAATGAGGCGCAACCAGAAGTACCTGCTCCTCGTCCTCCCTGATTTCAGGTGGTGGCTGCCATCACTTCCGCTAGGGCCTTGTCTACGAGACACGCCTATGCGTTGAAATGGAACCTCTTCGTCACCTGGTGTTCTTTTCGTCGAGAAGGCCCCAGAAAATGCCAGATCGGGTCCGTGCTCTCCTTCCTCCAAGAAGGGTTGAAGCGAAGGCTGTCTTCTTCCACCCTGAAGGTTTACGTGACTGCCATCTCTGCGCACCATGACCTCATGTAGTCAAAAATGGTGGGACAGCATGACCTGGTCATGAGGGGGGCGAGCAGACTAAATCCAGACTAAGCCCTGCAGAGAGCTCCCTTTGAGCCATTGCGATCAGTGGAGCTTAAGTTCCTGTCTATGAAGACAGTGCTCCTGGTCGCTTTGGCCTCCATCAAGAGGATAGGGGACCTACAGGTATTTTCGGTTGACGAAGCATGCCTAGAATTCTGGCCGGCCAACTCTCACGTGATCTTGAGACCCCGGCCTGGATACGTGCCCAAGCTTCCCACCACTCCCTTCAGGGATCAGGTGGTGAACCTGCAAGCGCTGCCCTCGGAGGGGGCAGACCCAGCCTTGGCACTGCTCTGTCCAGTACGAGCCCTCCATGCTTACGTAGACAGAACGCAGTGTTTCAGGACCTCAGACCAGCTCTTTGTCTGTTGTGGTGAGAAGCTGAAGGTAAAGGCTCTCTCCAAGCAAAGGTCGTCTCACTGGATAGTGGACGCCATTGTCTTGGCTTACTAGACGCTGGGTCGACCAGGTTCCTCCTGGGCTTTGGTGCATGTCACCTTGCTAACAGACATCTGTAGAGCTGCAGGCTGGGTGACACCCAACACTTTTGCGAGATTCTATAATCTCCGGGTAGAGCCAGTGTCCTCTCATGTACTCGCTTCCGTGGGCCAGTAAGTAGGACCTGCTCAGTGTCATCACTTGCTGCGCCATTCCACTCCACGGACTGGATACATGCGCTATTTCACTCAGATGAGTTCTCTTAGACCCTGAGTTCATCCTGCACTGTCGATGCCGTCACCAGAGCGCATGCCCGGTCGGTCAGCCCTGATTGGCTAGGTGCTTCCATGTGCATGGTTCACTGCTTCGGCAACCCCCACATGTGTATTTCCACGGTAAGTCTCCACCAAGCACGAGTTTTCCGTTGGCAAGACCTCTTGTCATCTCGAGGTTGAAACATTCCACCCTGCGGGCTGGATACCTCTGAGTTTTCCATATGCAGCCTGCTCTCGGGTCATATGTGTATTCTAAGTCCTCCCTACGGGTAGGCGCTGTGTTACATATTCCACCTGGCATATTCCACCCAGTGTACCTTGGTATTCTTGCATTAAACCTAGCCCTTCGTCCATGCTAGTCTCATGACAGGGAGTTCAGACTTGTGCAGGGCACTGGAAGACAGCCGCTGTGGCGTGATTGAATTGGGACCCCCATTCATCAGTCACTGACGTAACTCGGAGTGACTGAACGAAAGGGAACGTCTCGGTTACGTATGTAACCCTCGTTCCCTGAGGAGGGAACGGAGATCTTGCGTCCCCCTGCCACAACCATTGTACCGCTGGAACAGCCAGGAGTTCAGTCTCGGTTCCTCAGCATAACATAATGCGAGATTGCCGCGCTGCTCCTTTTATACCCACGCGGTGGCGCGGAGTTGCGCTATGCAAATTCCGCAGACCCATGGCATTGTTTTTCCATTGGCTCGTTTTGTAAGAACTCGAAGGTGATAGGCTTCTAAGCGAAACTCCCATTCGTCAGTCACTGACGTAACATCTATGTTCCCTCCTCAGGGGAGGAGTTCTGTTTTCCATAAAAATATGAGCATTAAGGCATTGCATTTTTATGCTTTGTGAATTGAATAGCATTGAAAAGATATGTCAGTGTTTTGAATGTCAGTGTTTTTTTTTTTTTTTAGGCCCTATCTAAATAAAGGTTTCATTTTTTTTGTATCTGAACTGTAACAGTTTTTTTAGGCCCTATCTTAATTAAGGTTTCATTTTTTTGTATCTGAACTGTAACAGTACTGGCTTCACATAGCCTTTTTAAACTGTACACAGGGTTAAAAGAGGGAAAGACAAAATTATTTATTGACCCTTTTTATTCATTCTATTCATTTGCAGATGCCCATGCAGACAGCAATTATCACATTGTAATGCACATAATTGAATGAATTGAATTGAAGTCGCTTTTATTCTAAGAATATTCCCCTTCTTGAAAGTGCTTCTTGAAAGGACTATAGGACTTTAAATATTACTCCTTGGTAGTTGAACTTTTAATTAAACCTAACCTTATTTTAATTACCAAGATACAGTAAGTAGTTCAATGCCTATCTTTACTGCCCCAGTTAACCTTACAAAGGTAATGTTTTTGTTTCAATAATACTTTCCTTTAGGGGTGCTTAATAGCTAATTGATACAAATTTCAGTTATCCATATATTTAGCTTAACTGATTACACTATTTAAATTCCTTTGCATGCCAAAATGCTAAATCTTAGCAATTTACATCAAACAGAAGAGTTAGATTACGGGAAGATGCTGGAAATCTTTTGTTCACCAGTCTGTTAAATTAATAAATCAGAGTTAGCTGTCTAAGCATAGGCCTCAGGGTTCTGAAAAAAAAAAAAAAGTATAATATGTGAGTTCCCATCAGTAGCATCCTTGCTTGCTCTGATTAGTTTTTTTATTAACACCTTTAGCATTTATTCTGATCTATTAAGATTGGTCTATTTTTCAGTCATCAAATGGCCTGAAGAAAATATATATATATTTTTTTATTTAAAGGCATAATTCACACAAAACAAAAAATTGATTAAAAAAAAAAAGTGACATTTTTTGCGAAAATCACATGTGACCAAGCTGAATGGTGACCATGATTTTCAGATTTTGTAAATAACCTTTATTTAAATTTATTATTCATTTTATATATCATTTTTGTTGTATAGAAGAGCAAAACCTTTTTTAATTCCACAGAAGAAATGTCCATGCTTGGGGGAATTATCCTTTTTAAAGTTAACATTTTGTTGATATTCAGCCCTTTTTTTCCTCTGCCAAAAATAAACACAATTTTATCACACTAAACATATAGGAAATCAAAGGTAAATTTTGACTTCATTGCATCAAACCTTTTTTCACAAGTGACATTTGATGACTGGTAGCAATGGTGATTTTCCTGACATGTGCACATCAAAACGTCTGTTTTGATGGCTGATGCAATAGCTTAAATTAACATTAACTTTCAGTTTGATTCAGATCCTTCTGTTAACCTCTTATCCCTGAACTTATGAAGAGTTGTAATTAATCTCTGAATGCAGCGATCAAAAACCAAGCGACAGGACATTACATTCTCAATGGCAAAGGAGAAGATGCGAGATCTCGCCGCTTCATTGAAATAGGAGTGGAGTGGGACTACCTCATCGAGGATGATGTCGAGACTCTCCACACTGATGGTCCACTACATGATGCAATTGTTGTTCTGGTAAATAAACTTTCCATAATCTAATTTGAAGCTTAATGTGATATGATTATTAACAGTTATTATTTATCAAATCTCAAAATGAATATCCATTTTAATACTGTACATTCTAATGTTGTGATGCCTTTAAATTTACCTGTAGCATTTAAAATGATTGATTTTAGTTTCTGTATTTAAAAAATGTTTTACTTAGACAAGACAATATAAATTTAATACATTTAAAACATTTAAAAAGTATTATTTTATTATGAGACATTTTATTATAATTTTAATATCGGCCATAAAAAAAAATCCTTATTGGCCACAATATATATTATCGGGCATCCCTAAAAATAATTGTAATATACATATTTTTTAAAATGTAAGCATCTCCTTTTCCAGCCCATTCTCACTTCCAATATATCAAAAACTAAAGCATAGTCAAGCGCCATGCATGGCCCTAAAGGTACCCCTATAAGCTAGGAATGTCTTGGTTACTGTCGTAACCCTCGTTCCCTGATGGGGGAAACGGAGATGTTTTGTTGAAAGACTGACAAATGGGGTGTCACTTGGGAGCCCCTATCACCTTTGAGTTTTAGAAAAATGGCCAATGGAATTGGTGAGTGGAATTTGCATGCCCAGCCACTCCCCCATACATTTGGGTAAATAAGATGGCACTCATTGAGGTTTATGCTTCGGAGCCGAGACAGGATCCCGGCCATTCAGCGGGGTGGTTCACGATTGTGGCAGGATGGACATCATAACATCTCCGTTCCCTCGCTCAGTGAACGAGAGTTACGTGATGTTCCCCATCTGTCAGTCACGTTCAACATTATGGCGAAAAACTGACAAATGGGGTCTTATGGAAAGTGCCACAACCTCTGAACTGTTTCAAGTGTTGGAGATGCAGATGCTAGCAAGCTGAACGTGCCATTTTAGCAACTGTTCTTGTAAAGTCATAAACTACCCAGTGCCCCAAGTAAGCCCAAAATCTTAGTCCTCCATGTCTACGGGGTGGAAGGGACAGAGCTTACCATGGAGTCTGCTGTTCCTAGATATGATACATCACAGGAAGAGTGCTTCGGCTGTCTTCCTATTTTCTTTTACAGTCATGACCAGAGTTGTTAACACTGGGGAAGCAAACCTATTCCAGGTGGAGAGGGATGCTACAGAGGCATATCCAAGCAAAATTACACATGTATGCAGATTACTCTGTTATTTATACATATGCTCCCTCCATAGTACAGGCAGTACAAGAGCTTCAGATTGTATTTAATTCATTACAAACTGCTCTGTTAAGTTTAAAATTGATTTTGAATGCATAGAAAAATACGTTTAAAAAAAGAAAAAGCTCACTCACAGATGTTTTATGATGCTAGCATTTTCACGTCCGATGATAAATCCATTGAAAGGTTGTCCTCATACAAGTAATTCAGCTGTAATACGCTACCAGAGGGGAAGTCGCTCGTAGAAGACTTGATGAGCGCTTTCTCACTGGCCATAATCCACCAGCTCCCGATGACTGAAAAGGCATGGAAGAACCCATACTCCTCTCGCATTCACCACTTCTGACATTACAATTATGCGAATGTGAAGGGAATGCGAGAGCACGAGTACGTGTCGATGCCCCCCATTGAAGAGACATTTGCGAGCTATCTTTCAAATGGGGGAGACATTGACGCTGAGAGCTCCAGCCCTGCCATCTAGTATTCGGCCTTCGTTTTAAAATCCGTTTAAAAATCTGAGAGTTTTAATTCTGAGTCTTTCATTACCAGAGATAAAAAAAAAATTCAGTTTAAGGGGATATTAAAGTAGCACAGCTTCCCTGTGGGTCTAGGGGCATGGCTAGGCTTCCTATCATCACAGAGAGTTTTCTTCGGAGGCCTCTGCTCTCTAGAGCGTTGACAGAGTGATTATGAGTTTATTAGTCCCATAATGTTGTTGTAGGCTTCCTCTCATGCGAGAGTCATCATGCTGAGGCCTCCGTCCATTAGAGCTTCATGCAAACAGCTTTGTCTTTTTGCAAGTAGAGTTGAGAAGAGGCCACTCTCTCTCTTAACCCTTTAGAACCTGAAGCTAAAATAGGTGTTTTTCACATATTTAGTTTTTTTGACTGTACAATTCTAAAACAATGTGCTATCTTCATGTGCATGGTGTCATCTTTTTCAGAAAAAATAGGCTTTCAACAAATTACAGTTATTGGTCATTACTGTGTGTGGTGAGTTTGTAAATAGAATTTAAATAGACAAAAAAAAACAAAAAAAAAAAACAATACATTTACTGATTCTTATTTAGAAAAAAAAACAGAAAAATCACGAACGAAAGAAACTAATACTTTAAAGTTGAAACATGACCTACAGTATAATACATATAAAGTCTTTTTTGTGACACTGGGTTGCAGAGTTTTCATTTAGGACACTTTTTTTCATACACGCACACATATACAAATGCATGCATACATAGGCACACACACGTACGCATGTACACACCACATGCTAAGTTGCATGAAAGAGTAACGGCCATCCGCCTCCCAAGTTTCATCAAAAATCATCCCAATCCCCTTTTCTACTGTCTACCACTTCATTCGCCTTGTATTTGTTAATCTCTTTTATTATTTTAAGCAATCCAAAACACTCTAACCTTCCATGCTTTGTATCTCTCTATTCAAATCCTTCCTTCCCGCTCTGCCAGAAAGCTGCTGTCATTTGCTGACGGAAAGGCCTATATTGCCAAAAAGTGCATGCTGTCTACTGTCAGGGGCAATTTGAATGATAGTGCAAATGGTTGAAGAGTTACGGTAAAATGAATACAGCTTGCTGGTATGTGTCAGCGATGACACAGCCGGTTTAAAAGGGTTAAAAACAGAGAGCTGTTCTAAACCCCTCACTCTCTAGGCTAGCAGGATATACATACATCTAAACTTTTCTTCCATGTGAAATCATTGTGCAAAACCTCATTGGTGGGAGTGTGGCAGCCCTCCTCCTCTGTTATAGCCTTTCTGCTGAGGCCTCCGCTCCCCATAGCCCTGTGGCAACACTATGTGTCTTTGAGCAGAGTAAAAATCTGTGGTCAGGGTCACTCTGGTGAGAGTGCACATAGAGCTTAACGACCTGCTTACTGAACATTTAACATTCTCAGGTTGAGCTAATGTTACTCCTCTCCTTAGAGAGTTATTCTGTGAGAATGTTGCTCCCTGGAGTCCCCTAAAAAATATTTATACAAATATTTGCGCTTTTGTGAGTAGTTGGCCCTCTAAGAACTAGGCCTCCTGTACAGTAAGCGCCTCAGCTGTTAGTAAGTGTATAAACTCATAACAGCTGTGTGTTAGTAGCTCCCTAGGACTCTGAGTTCAGCATCGTGTGGAGAGGCTCGGCAGGAGCTTTCATGATGTTGTTTTCAAGAAACGTAGATAGTACACCCCTCGGTTTAACCCTTTCGCACATACGATCACACCAGTGTGATCAGTCTAGGCTGGTCCCTGGAGCGTACGATCACATCGGTGTGATTAGAACGGTCAGTGCATCATGTGATCAACTGCTAAATTCAAATGTGCTTTCGTGCATTGGCTGGCGCTGAGCCAGAGACAGGCACGCTCAGAGCTGTCATATATCATAACTTTTCAGTGTTTTCAACCAAATAATGTTTATTTTAGGTTTCAGACATATAAATTCACATAAGTACTAACTACCAAAAAAGTTTTTTTTACAGTTGGTAAGGTGCGCCGTGAGAGCGCTGAATGGCTGTTTTTACGGCTGGTAAGATCGCCAGCGAGAGAGACATCGCACGACAGGTGCACATTCCTGTCCATGTTCACTGCGACCGTTCCCCTGCGTGCTTCAGCACCAAGGAGAGCAGTCCCTAAAAGAGCTTACACGGGTAGTGCGCGTCTTTTTAAATATGTCACTCTACCTGTGTGTTTCTGGATGCGGTCGTTGCCTGGGATCACGGGATGGTCACGAGCACTGTATCGCATGTCTGGGCATTGAACACGCTGAGGCAGTGTCCCTGCGCCTCCGCCGCGATCTAACCCTCCTCCAAAGGTTACTTCAGGCGGTGGTACGGGTGACCTGAGGATCACGGTGAGTGCACTTCCTTCAGGGAACCAACCCCCTAGGAACCCTCATCCCTCCCACGCTCCGTAGCCAGTAGAGCCGCCAACGGAACGTGCTGGATCCACGAGTTGTGTACCAGTCGTTTCCTTCGGCGCTCCCCATGATGAACAGATGTCGATCGCTGCATCGGAGGGTGGGTCAGACTTCTCTGCGGATGACGATTCGGTGCCCCGAGTCGGACCCGGAGATGATGGTCATGCTTTCCCAGGCCGCCAACAGGATTGGGCTCGTGTGGAACCCTCAACCGTGTCCCGACCCCCCGAGGCTGGACGATTGGTATCTCGGGGTGGCGTGCGCTGGTTCTTAGCAACCTTTCAACCCGGTGCCTTTCTTCCCGGAGGTGCATGAGGAGCTCACTGGAGCGTGGACGGCACCTTTTACTGCCAGAAACCGTCCCGTTGGCACCTACTCCCTCACCACCCTTTATGGCGGGGCGGCTAAGGGTTACACGCGTATCCCACCAGTGGAGCGAGCCGTTACTATGCAACTGTGCCCTAACTCCACTTGGTGCAGAGAACCGTGTCTCCCTTCCCGGGCCGTTAACAGCTCAGGGTGAAAAAGGCTGATGTGGTTTCTCAAGTTAGTGGTATTACCCCCTGCATATTTTATTTGTGCGTGACATGATTTACACACAGCGTGTGTCTTCTCCAGGTCGTGCTTACCGGGTTGTTCATAAAAGCTGAAATGTGCCCAGATGTAGGCTTTTAAAATAGTTGGAGCATTTTTAATTACTCGCACTCGCGTCCCGCCGAGTAGACTCGGTTATGAACCGATACCGAATCGTCCTCGTCTGCATCGCGATGCATCGTAGAAATTATTAATTTCGACACCCCTACTAGTATCATCAAAGTCATGGGTTTGCATAAAATGTATACCTTAAATGCAATGTTGGCATTGATTTGGATAATCAGTTAATTTACAGAAATCCATGAAACTTACCGAGCTCGTCTCATTGGTCGCTTTTAAGAGGTTGTTGATTGACATGGAGGCAGCCACATTTGACTGCAGATGTTTTACCTAAAGTGTTTTTAGGATTGTAGTTGACTTTGAAAGATTTGCTGTGTTAGTTGTTTCATGTTTCTAGTCTTTTTGTATATTTTTGTATGTACTGTATGTGTGGTATAGTACTGCTGCCTGTCTTGGCCAGGACACTCTTGAAAAAGAGATTTTTAATCTCAATGAGTCTCTTCCTGGTTAAATAAAGGTTAAATAAAAAAAATTAAAAAAAAGGCATCTATTAAATCCCTAAATATAAATAAAAAATATTAACTCTAAAGGGCAAAAATAAATCGACAAAATGAGTAAAAATAATAGACAATTGAGGCCATACACCAGGGCTGTCAAACTCAGTTCCTGGAGGGCCACAGCCTTGCAGAGTTTAGCTTCAACCCTAATTAAACACACCTGATCAGCTAATCAAGTCCTTCAGGCTTATTTGAAAACTGCAGGTGTGTGTGTTGAAGCAGGGTTGGAATAAAACTCTGTAGGGCTGTGGCCCTCCAGGAACTGAGTTTGACACCTGTGCCATACACGAAGAATATACAGCAATAAAGTACCATAGAACAATTATGTGAATAGCATAGGCCAGATGATTTATGCAGAAGCTCTCCATTCAATCACATTTATGTCTAAGAGAAACTATTGAGTTATTAAATACATTTTTTAAAAATACATTACATTTTTTATTTGCCATGAGGAGTGGTCAGAAAAAAAAAGTTTTCTTAATCATGATATATCAAACTTAATCATGACATCTTTTGTAGATGTCTTAATTCACTGTTCTGAATGTGATGGATGCTGAGAGCATAACTTGGACATTTTGAAGATTTAATGTTAAAAAGGGGCCACTAATATTTGGATGGTAAGATGATGTATAGCAACACAGAACACTTTACAGTCTTATTTCTGGCCAAACTTATAATTTAGCAGTCTCACATTAACTCATGCCACAACACTTCAGCCAGATTAAGTTGAAGGCTTTGACTTGTCAAAGCACAACAGTTCTTCTACTTCAGATTTAAAATCCCACTTGAATAGGATCTTTTTTTTTTTTTGTGGCATGACCTACTTTCTGTAAAGCACAAGCTCATGGATAGACACATTGACATTTTCATGTAAAATGTATTACTAAAGTCCATAATACATCAGATATTTAATGACCATAAGTCATCTGGGTCCTCAGGTTGCAAAAAAACAACAACAACTGATATTTCTACCACCAAATGTCATTGTTCAAATGAAGTATGTGGTTCTGCTACAAATTATTTAAATGCTGTGATTCCTTTCTTTGATATCCTTCCATTTACACCTGTATTAACTGTTCTCTGCCAGGTGAATTCATGAACATCAGCCAAAAAGATAAAAGTTGCATACAGAATTTTAGATGTGTTTTTAGCCTTGCGTGCATAGAAAAGAAAAAAAACAGAATGTTCTCCGTTTGGACATTGTGGATTTATACAGGCCAGAATAATGAATTTTAGTAATGACATTGTGACATTTACACATAGAGACTTGTTTCTGATCAGTGCGTGATTCATACAAATGCTGTACAGTTAGTATTCCAATTTGCAATGACAAATTGGAATTTATTCAATACAAAATACACTGTTCAATGTCTTCAATCACAACCTGTTCTTAGTTACTACTACCTCAAATTTTGGCAAAATGAATACAGGAAGGGATATCATTTTAATGAGTTCACCACCTTTTTCTCACCATCACAAAATGCAAAAATTACTTTGAATAAGTTTAAAATTGCACATGCTGAATGCTAATCTCTGACTTGCACACTCATTTTTAAATCAGGTTGCAGGCATATTAAGAAAATAAGAATCACTATTAGAATATGAATTTATGAAGTATGCATGTAATTGCTGGTAGAACAGAAAACATATGCAAAATGAGTCGTCCTTGAAACGACTCCACAAGCGTGTGGAGTTAGGCTGGTCATGCTCGTTTAGTTTTCAAATGTAATTAAACAGATCCTTGAGTAGGCCAACACATTAATCTGCATACTCTTACATATGCATGAACACATGCTATATCCCTGCGTACATAATCAAATGCTTGTAAATATCACTTTGCGATTTCTGAAACTTTTATCCTATTGTTTTTCCATCTCCATTAGATTATACCTAAAGACAATGAGACGAGGTCCACACTGATGTATAAATACATCATCCATGAAGATTCTGTGCCCCTTAACAACAATAATGTCATTCAGGAGGACACATATGAATGGGCGCTTAAAAGCTGGTCCCAATGTTCAAGACCTTGTGCTGGAGGTAACTTTCCATTAGTATGATCTTTCAGCTTATTTAGGTTACTCAAATATTTTTCCTGGTGCTACTCTGCCTCTTTCAACAGCCAGTTTCACATTTGGTAATATGCACTTTGTGTTTTGTTTCTTTTTTTATTTAGATTTTTTTTTTTGGTAAGCATTAGAGACACAAATCCCATGGTTGTTTTGTTGTCAGCAACATTGGATATGTTAAACTATTATCAAACAGACAATTAACCTTATAATTAAAAAAGTAGCTAGTTTTAATCACATCAAATGTCTGATGTATGAGATCACCCTTAAAATGTTTGGCCTGTCCCACATCAGAAGTCTTGACCTTCTCGACTGTATCCAGTAATTAAAATCAGTGTCATACAACTTCATAATTTTGACATAACCTAGGAATTTATATATAATTCATTAAAAATACTATTAATAATTTGTTTATTCATTTTTAATTAACGAATAATTGTGACACCCAATAAACAGCATCGTGGTTAAGTCTATTGAGGTGTATGAGAGATTTTGTTCTGCCAGGCCAGATTTTTCAAAAGTTACTGAAGACATTACACGTCATGTTTCTTTCCGTTCTTTCATTTTATTCACTCTTCAGGATTCCAATACACCAAATATGGGTGTCGTAAAAAAGGTGACAGCAAAATGGTGCACAGAGGCTACTGTGACATCAACAAGAAACCCAAACCTATTCGCAGAATGTGTAACTTACAAGACTGCACTCAACCACAGTAAGTTCAATTTCGATTTTTTTTTAACCCTACGCACAATAACTGTAGTCCTTTTACCTCAACTGAAAGCTAGAATGTCATGAGCGTGTCATGGTACAATATGTGATTTTCATGGCATTTAACTCAATCTAAACTACACTAAGTAATGTATATGCACTCATGCTTCACCAATGTAGCTCGGAGAGCTCAGAGATGGGTTTTGATTGCGTTATATCATAGGGATGTCTTGCTTCATTTATTTCTCGTCAGAGGCTAAGAAGAAATTGCAGAGTGGGATTGTGCATGCATGTTTAATTTCTGGAAATAGACTGCCTCTCAGCCTGTAGTTTTTACTGAATGTGTAGCCTTGACAAATTTTCAACTGAGATGAAAATATTTCTTCCACAAATGTGACCCTGGATCACAAAACCAGTCACATGTCGCACGGGTATATTTGTGGCAATAGCCAACAATACATTGTATGGGTCAAAATTATTGATTTTTCTTTTATGCCAAAAATCATGAGGATATTAAGTAAAGATCATGTTCCATAAAGATATTTAGTAAATTTCCTAGCATAAATATATAAAACATTTATTTTTGTGAGTGAATCCAGCACCATCGCGACATAAATGGAGAACTTTAAAGACGATTTTCTCAATGTTTAGATTTTTTTGTACCCTCAGATTCCAGATATTCAAATAGTTTTATCTCGGCCAAATATTGTCCTATCCTAACCAACCATACATCAATTGAAAGCTTATTTATTCATGTATAAATCTCAATTTCAGAAAATTGACCCATGTGACTGCTTTTGTGGTCCAGGGTCACAAATAATAAATAAATCACTGATGAATCTGCAGCAGCTTTTGTTTTGTTTTTATCGAGCATGTCCATGACCTACTTTTATGATTAACATAAGGACTGCGCATATAATAATTATTAAGACCCTTCTGTATTCTGCTGAATCAACCTACACAGTGTGCTACTGAGTGTACATCATATCCGCACAAAAAACAAACAAACATATTTTTCATTTAAATACATAGTGTAGGGTCTACATGCAGCATGTTTATCTTAGAATTAGAAGGCATTTCTGAGCATCGCAATCCCACTTTTCTCTTCACCCTTCGCATTTTTTGAGGAAATTCTTTGACGTTTGAATTGTTCTTAAAGAAAAACCTTTAAAATCTCTCAAGTTGTAAGTGTTTTCTCAAGCAGTCTTTCTGCTTTTATCAGCCATAGTACTTGAATGAAATACCAGTCATGAGAATATATAAATGTCCATTAGAAAGGAGCCATGGCAGCAGATGTTCTTTGTGCTCTGCAGTTTCTGCTGTTCATAACCATGAAAGTATTTTCACAAAAGACCCAGCTGTTTATTTTATTGACACTTTTTTTTTTTATGAGACTTAGTCCGTAAATGAAAATTATATTTTTACCTGTCTTACAATTGAATTACACTCTAAAACATGTTGAGTTCATTTTATTTCATCTTAATGGGTTGATTTATATTTTTTTACCTATACGTAGGTTAATATTTCCAGATTAACTTTAATCTTGTAAAATGTTGTAAAATACACTACACAACCCATGTGTTGTGTTTACATGATACGTCCTTTATTTTGGATGAATACAGTTCTAAAAACAGTTTTTATTCGTGTGTACCTAGATCTTAAGTTAGAAGTTTGCTGACTGACTGACTGACACGTGTAGCTGACTGGCATCTCATCCCTGTATGTTGTGGTGAAGGTGGTGAAGGTGTACAGATGAACTGTAGATAAATGTCTTACTGTTTGATTTATATCTACATTTAAATTTTCCCATCCATCCCAGTCATTTGATCAATGGTTTCATGTGCACAAAATATGAATGGCTTTGACTTATATGATGTAATTTACTTTCTTTCCTTCCTTGTTTTACTGTAGGACTATAACTGAAAAATGCATGGGCCACACATTTTTTACAAGAGACTGGGACAGTTAGTTTTGATGACACAAAATGTTTTTATAAATATAAATAAATAATAAATAAATAATTTAATATAGCCCCTAGTAATTATTTAATATAGTAATTATTTAATATAGCTCCTATGCATAAATTATTTATGCTATTTAATATAGCATAAATTAGCCCCTAACATGTGATAATTGTTCAATCTCCCACGTCACATTGTACACTTCTGCTGAGAGGAACGCCACATAACTGTAATTCAGCCTTAGACTTTCTCAAAGATTATCCTCCTAATGTGGCACAAGAAAGAAAACTAATTGCAGATCGAGGCATGATGATTCATTTATATATCTTAATAGTTTTGAAATTGAATGCAGATAGCATAAATGGTTTCCTTAAATGTGCACTACAGATGATGTTTTGGGTTAAAAAAAAAAAAAAAAAAAAGTTGAAATGTTAATGTGGGAATGTTAAACTACTGGAGCTGCTTCAGAATCATTTCATTTTCCACAAGATGATCTGTTGCTGGAGATTCAGCGGCTGTGACGCCTTCCTATTTCGATTCTGATATTTCCTCTGTGTGCCCATCAGTCTCCAGGGCTCCTCCTCCCTTCACATCTGTGGAGGATGAGATTGCGCCTACAGTTCTTCCTGCATTTCCTTTTTTTTCCTTCCCTTTGCGTTCGCTTGCCCTAATTTAGTTTTTTCCTCATTTTTCATCTTCCTCATTCTTGAAGCTGTCTCTGTAGGTGGTGGCCATTTCAGTTTCCTCTGCCGCCCTACTATTACGCTTTTTTTGGTGTAAAATGTGTGAAAAGCAACTAAGAATAATCATCTCATATTGCTAAAAGCATCAATTAAATTTACTGAAATATTTAATAAACATGCAAGGGTTGGGGAATATACAGCATTGGTCAAAAGTTTGGAAACATTAAGATTGTTTTTATGTTTTTGAAAGAACTTATGCTCACCAAGGCTGTATTTATTTGATCAGAAATACAGTAAAAAACAGTAATATTGTGAAATATTATTACAATATAAAATAACTCTTTTCTGTTTTAATAATAATTTAAAATGTAAATTATTTCTACGATGCTATGATTCTAAATCTACTCCTCCAGGCTTCAATCTCACATGATACTTCAGAAATCATTGTAAAATGCTGCTTTTGTTCTCAATTATAATCAATTATTATTGGTGCTCAATTATTAATAATGGTTCTAGGTTGTAAATGTTGAAAACCTTGTTTTGTATGTCTCACATATTTTAGCTTCTAATTACATCCTTTAAATAATGACCATTGACTTCCTCACATATATTTCATTTTTTTTTTTTTTTCAACTGCTTGTAACTGACCATGCTGACTTCCATGCCATGTGGCTGTTTATTGTCTATATTATTTGCCCTGGATATATTTTCAATGGCTGCATGATTGGTCTTGAGGTTTATGAAGAAGCTTCAGATGTGTCCAACTTTAGTCAATCAGACCAAATATTTTCATGCTCTGATCACATTCTGATTGCTAAATAGTCCACATGAATCATTTTATCCGACACAGATTTGTTAGCAGCTGGTCTGTCTTGAGACAAGGAATAATGGATGGAAGCTCCTGCTGTTTAAGGAGCTGTTTAATGTGTTGTGCAGTTTTATCGTCCTGAAATAGTGGGACAGACCTGTGAATGATAGGCAGATAAGGATAATTGAAAACTGTTGAGATTTTTTTTTTTTCAATCAGAATGATTAACATTTTAATGTACTTAGCAATTGTCTTTATATATTTTTTCCAACCTCTCATGAGTAAACGTTATTATATTATTTTACGAGGTGGCGATTTCATATACATTTTTATAATGGCATTCATCTGAAAACTATGCTATATAAATGTATTGTATGACGATGTACTACTTAGATCATACAAATTCATACGAATTATTTTATAATTAATTATAAGACTCTACTTAAAGAGAAGAAGAGGGTGTTTGGATCAGGAAACAAAGAAGAGCTGAAAACTGTCCAGAGAGAACTGAGAAAGAAGATAAGGGAGGGAAAAGCATGCTACAAGAGGAGGATGGAGGATCAGCTACAGCAGAACAATGTCATCGGTGTGTGGAAGGGGCTCAAAACCATCACGGGTCATAAGGAGTCCAGTTTCCAGGCTGAGGGTGACCAGAAGTGGGTGAATGATCTCAATCTATTTTTTAACAGATTCGATCAGCTACCCTCCCCTGCCCCCATCCAGTCCCCCCTGCTGCAATCACCACTCTCTGCCTACACAGCAGGCAGCTCCAGCCCCACCTCTCTCTGCACAGCCATCAGCTCGCAGACAATACACAATACACCTAACTTCTCCCCCCTGTCGATTCCCTCCAGTCAACACTCCATCCAATACACACTGCCCCTTACAGAAGCTCAGGTGAGAATGAAGCTCAGGAAGATTAAGGCGAGGAAGGCTGCAGGCCCAGAAGGTATCAGCTCCAGGCTCCTTAAGACCTGTGCAGACCAGCTGTGCGGCATATTGCTGTACATATTTGACCTTAGCCTGAAGCTGGGAAAAGTGCCACAGATATGGAAAACATCCTGTGTGGTGCCTGTTCCGAAGACGTCGCGCCCAAAAGACTTCGGAGACTATCGACCAGTAGCACTGACCTCGCATCTGATGAAAACATTGGAGAGGCTGGTGCTTACTCATCTCCGACCTCTGGTGAGTCCATCAATGGATCCACTTCAGTTTGCCTATCAACCTGGCATTGGAGTGGAAGATGCAATTATCTTCCTCCTAAATCGGGCTATTTCACACCTGGAAAAGGCTGGGAGCACTGTGAGAGTCATGTTCTTTGACTTCTCTAGTGCTTTTAACACTATCCAACCTGCGCTCCTGAGGGATAAGATGGTGTGCATGGGAGTGGACCATCATCTGTCTGCCTGGATTCTGGACTACCTCACAGACCGACCACAGTATGTGAGGACTCGTGGCTGTGAGTCTGACATGATTGTCTGTAACACTGGAGCCCCGCAGGGTACGGTTCTTGCCCCGTTTCTCTTCACCATCTACACGGCAGACTTCATGTTCAGCTCAGCAACCTGTCATCTACAGAAGTTCTCTGATGACTCTGCCATCGTCGGTCTGATTACGGATGATGATGACAGGGAGTACAGAGGACTTGTTCAGAGCTTTGTGGACTGGTGCCAACGGAGCTGCCTCCAGATAAATGCAGGGAAAACGAAAGAACTGGTAGTGGATTTCCGTAGGCACAAACAAACTTTATCACCAGTGAACATTCAGGGAAAGGACATTGGGAGAGTGGACTCTTATAAATACCTGGGTGTTCACCTAAACAACAAACTGGACTGGACAAACAACACTGAGGCAATTTATAAAAAAGGGCAGAGCAGACTCTTTCTGTTGAGGAGATTAAGGTCTTTTGGAGTGCAAGGAGAGCTACTGAAGACTTTTTTTGACTCTGTAGTGGCCTCAGCCATATTCTATGGAGTGGTCTGCTGGGGCAGCAGCATCTCTACTGCAGACAGGAAGAGACTAGACAAGTTGATCAGGAAGGCCAGCTCAGTCCTGGGGATTCCCCTGGATACTGTACAGGAGGTGGGAGAAAGGAGGATGGTAGCAAAACTATCGTCATTGCTGCAGAATGCCTCTCACCCCCTGTATGTAACCGTTACATCACTGAGCAGCTCCTTCAGTCACAGACTGATACATCCTAAGTGTCTGAAGGAGCGGTACAGAAAGTCTTTTCTCCCTGCTGCTGTTAGATTCTACAACCAAAGCTGTTCCCAGTAGACCCACCCCCTTTTTGTATTTATACATTATACTGTGTATATACTGTATATACTGTTATTATTATAGTATGTGTATATTCTCTTTTTTATTTATTTGTATTTATTTATTTTTATTTCTAAATTTTTGCTGCTGTAACACTGAAATTTCCCCACTGTGGGACGAATAAAGGATTATCTTATCTTATCTTATCTTATTATTGCCACCAATTCACCAATACATATAATAGTTTTGAGTTGGCCTGAAAGTATCATTTGAATTCCTGAAGTATAAAGATTCAATTAATCACTGTGAAGGTAATGTTAGGGTTATGTCAATGTCTGTTTAGTTTCATTGCTCCAGTTTTTCCTGTATTCCTTTGTCATTATTTTCTGATTAATCCTGCACATGTTTCTGTTCTGGTTAATTAACTATCCCTGTGTATTTAAGCCCTTAGTTCTTTGTCCGGTACTGTTAATGCTTTGACATGTTTGTATTGTCCTGAGTTTCCCCTTAGAATTATGATTAAAGACTGCGTTTTGTGCCCTCACAGATACATTTTTTTATTATTATTATTATTATTATTATTATTATTATTAATTTGTGATAATGATTTGCTGATTAATTAATTGGAATTAATATATCAAAGCCCTACATACTGTGAAGACATTACATGATCATGACAGATGAAACCATCAAATAGACGTAATAAAAAATTCTAAAGTCAAAAAAGCCATAACATTGAACATAAACCTATAAATACATAAACAATACATCTTGCAATCAAGTTTGTCAATCTGTCCAAGGTAGACCAAGGGGATGTTTATACAGGATATGTTTCTTCTGTAATATTTTATAATTGTTCAGTTGTTGGTCTGTGGACACATGCACATGTCCAGACCATATGTCATATCTCAATTATGTCCATTTATCCTAATGTTTAGTTTGGCATCACACATCACCATTTCTGGGTCCAAACAATCTATCAGATCCCAAAAGCAAACAACAAAATATGCTAAAATATGCTTGTGGTGTGCTATAGTGCAACTAAAAAAATCATGATCCTAACCTTTATCTCCATATCAAAATCTAAATTGGTCACACAGTTATTCATCTTTTCCGAATTGTTAAAATATTGGTGTCCAGGACGCCGTGAGCTTAGACACTGTGAGTTTTTAAAAGCTTAGCTTAAAGGTGTGCTATGAATGAACAGTGCTCATAAACAGCTGTTGAGAAAATGGGAGGCCTGGATCTGGAAACAGTATTCGATATGTCACAACAAGTGGATTGAACCATATTTCATTTGTCTTCTGACAGATGGATCACAGAGGAGTGGGAACATTGTGCTAAAACCTGTGGGAGCTTGGGATACCAAATCCGCACTGTGCGCTGTGTCCAGTTCCTTCACGAAGGCACTAACCGCTCCATCCACAGCAAATACTGCAGTGGGGAAAAGCCTGAGATCAGGAGGGCATGCAACAGAATACCCTGCCCAGCCCAATGGAGGACCGGGGCCTGGTCAGAGGTAAATTTTTCTTAGGTCACATGATGTTTTGAGGCTATCAATACAAAAGCACTGGTTGTCGAGGTTTTTGAAAGGAACCAATCTTCTCACTTCCCCAAAATGCTCAATTATATTTTGCAAAGCTCAGTAGAAAGAAACACTATGTAAATGTGTAAAAGAAATACTAAATGAATGCAAGCATTTTTCAATTGGGCTTGAAATCAGTGTGAAATCAGTCTTATTTGAAGAACGTGTTTGCCACATCCAAGGAATGTTTTTTGGGAGGGTCAAGAAACGTCTGGAGAAATTGGAGGTTGGAGGTTATTGCTGCTCTCCCTGCTCTTATCAATGCTAGGCTGCATGGATGCACAGGAAGTTCTTGCCCAGAACAGAACCATACCACCAATCCAAACTGTATGCTAACTGTCAATCATATTTGACGATAGTGATCCTGACAGAAACAGTAGTTTCAGCGTTTGAGTGGGAAAATGTCAAATGCTGATAGAAAATGCAACAAATGGAGTAAAGAAGAAATCATTAGATTTTCACCTATAAAGTCCGAAAAGTACATTCAGGATAAACTTGATAGTACAGTCTGCAATATATAACATGAGGATGCGCAATGCTAGAGCCTTTACGTAAACAAATTGTATTCACAATCATCCAATCAGTAACACTGACACAGCAAATATGTAAATAAGGACTTTTACCCAGGGTTTAGGAATCTACAGTGTGAAACGTAATTTTATGAATGCTAAATATCAACTGTTAATTAACCCCAGGTAAATTATGAGCAATGTGAAACATAAAGATAACAAAGGATTCCCTTTTGCCAGTCTTAAAAAGACCCAGGATTAACTATTTCAAGTGTGAAAAGTCCTATGTGGACAGATAAAATTGCATTGTGCTTGTTTAGGACAGTGTTAGATGTTTGAAACCATGTGTATTTTTCTGTGGTTACCATCATCCTCCTTATCTCTCAGTGCTCAGTGTCCTGTGGGGAGGGTGTGGCGCGACGCCTGGTCACATGTCGCATTGGAGATCAATGCACCGGTGAGAAGCCTGAGTCACACAGACCCTGCAGGCCAGGACCCTGTCATGGTAAGATGACACAGACACATCATTACAAATTCTGCAACCCAAAGCAGGAAATTGGTTTCAACAGGAAACGCTTCAGCACAGGGATGAAGATTTTATGGGGTCTTGAATGGCTGACCTGTTCATGTTCTTTCAACAAAAGAAAGCATATTGAAAGAGAATAGAAAATATTTCACAATGAACAAATTCATCTGCATTGATGACATTATTCATGGTGCCCTTAACCCCATTGAATTTCCCAGAATGCTTTTGTGGTCTATGAACTTCTCAACTGCTCTCTGGTGAAGCTTGTTTACCTCATCTCACTTGTCTGTTGAGAGCTTTTATTTAGACAAGCATTTTACGTGCGAGAAAGCTTTTAATTATCCACGCAATGCCCTCAAGCTTAAACTGAACATGAGGTTTTGGCAGCGTTTTGTTAAATAATGTACTTTTTTGCATTTCTCCCAATACCCAGTCTTTTGCTTTTTCGCACCCCATGAGTTTGAAATTATACATTTATCTTTGTGTTTTATGCAACATGATTGTCTGTTGTGATGTGCACTGCCTACAGCACAGAAAATCACAGTTTCTTAAAAACATAAAAGCTTGACTTTGTTCAAGAGAACTGCTCTCAGTATGTTTCCTCCAATCTTTTATGAGTAACACTCAGCTGGTCAGCATTATTTGTTAGAACACAGTGTGTCTTGACTACATGGATACGAGGTAAAAATCCAAAATAAATTTCAGCACACATTTACTGTGAATAGCACTTTCTTTATGTATCCGCTTGCATGACGCTCCCCGTAATTCCTGTTTAATGGCTTAAGCTGCACCTGGATGACATCCATCTCAGTGGAAGGTTAATAAAAGACCTACCCTTTACAACTGACACTTGCGGCACACTGCTTACCTTTTCAGCTTCATATAAAGCGGGACTCCTTAGGGAGCTGGAGGCATTTTCTTTTCATCTGTGAAACAGTTGGTGGTTAGTTACAATGACAAATTGTCCATAATCCAACTTCAGAAACTGGAATGGCTCTTTTATGACTTTCATTAATTAAAAGACCTCATGGCCTTTTTTACTGAGGACCATTTTTTGTGTGCTTTTACTTTTGTATTGAATAGGACAGTGAGAGGAGGAAGGAACAATACAGTAAAGCTGAGGGGATAAGAAAATGACACAAATCCGAGTCACCCACACATAAGCGTCAATTAAAATGCATATGACTTGCCAGGCCACATCACTGGCAGACCTCTGAGTTTGATATTGGCTTCAGAATTACATAATCAACAGTTACATCACTAATTATCAAGACAAAATGGATAGTTCACCCAAAAAAATGACATTCTGTCATCATTTAACTCTTTTCCCCGTCAGCGTTTTTTTCAGCCAGTACCAGAATTTTTTATCATTATCACAGAAGTTTCATGGCCTCCAGAATATTTTGTTGTATGAATATCGGGACATGCAATATATCAAAAGAAAGAACAGAGCCTCTACTTTTAAAAAACCACAACAACAACAACAAAAATTCTAGCATAATTGATTTTTTTTTTTTTTTATCAACACTTGAATGTGGTTAAGTTTAATAAAAAAAAAAACATTTTGAGCAAAAACACATTTTTGCCAAAGACTACATCCAGATCATATTCAGAACAATGATCAAAATTGGATTAGATCGCATCCATCAACAACTCCAGGGCTTGCACAGTCCTGGGTCGACATTTTATTTGGTAACATTAGGCAGTATTGATTTATATGCTGTTTAATGTCGATGATCGTGTTACTTTACAATATGCATAAGTGACCCAGCAAAAAGAGTCAATGAGCAAAAAAAAATGTATTGTTATTTTCACATTCTCTCTACATTATCATTAAAATAATACTTTTAAATGATGTATGATTTGTTGGAATGAAACAAAAATTACAGAGCTACACCTATTTAAATGTGATAGTCAAAAAGTCAATTTTGTGAAAAGAAAACAATCACTTAGCAACCATGCATTAAAATTCCACAATACCACCAAATTTGGCATACACCAGGGTTAAAACCCTTATCTATAGGACAACTATATATTAAACTTTTCCATGATACCACAATTTGTTTGTTTAACATTGAGACAGACAGCCTGTATATTAAGACCTACTGTAATGCACGGATCTAATATAATGTTACACATCAGATGTTTTTCCCCAACACTTAACCAAACGTTCATTTAAGACATAACATATAATGTTTGCGTGAATACTCGCCAAGACAGATATTTTGAAATACAGTAATTCTGTGTATACATTTATATCGGGATCATGTGCTGTCTGAGAGGCATCTTTGTGCGCACGCTTCGGATCTGTCAGTTAGCGCGAGTAAGATCATTTTGTTTACATTTGCGTGAGCTAATGATTTAGGAAGCTTAAAGGAGAACTCCGGTCAATTTTAACATTGAGCTCATTTTTTTTTGTAAATTTGGAGTGCTGTCAGTACAGAGAACAACGACAAAAATCGGTGTTGCCTACACCATGTTATCCTCTTTTTAAAATTTGCACCCTGTTGACTTCAATGAGGCAAGTTTTAAACCAGCTTTTAGCCTCTTAACATCCTTGATGTGTCATTACAAGTGCACAGCTAATGTGAGTGATTCCTTCAGAGTGATCACGGGTGAATCTGACTGCAGTAGATGTGAAAGATATTAATAAAAATTATGTTATTTCAGCCAGCGCACATACCTGTATTTACAGCCTGTTTTCGGTCGAAGTCCATAGTAATCGATTGTCGAGTTCACGCGCGTGATCATAGGTAACTAAACCTATGCGTGTGAACTCGACAATCGATTACTATGGACTTCGACCAAAACAGGATGTAAATACAGGTATTTGCGCTGGCTGAAATAACATAATTTTTATTAATATCTTTCACATCTACTGCAGTCAGATTCACCCGTGATCACTCTGAAGGAATCACTCACATTAGCTGTGCACTTGTAATGACACATCAAGGATGTTAAGAGGCTAAAAGCAGGTTTAAAACTTGCCCCATTGAAGTCAACAGGGTGCAAATTTTAAAAAGAGGATAACACGGTGTAGGCAACACCGATTTTTGTCATTGTTCTCTGTATTGACAGCACTCCAAATTTACAAAAAAATGAGCTCAATGTTAAAATTGACCGGAGTTCTCCTTTAAGGCTTAATGAACTCATTTTTGTGAAAACCTCAAAATCAGTCAAAATGAACATATTTCACTTTTAAAAGAGTTAATCACCCTCATGCCGTAACAAACCTGTATGAATTTATTTCTTCTTTGGAACACAGCTGATGACAGTTTAATACAATGCAACAAATGAGGACTTTTTAAGTTTCAAAAAGGATGCAAAAGCACCATTTTTTGATTTGAACACACTGTTCGATTCGTGCAACATTTTGTGAAATGACTTAACTGATTTATTGAAAAGATCCAACTCAAAGGATTAATTCACTCACGAAGATCTAAGTGATTTTTAAGATTATAAGTGAATAACATTTTAAATTTCAGTCTGAAAATCATACACTTAACTATTGTTTGGTTTAAGAAGATTTTATGAAATAAGTGAATAAGTGGTATTCACATTTTTGTATATTTTTATTATTCACTTTTTCATTTTTAGAACATGACAACCTCAGTATCCACTTGCTAAGTTTTGATATGTTTGAAACAGTTTGATACTGTTTCTGGGTCAACTCTGTTTCAAGTGAGAATACAATCTCAGCAGCTGTTTATGAGCGCTATTCATTCATATCATAATTTAAAAAAAAATACTTAATGCACACTAGTCTCTAGGCTCATGGCATCCCAGACACCAATATTTTAACGATTCAGAAAAGATGAATCATTGTTTGGCCAACTGAGATTTTGGTGGAGATAAAGGTTAGCATCATGATTCTTCAGTAGTAATACAGCATACTGGGATTGTATATTCATTTTTGGACATGGAAACTGGGATGTGCAACATCAGACTTGACAAAAAGAATGACCAGGATACTGGTTGAAAAAAAAAACACACAAAACAAAGGGCAGAAAGTCATACTGATTTGTCATACTGATGTGAAACACAAAAGGCAGAAGGCTACTGGCTTGGAATGGCTTGAGGGTCAGCTTTTTGGTCAACTTTTGGGTGAACTTCCATTGTGGTCAAAGCTATGAATTGGGTGAAATACTGACATAATTCTGCATGGGCAGCACATTTTACTGTACTGTATGTAAAGAGATTGTTCCTGCTGTATTGGGTAATATTGATGATATAATGGCCCTGAATATTTAAAAAAGCTGAAATGTGAAAATCTTCTGTGAAAAACTGCTTAAAACAGCACCGAATAAAAGCATTCTGCTTCTCTGACAGATGAGCCATGCGGAGGAGACAAGTCTATTTTCTGTCAGATGGAGGTTCTGGCTCGTTATTGCTCGATACCAGGTTACAACAAGCTCTGCTGTGAATCCTGCAGTAAGCGAAGTGGCACTTTTTCTCCTCTTCTGCACGAAGCTGCTGAGACAGAAGAGGAACTTCGCTTCGGTTCAGCCTCTCAATTTCTGGAGATGCTTTCAACCTCAGCCATTAATGGAACACTGAAAGGCCCTCAGCAGCATCAGCGGGGATCCTCGTCACAAGGCCAATTTGCCAAGAAGACCGCCACCCCCCCACCTCGCAAACCCAATACCGAGAACAGCAAGACTCAAAAGCGCCTCAAACCTGGCGCGAGAAATCTGCCTGCAATGACGATCCATAGCTCGTGGAACGAGAACGCCGCTAAAGATGCACCATGGCTGCTGGAAAGTTTCCAAGAGACTCAGTGGCCAACAGCATCATCCGAGGTGGAGAGATGAAGGCTAGTTTGTCTCTTTTTTTTCCTCTGGACTCGCTCTCTCTCTCTCTCTCTTTTATTTGTTTGTTGTAGATATAGATCTTTAACATTCATCATTCCCTTCAGATCTTCCTTAAGATATTTGAAAGCAAGAGAGAGTAAAGTGCTGGTTCACTTTCAATGTTCTCAGTTCCCTCGCCAGCAGTATTTGTTTTTAGAACACACTTGTCAGTCACACACTGTTGTGAAGGGGAATGTGCCAAAGACTTTTTTATGATGATTCTCTCAGCAGCCTGGTCTATGGAGGTTTGGTTTGCATACGTGAAGAGACTCCGGTGGTGCTCGTGAGGAAATGCTTGTAGTTGCATCAAACTTCACAATCTATACAGTTTTATTTTGAACAGCTCCAAACTTGTTTGACCAAATAATATTTATGAACATTCCTGTAAATACTGTATATGGAAAATGTCAGTATTATTTAAAAAAAAAAAATACAAGCTGAGGATTTTAAAGACCATTATCGGTGCTTTTAATGTTAAGAACACTTAAATAATATTTTAGCAAATGTGCTTTCAGTCATGATTTAAGCACTGAAGAATATGTATTCCAAAACGGTGTGAGCCAAAGGAAAAACATCAGTGAAAAAGCATTAAAATTGCCATAAAATATCAACTTTTGGTTCCAAAAGCATTTCTGTCACTCATGAATCAGCCTCTCAGCAAGTCATCGATCAAATGAAATTCTCATCAAATAAAAACGTTGTTTTCCTCCTAAAGAATTTATTTTCCGCTAAAATGTTTACCCATGATGTTGAGGCTTCTCTTTGACACATGCCTCTTAGATTTCGCCTATTGTGTCTTAGTATGTATTCACCTTTTCATTTTTTTTAGCCAATGATAAAACTGAGTGTGAACGTCATCAAGCAGCTGATATAGGAGACCCATCATATATGTTGTGAAATTAATTGGATGTTTCAGGTGGGATTTTGAAGAAGTAAAGCTGGACTTTCTGGAGATCTTAAACTGCACACGATATCTCTTGTCTGAGGGAGAGGAAAGCTATTTATTTTTTATAATCAAGGGTTAAATCTCAACCACAATGCATCTGACTGCAATACCAAGGAGACCAGTTAATCTATCAGTGGAGTTCAGCTGTTCATAACCATACACACACTTTCACCTGTGTGCCACTGTAAAGCTATTGTATATACCATTGAGAACTTTAGAGTATTTATTGAGATTCAAAGTTCAATATCATGTCTTAAGTGTTACTCATTCTCTGTTACTTCAGAAAAAAACACAAGCTCCCATTGAGTTATAAGAGTTGCTCACTAAAGTAACAAAAGTAGCATTATGAATAGCCTTTTTTGTTGTTGTTTTAACTGGCATTTTAGATATAAGACACATGCTCAATTTTTGAGATGTTATAATAAGGGAAAGCTGTTTCACAGCCATTTTAGAATAGAAATAATGTGGAGAAAATCATAAACAAAACTGTAATTTACAGTGATTCATTGCCCTTCACCATAAAAAATTCCCCAATCCTACACGAAACTGTTTTTACAGTTAATTCGTAGCTTTAATAAAACATAAAAAAGCAAACTTATTGTGGATTTTGATCCTCTAGAATAGACAATAGGTGCAGTTGCATAAAGATAGTATCAGTTGTCTTTGAACTTCATTCAGCCGACGAACGCTGAGGTGAACGTGTGTATCACAAAAAAAAATATTGTTCACTTTCTGCTAATAAATGATTTGGTTTCTGATCAAATCGACTAGCTTTCAGAAACACAAAACAATGTGAAATAGTTTAAGCTAAATTGACAATCCCTAAGCCACAGACAGACACCCAACACAAAATGATAAATCATGTTTATCCTCACAATTCTATGTCCATTTAGGTATTAATTATTGTTCTGGCTTACAAAGACACTTTCAGTTGCTTGCAGTCATTTTTTTTTGTTTTAATTTGTACTTTTCTTAGTTGTAATGGAAGTGTACACTACTGAGGCTGTTTTTGTTATGGGGAGCACATAGAAATAAAGAAAGTAATAAACACCACGCTGTCTCTTGAGAGTACTTTTTAGGTTTGCTTTTGTGAACTCACATTTTCCCTTTTACTCTACTAAGCCCTTACAAGACTCATTACAGTGAAAATATGTGATTATAATTCTAAACAAATTAAAAGGACTAAAATCTGTTTGCGAAAATAGCAACAGCTAATCACAGTATTAAACATTTAATAAATCTACTAAATGTATTATATGAAGCCTGATATCAAATGTATGCTGGGATATGTGTCCTGGAGCACTGAGGCTTTAAGTGTGTCATAAAACTGAATTAAATGCAAAGAAAATTTTCTTCATTGAAGTTTTTTCACAAAGGATGTCCATACAGACTTCTCTATGGAACTCAATTATTGCACTCAGGCAAACATTTTATTGCAACATTAAATTGCTTAAGAGCCCTACCCTGGTGCTGCACATGGTATTCATATAAAAGTATAACCTGTGCTCCCAATTCATTTTCCAGCTCCACATACTACCTTCAGGCTCAAAATTGCTATATTGTGGGAGGCTTTAATTTCTAAAACCGATTCAGATTAATGAGCCACAGTTATATTTAATGTCATGTCAATTTTATGTAAAAGGACATTCTAAATAAAATACAGTTCAGCGTGAGATTTTTTTTTTTTTTTTTTTTACAAAAGCAACAATTAAAGAGACAATTTACGACAAAAATTACATTACTTAACCTCATGACATTCCCAACCCATAAGACTTGGAAATTTGGATGTCTTGTTACTTTGTTTGGCCAGAAGAGGACTGGTCCCCCGACTGAGCTTGTTTTTTTTTTTTACAATCTGTCACCTGATGAGTTTGGGTTCCTTGCCACTGTCGCCTCTGGCTTGCTTAGTTGGGGACACTTAATATTCAACAATATTATTAATTTGACTGCACTGACACTATTGGATGAGAACTGAACTGAGCTGGATGATGACATCACTGTTTTCTGCAGAGCTGCTTTACAGCCAAACTTTGCGTCATTGAATTGTTATTTTCCTGCTATAAAGCTGCTTTGAAACAATCTGTATTATATAAAGCGCTATAAAAATAAAAGTAACTTGACTTCATTACAGCAACTTGCTCTTGCTCCTCCCAGTTTGGCTGATATTCAACCTCCCTTAATATTTATATTTCATCTTTATTTGATGCATTAGTGCTAAAATGTTTATTTATTTATTTATTTATATCTGTGTCGGTAGGTAAAAAAGAGAGCAAGAAATATGAACTTTTACCATTTAATGAATGCTGGACCATCCCAGAAAGAATGGAGTGTAGTATGACTCAACCATTTAAAGGCCCACTGAAGTGCTTTGAAACGCGCAGCATTATTCAACGTGTTGACATAATTTCCACAGAAATAGAAAGACATGGCAAGACAAATCAAACTTTTTTTAAATAGCCAATAGCATTTAGTTTCTATATCACAGCTCGGCCAAAACAATTGAGCTCTGTAAAGCCGTAGTTTCCTCCTAATCTCTAACCATTTATCCTCCTAATCTCCTCCATTTCGCTTTAAAATATAGCATTCTGTGCAGACCTCAAATGTGTCCGATATGTTTTGTGGTCTGCGCCGACTCATGCATATGATCCACTTTGTCTGTGCTATCGTGTCTTTGGACCAGAGCAGACTGTGTGCGCACTGTGGTGGTCTGCGTGACACTGACGTTAAACCAGACTTCATTCGCCCAAATGGATAGCATATTTACACCATCTGAATCGTTTTCTATCCCCTATATAGAGCATTGTGGCATACACCATGTAGAAAATAGTAATTGTGTGAACAAGTGACTGTTCTCAGCCACAGCTTCAGTGTCTATTTATAATGTAGTGGTCGGGATGCTTTACAGAGAGCATTGGATTGGACAGAAAATCTGATGAGAAGCTGAAGGTGCAGAACAATGTTATCAAAATTGTTGATCCATATTGGCCGAAATGAGAGACTGCAAGTTTCTTCTATATATGAATTGCGTCATTGTTTTGGAGCACACTAGCTTATAAATAACAGTAAGGCTAACACTAAAAACCTTTTTTTTTTTTTTACTTTAACTACCGTGTATGCTCACGCCTCAGTTATAACTCCATTACTAGGTTCACCATTCTCTTCACACTCAAATGGTAAAATGTTTCCTAAAAGTTTTGCTATGTTGCTCAAATTTTAAAATGTAGGCTAAGTGTATTGAATGTACCTCAAAGCACAGGCAAGTTCAAGTTCAAGTTCACTTTATTTATATAGCACATTTACAACAGCCAATAGGCTGACCAAAGTGCTTTACAAAACGACCAGATAAATAATAAGAAAATAATACCTGCATAACACATAAAACACAAATAAAATCAGCAAAGCTAAGAGCAACCTTAAAATTGGAGTAGCGAAACAGTATCAGACTCAAATATAAAATAGTAAAACAGAAGTGGCAAAGCAGCATCAGACTCAAATATAGAATGGAAAGAAGGAGTGGCAAAGCAGTATCAGACTCAAATATAAAATAGTAAAACAGAAGTGGCAAAGCAGTATCAGACTCAAATATAGAATGGAAAGAAAGAAGTGGCAAAACAGTATCAGACTCAAATATAAAATAGTAAAACCAACCTAAGAATAGAGATCAATATGCTAAAGAAAACAGGTAGGTTTTTAACAGTAACTTGAAGACAGACACGGTAGTGTCCGTTCTAATCTCTAGAGGCAGGGCGTTGCCCTGCCACCGCAAATGCACGCTCCCCTCTACTCTTGAGTCTAACACGAGGGACTACCAGCAGAGCCTGGTCGTAGGATCTTAGGCTTCTGGACGGAGTGTAAGGATGAACAAGTTTAGAGAGATAGGCAAAAGCTAAGTTATGTAGAGATTTAGCAGCCATATCACCCTGTAGCCCAAGACTGGTTGCCCACTGAAGCTAAGCAGGGCTGAGCCTGGTTAGTACCTGGATGGGAGACCTCCTGGGAAAACTAGGTTGCTGCTGGAAGAGGTGTTAGCGAGGCCAGCAGGGGGTGCTCACCCTGTGGTCTGTGTGGGTCCTAATGCCCCAGTATAGTGACGGGGACACTATACTGCCAAAAGAGCACCGTCCTTCAGATGAGACGTAAAACCGAGGTCCTGACTCTCTGTGGTCATTAAAAATCCCAGGATGTCCTTCGAAAAAGAGTAGGGGTGTAACCCCGGCATCCTGGCCAAATTTGCCCCTTGGCCTCTGTCCATCATGGCCTCCTAATCATCCCCATACACTGATTGGCTTCATCACTGTCTCCTCTCCACCAGTAAGCTGGTGTGTGGTGGGCGTTCTGGCGCAATATGGCTGCCGTCGCATCATCCAAGTGGATGCTGCACATTGGTGGTGGTTGAGGAGATTCCCCCCTTCCATATGTAAAGCGCTTTGAGGTCTCAGAAAAAGCGCTATATAAATGTAACGAATTATTATTATTATTATTATTATTTAAAAACAAAGAGTAGAATTTTAAAATCTATTCTCTGTCGAACTGGCAACCAGTGTAGAGATTTGAGAATCAGATAGATGTGGTCATATTTGCGACACTTATGAATAAGTCTGGCTGCATCATTTTGGACTAACTGAAGACGAGCAATTTGAGAACTTGATATACGGCAATATAAGGAATTGCAGTATCTAGTCGAGACAAATGCATGAACAGTCATTTCCAGAGTTTTCGGAGTGAGAAAGCCTTTTATTTTAGACAGTAGACGAAGTTTGAAGAAACTGGAACTGATTACGGATTAAATGTGTTTGTCAAATTTTAAAGGCTGGTCAATTTTAAAGGCAACAAGAATAAGTTCCGCACTCCTGGGGATTTTAAACCCGACAGACTCTCTAAATCAGGGCTTATACACTGAGAATTTTCATTTGGGCCGAAAACAATTACCTCAGTCTTGTCTTTATTTAGAAAGAGGAAATTTTTGGTTGGCCATGCTTTAACCTCCTCTAAGCATAGCAGAAGAGAATTTATCGCTGCAGGGTTGTTCTCTTACGAGAGGTTCTCTCGTATTGCATAAGTTGCTTACGCTACGGGAAAGTCTTCTTTCTTCGAGATCTGAAGCCAAAAATTATCCTTAATTTTGTATTCATTGTCAACGCAGTGCGGCAGCCGGCAGACCAAGGCAGGCTGTATAAGCGTGCTCATTGGCTGCTCGGCGGCAACTGCTTAAGCCTATCAGTGAGCCTCGTGAAACTTGGCCTCCAATGAGGGCGGTTTGCGCCCTCCACACCCTTCTAACCATCAAGATGGGTGTGGCCAGTGTGTATATAAAGAGGGCTCACAGCCTGAATACTGATTTTCTAGTCTTCAGCGAAGCTCTACGCATCTACCGCCGTTGAAACCTTCGACCAGCAAGCTTAGGACAGCGCCTGAGGAAGCCGGCCGCCTTCAGCCATCCGTGCCTGCTACGCTATCCGGCGACATATCCTTTTATTACTGCTGTGTGTGTTCGCCCTCTCTGCCCCCCCCTCCCGGCTGCTCAACCGCCGGCTCTCGCCCGCGCCGCCGCCACCGTGTCAGGGGGTGAGGCGAATGAGATAGACACCCTCCCTCTGTTCGAGCCGCGCTACTGCGCCACTCACAAGGGATGGCAGAAGCGGACGGTCTCGGAGCGAGCTTCCTCTCCCTCTGTTCGAGTCGCGCAAACTGCGCCGCTCACAAGGGATGGCAGAAGCGGACGGTCTTGGAGCTCTCTTTACGTTACAAGAAAGCTACTCCGTCCTCGCGCGTCACTCACCGGCGAAAAGGAGAACAGAGTGTTTTCGTGCCGCTGTGGCCGGACCTACCTCCATTTCTCATACATTTCTCAGTCCCCTCTTAAGTTCAGGCGACTGGAATTGTTCATATCGCAGTATACGAGCCTGTTATAAATACACACACGCCTGCAAGCAAACGCCGTCACAAGACATGACGCTCTCTTATGTCCTTGCTCTAACCGAAAGTTATTGTACTCTCCCCTGTGGCTCAGTGGCAGAATCTTAGGCTTTCGCGTCAGAGTTCAGGCGGCTGGAAATATTACTATTGCAGTAAACAAGCCTGTTTTTATACACGCACGCCTGCAAACGAACATAAGGTCGCTCTCTTATATTCTTGCACTGAAAGGGAATGTGTTCTCCCCTGTGGTTCAGTGGCAGAATCATACAGAATCATTCGCGCTAGAGACCCGTGTTCGATCCCGGCTCTCGCGGCAGATAAAAAATTATGCTGTTCGCTTCTCCGAGCTCGCAGCCAGTTTTTCTTACATACAGAAAACGAACCCGCCTCTCGTACCACTCCTACTCATGGTGCTCGAGTATTTATGAGCGTCTAAACACAAGGGAAGAAAAGACGGTAAAGTCCCGCTGCGGCTGGACCACTGTCAAAGCTTCACGCTCTGTCAGTCCCCGTTGCCACGGCTACTGCAGATGTTTACCTCGCAGTCAACGAGCCGGTATATCTACCCGCTCGCCTGCGTGCAACCACCGTTCTCACGGCGACCCAAAGAAATCTCATATGAGCATAATGTCTGGTTGCACGGCTCACGCCGTATGTGTTTCAAATGCAGTGAATGTGCCCACGTTTACGTGTTCACCCCTGTACACAAGCACTATAAATCCCATGTCCCTCACAGAGCCCACTCTCATAAAGCAGGCAGAAGCCGCTCGAGTGTTAAAAGTAGGTCACGTGTCCACCTCACCGTGCCCACACCTACTCACTGCCCGCTCTGTCACACGGCCTCTCACGACCGGTCATGTTTTAAATGTAAGTCCTGTGCCCGCGCTCACACATACTAACGAACATTTCTATGGCAAGCCAAGAGGCTCAGAAATACGCCATAGATTAATCGCATTTAAAGCCAAACGCCGTCAATTACGGCGTTTTAAACCGTATTGGACGCCGTAAAATGGTGCGCTACTAAGAGCTTGGATCCACGTGCATGTGGGGTCCCACGGGTGCTCTCCTTCCTACAAGAGCTGTTGGACAAGGGCAGGTCCCCTTCCACGCTCAAAGTGTATGTGGCGGCTATTGCAGCATTCGCTGAGACGACGCGCGGCCAGGCAATAGGAAGGAACGAGCTTATTATCCGCTTCCTCAGAGGAGCTAGACAGATGAATCCCCCGCGGCCCCCCTCTGTTCCTATTTGGGATCTGTCCTTGGTCCTGGAGGCCCTGAAGGCTTTTCCCTTTGAACCGCTTGAATCCGTGGATTTAAAGTACCTGTTGCTCAAAACCGTTTTTCTGATAGCTCTGTCTTCAGTAAAACGCGTGGGGGAGTTGCACGCGCTATCTGTTAGCCCTGCATGTCTTGAGTTCGGACCGAACGACTCGAAAGTCATTCTCAGACCGAGACACGGTTACATCCCCAAAGCGATTGGAACCCCTTTTAGGGCACAAATCATTTCCCTTTCGGCTCTGCCAGCATCCGATAATGGGGACAGTGATAACCTCCTATGCCCTGTCAGGGCACTGAGAGTTTACATCACGCGCTCCGCCGCTTTCAGGCGTTCCGAGCAGCTCTTTGTTTCCTTCGGCGGACGCACCAAGGGTCTCGCCGCCTCAAAACAGAGCCTGTCCAGGTGGATAGTGGACGCGATTTCAGCAGCTTATGCCTCCAAACACCTGCAGTGCCCTCTGGGTATCAGAGCCCACTCTAATAGAGGCATGGCCTCTTCGTGGGCCTGGTCCAGTGGAATTTCTATCCACGATATTTGTATGGCGGCGGGCTGGGCCTCCCCATCGACATTCGTGAGGTTTTATAACCTGGAAGTTCCCGCCTTACAGGCTAAATTGCTGTCAGTATAAGTGACATGTATGCTCTGCCTAGTCGCTTATGTGCAGACTACGTTCACATGCTGGCGATATTTCTGGTATGGTACTTAGGGTTAAGTGTTTTATACTCAGACCGGCTGGGCCGCTACATTTCTCATTCCCCGTTACGCACTGTTTACCGGTGCTGGCCCGCGCTGCTAAAATTACAAAATTAAGGATAATTTTTGGCTTCAGATCTCGAAGAAAGAAGACTTTCCCGTAGCGTAAGCAACTTACGCAATACTCGTTCCCTCTTCTAGAGAGAACCGAGATTACATTAGGTAACCGAGTACGTTTTTCTTGATTGGAATATAAATTTGTGTGTCGCCCGCATAAAAATGAAATGATACACCATGTTTCCTTAGAATAGCGCCCAGAGGTAGCATGTAGAGAGAAAATAGAGAGGTCAGAGGTGCCATGGAGCTGGAGAAATTACCCATCTTTACTAAAAACTTTCTGTCAGACAGGTATGAGTGAAACCATGTCAGAACAGAAGCTTTTAGACCCACCCAAGACTCTAGTCTATATAAAAGAGTAGGGTGGTCAATGGTATCAAAAGCTGCCGAAAGATCTAAGAGAACAAGAACAACAGTAATCTCTGGAATCGGTGGAGAGATATATATATAATTTAACACTCTCAGGAGGGCGTACTAGGTAAGATAAGACAGAGATAGGCAAAATAAAATTTAAAACAGAAGGATCTAGTGAAGGCTTCTTGAGTGACCGTAGCCACTTTAAGATTGGCAGGAACAGAGCCCATTTTGAGACACTTGTTGATAAGAGATATACCTGGCCCAACCGAATCAATGATTAATTTTAAAAATCTCGGGTGAATGATATCATTAGGACAAAATTAAGGTTTGAGCTTGACAGTGACATCCTTCAGTGTCTGGAGGTTGATAGGATCAAAAACCTCCCAAAAACCAGAAGCAGGTGTCAAGATTGGGGGGACAGTTAAATTAGGGCAGACACTAAGTCTTAAGTTAGTGATTTTGTTAATAAAAAATATTTTTGAAGTTTTCATATAGAACATCTAAGGCAACAGACAATGTGTTAACAGATGGATTTACAACAGACTGAATGACTGAAAAGTGAAAACAGAACCTTTGGGTAAGAGTGATTGGATTTAATTAAAGGACAATTCCGGTGAAAAATGAACCTAGGGGTAATTAACACATGGTTACAGAGTCGATCGTTCCCTGGGATGCGTTTTCATGAAAATCAAATGTAAAGAGTTTTATCTCTAAAAACAGATTAGCTGATAACGCTAGTATATGGGGCACAGAGTAGGTAAAAGTAAATCGCTAGTTAATACCACTAACAAGGCTCAAAATAGCCTCACACTAACACGGTAGCATAATGAGGGTCCCTACATGCAAACGGAAGCATTGAGAACTTTGTAAGTGTACAGACAGTTTAATAAGAAGATACTTTATAAAGACGCGTTTACAGGCAGGCGTCATCTTGGAAAACAGTCTCGACTAATCGAGTCACGAACGCCATGCTAAGTGAGCTGACGTAGCACGGCGTTCGTGGCTCGACTAGTCGAGACTGTTTTCCAAGATGACTCCAGCCTGTAAACGCGTAATGTACTGTCTTTATAAAGTATCTTCTTATTAAACTGTCTGTACACTTACAAAGTTCTCAATGCTTCGGTTTGCATGTAGGGACCTTCATTATGCTACCGTGTTAGTGTGAGGCTATTTTGAGCCTTGTTAGTGGTATTAACTAGCGATTTACTTTTACTTACTCTGTGCCCCATGGTCTAGCGTTATAAGCTAATCTGTTTTTAGAGAAATCTAAATCTGTTTTTGGTATTAATTTCAATGCAGTCATTGGTTTAATGAGAAAGATTGAGAACCTAGGAGAATCCTGTTCTCCTCTCTGGGTGATGTCTCTTCAAGATATCTCCCGAAACCAGGTGCTACCCCCTGGGGTACATGAATTGACCCAAAAAAATTGGTACAACCCTTTTGTTCTGGTCTGGATATTTAAGGCTAGGTGACAGAGCAGTCTTTGCGACCCTTTAACCAGGATCATCATTCTGATTTCTGACTATCACTGACTTAGCACGCTGCAAGCTCGCAAATATTAAAAAAATTACACCTTTGTTATGAGTCAGCAGTGAGCGGCCGCTTAGGGTAAAATAGTTTGCACTGGACCCTCTGACTATTTCAGAACTGGCTAGTTTGTGATCATGAGCGCACATTCGCGACGTGATGTCTCAAAGTGGCACCGGGTCCTTAATAATCAGGACCAGAATAATCAAAGATCTAAATTAATTCATAATCAATATTTATGATTATTTTCTAATCAGAAACACAATCTAAATTTGATTATCATTTGAAATTGGAGTCAGATTAAGCGTAGAGCTAGAGTAATATTGAAACTAAAATTCTAAACTAAAAACTAAATTAGTGAGCTTCACTGGAGTGCTGAAAATACAAACACGCATTATACCTTCGCCCAGGCCGTTGGACTCTGTCATTGGGCCAATGGGTGGTCCTTAAACAGACAGAACTATTCCATAGGTGGAGAAGCTGAGCTTCAAAACTGGGGAAGGCCGTTACAGGGACAAGCCGGCAGCGTGAGGAGAGTGAGTTATTTAAAATTGTATTATCCCACCCCTGCGTCCATTTGGACGAGCAGAATTAAAAAATGTAGTCAGCTGACCAGTTCTGAGAAGGGTGTTAAATCACCAACCTTTCACCAGGATTCTGTGATGAACATAAAATCCAGGTTATGAGATGAGCATAAGTCATTTAATAAAAAAGGTCTTATTCACCACAGAACGGGCATTTATTAATGCCATCTTAGGTGGAGGAATAGTGACAGGAGATGAAGACGCTCTTCTCAATGAGCGCAGATTTTCGTGATTAACTCCTTGCCGCCGGGAGCAGAGGCCAGCTCTGTGGAGATCAGCCCGAGCGACAGGTCTCAGGTGTAGGGGAAAAACAGGACGGGCACCAGGCAGCAGAGCTGCACCGAGACGATTTGAGTGAAGAATTAGAGAGAATACCAGCTCGTAAATGAGCCCTCAGTTTCTCCCCGAGTTTCGCGTTGTATCCTCCGCGGATTCCTCGTTTCCTCCTTCGCTTTCTCCGCGAGATGTTGAGCGGCCACCGGCGGATACCGTGCGGGAAGGATGAGCGTTCTGAGCAACTCGTACGATTTGTAGAAGGGGCAGTCCACGTCCAAGGTGTGAGAGTTTGTGAATGAGTCTACAACAGAGACGCCGATGTCTAGGAGAGCTTGACAGTCGTATACTAACTTAGAAGCGTAAAGCAGGTTAAAGACAAAGCAGACAACCAGAGAAGAAAACACAAAAGCAACAGACGGTAACTGTACGTACACATGGCTGCCGACTTGAGCTTCCAAAGTTACCGTAAATCATTCATTTTCAATGGAAGCTGGCTTCTCTCAGCTGCAAGGAGCGTCAAATCCATCGGCGTCGCGTTTTGAGCGACCAGAGCGTCAATCAGAAAGTTGAAAGTAGCTTATGGTAATGAGCTATGATGCGGTGACAGCAAGCAGCGGCCAAGCGTCATCAACCAATTGGAATATAGACGTCCTTCACGCTGGCTGATTCCGGAGAAACATACGATGTAAACTTTCGTTCCTACCAAAACATTAGTTCTAAGAAAATGGAGGAGAAGCTGATCATCGCCGTTGCTGGGTTTCCTACCATTATCGGATTAATTACACAGTTTAACCATCATAGAGTGAAAGTTTGTCTCAAAGTTTGAAAACGGATGTCATCTACCCATCTGTCCACTCAAGAAGAAGCCACTAAGAAAAAGAAAAAAAAAAAACTCCACCATAAAGATCCTGAAAATATGGGGGAAGAATCCATTGACAGATGACACCAAATGTGAATGTGTTCATGTAAGCACTAGTTGACACAAACCTGAGCACATATAACACTAGAGAATCACTTATAAAGTAAAATATGTAACACTGTAACAGATATAACACCATAAGTGTTAGTATTCAATAGGGGCTAGGTTCGACTCTAAGGAGGATATAAATTCATTTTGGGCCAAATGGTATGAAACCAGCTAACAGCCAGCACATTTATTACACACTAAATACTAAAAATACTAATACTAAAAAAACAAATGAGTTTATAAAGGTCTTGTCCCAACAACACTGAAATAATGATTTTTGGCAGGGTGTTAGGTATAGGCCTAAGGTTTTCAAAAATCCATGAATACAAGTTGGGGTGGCCCCCCTAGTGGCAGTTATCCATAAAATCCAAATTGGCCCCCGCCGAAAAGAGAAAAGGTTATATCTCAGCTTCCTTTAGTCTTAAATTGTTGTATAATGTAATTTTTTCTACTTTGTTTGATACAAGGAATCCAATTCTGATATATTCTTCTTATTTTAAGTCCATTTCCATGTTAAATCTATTATCATAGTCATATTTTGCTCAAATAAACTGTCAATATTTCTGAAAAAGTCACATTGAAATATTACTCAGGGCCCTAGACCCATATTTTTACCTCCAAGGTATGCTTTTCTTTGTTGATTGTTTTTTGACACTATAGTGATAGTGACCTGTCCAATGTTGTCACCAAAAGGGCCATTGCTGAGGCTTTAAATTAAACTTCAGAACTATGCCACAGTGAAAAGTTATATTAGGCTTTTCACCATGTTAAGGATCAATATTACATTTTAGTCAAATAACACACACACACACACAAAAAAGCAATACTGTACATACTTAAACATCATGTATTTATTCAAAAAAAATTGTTTCACTCTTCATCATTTTTAGTACAGCCTCCCTCACACTTGCACAATGTGTAACAGCGAAGGCCAGCTCGGTGGCACTTACAGTTGCCCTTACAGGCAACCACACAACCACAGTTGAGGAGGAGTGAGCATCCCTTGCTGACATCTTCCAGATCTGTCCAATATGGCACCCAGACTTTGGTTCTGTCATTCCGTTCCCAACCCCACTCACTGGGGTCTGGAATCTCTGGAGTTTTGGAGAGGGACTGCTTCCAGACAAATGCTGCAGTGTGCAGGGCACGCTTCCCACGCTGGAATAAGGCATGCTGGGTCGGGGGGATTGAATCCAGGGACTTGAGGCCATGAGTGAAAAGAAGCTTCCGGGCTTCATTGACTGACTTGACACCGCAGTTCTTACTATACATGAGTACAGTCCAGCGTTCGAGAACTTGCATGTGCACTGATTCCAGTGTGAGGCTGGTTGGGTCTTGGGTGATCACAAGTGTCGGTGACTTCTGGGTAAGCTGCCCACGCATTCCATGCAGTTTTTTTTTGCCAGTTCCATACATTGCTGATACAACGTCACATCCTGTGAACGTGTGGAAGAGGGTCAGTGCTTGGCATTTTTGAGATCCCAACATTTCTGAGATGTGGTGGATTGGAATATCTTTATATGCCTTTCCTGATCCAGATCTAAATCCAATCCACAGCTCTGAGAGGCCTAACTCCTGGAACAGATTGATGGCCAGCACAACCACATCACTATCCACTGTCCTTAGGTAAGCCTTGGTGTGACCCTGTTCGACAGCATGACATAAATGTAGCATCATTCGTGTGTCTGCTTCCTCTTGCTGACATGGTGACAATGCTTCTAGGTCAGTAGGTTTGTTGCTCAGGACCAAGTTAGCCTTTGTTGTGAGGAGGAGGTACTTTGAGCCAGCTGTGGTTTTCAGAAGTTCATCACTGATGTACTGAAACAGCTCATCTTTATTTTGACTGTCCTTGAGGAACTTCTGCCATTGAGCTCCCTTTGGAAGTGGTATCTTAGCGGAGACTTCTGTTCTGTACCCTGCTGTCCCACCACGCTTAACACGAGTCTGGGATTTGAGACTTGCCTCTATATACTTGTCCCAGACTGCATCCACTCTTGTCTTCTTGTCAGTCATCAGGCTGTGTAAGTATGGCATCAAGTCCATCTGAGTGTACTCTCCAAACACTCTGGCACACTGGGTTTTGATGATGTGTATTACTGCTGCCATATCAAGCACGATCACAGAAGCTTCTTTGGCTGATGGAGAGGGGCCAGGACCTGAATGAATGAATGAATGAGTTTATTTCAACCAGCAGCAGCAGATCATACAAATGAACAGAAGATTTTAAATAAAGAATAGCCGATTGAAAAGGGTTACGGCAGAAGCAGAGCTTAAAGGTGCCGAACCCTTGTTCACCCTAAGACAAACAAAAAATATGATATATGCAGACCTGGCATTCCTGGTAAGCACCTAAGAATATCTGACTTGGTTCCTGACCGCAGCTTGCCTTGATCGGACAAAGATGGAGGCTCACACTGATTCTCATGCTTGAAGAATTCATCGATGTCCAGATCAGGATGGGCTCGTAGGGACATGAAGAGCTTGGTGACAAGAGCTGTATTTGCCTTGGCAGACCCCAACTTGCTGGCACCCTTCTTCAGATCCACGGGTGGCCTGTTCGTGAATGTGAACAAATTGGCCCTTGGAATGACATAAGATAGGGGCTTGGTGGCTTTTTCTATTCTGTCCCTTACAAACTCCGTGAACATGGCTTTGCCAATGTTAGGAGCTTCCCTGAGGGAATTGGAAATCTCATGGTCAATGACCTCACCAGTGTCTAGGGTGATGAGCTCTGTACCCATTTATTTGAAGGGATTGACAATTTTATCTTCCTTTGCAAGATCGCATAGTTCTTTCAGATGATTGAGGAACTTCTTCTGTTCAGCAGCTGAGGACTCTGGATGTTCCAGACTTTCTTTCTCGCTTGAGGCAGAGAAACAGGCAACCTCAAACTCATCAATGGCCCGTAGCACTTCCGGTTTTGAGAGCTTGTTTATCTCCTTCTCCTCCTGCTGGGCGTAAAAGCCTTTTGAACCACTTTCCTCCTTCAGAAACTTAATACTGTTTTCCTGGCTCTGATCAAGCGCCATAAGGGAGAATTTTTTATCTCCACGTTGGACCACAAACTTCCTCTCCATGAACGCCTCGTGGACTGCTGGATGGGTATCTGGGAGGTTTGCCATGTCCTTCAGGAATACTGGCATCTAGCGGGCATAATTTGTATGCCCAAAGGCAAATAACCACGGGCACAAATCTTCGAGGGCATTCAGGGTCAGTGGCCAATTCCCCAATCGCTGACCACGGATGAGGCAGCAGTTGATCATGAGGTAGTCTCGAACTGAGGTAGAGGACGAACGCCGTGATCGGCTGGCAAGTAACGCTGCACGTCAGGAAATGTGCTGTGGAGCTGAGGAAGAGGACGAAAGCCGTGCTCGGCTGGAAAGTGACGCTGCACGGCTGAAAAGGCGCCGTGGAGCTGATGAAGAGGACGAATGCTGTGCTCGGCTGGCAAGTGACGCTGCACGTCAGGAAAGGCGCCGTGGAGCTGAGGAAGAGGATGAACGCAGTGCTCGGCTGGCAATTGACGCTGCACGTCAGGAAAGGCGCCGTGGAGCTGAGGAAGAGGACGAATGCCGTGCTCGGCTGGCAAGTAACGCTGCACGTCAGGAAATGTGCTGTGGAGCTGAGGAAGAGGACGAAAGCCGTGCTCGGCTGGAAAGTGACGCTGCACGGCTGAAAAGGCGCCGTGGAGCTGATGAAGAGGACGAATGCTGTGCTCGGCTGGCAAGTGACGCTGCACGTCAGAAAAGGCGCCGTGGAGCTGAGGAAGAGGACGAATGCCGTGCTCGGCTGGCAAGTGACGCTGCACGTCAGAAAAGGCGCCGTGGAGATGAGGAAGAGGACAAACGCCGAGCACGGAGATAGTCGTACCAACAGAGAAAGGATACGCAAGGCAATGCGTCATGCACGTAATGCTCAGTCAGTCGAAGCCCAAGATGCTAGGCTGGCAAGTGACGCTGCATGTCAAGAAAGGCGCCGTGAAGCTGAGGAAGAGGACGAACGCCATGCTCGGCTGGCAAGTGACGCTGCACGGCTGAAAAGGCTCCGTGGAGCTGAGGAAGAGGACGAACGCCGTGATCGGCTGGCAAGTAACGCTTCACATCAAGAAAGGCGCCGTGGAGCTGAGGAAGAGGATGAACGCAGTGCTCGGCTGGCAAGTAACACTAAACGTCAGGAAAGGCGCCGTGAAGCTGAGGAAGAGGACGAACGCGGTGCTCGGCTGGCAAGTGACGCTGCACGTCAGGAAAGGCGCCGTGGAGCTGAGGAAGAGGATGAATGCAGTGCTTGGCTGGCAAGTAACACTGCACGGCTGAAAAGGCTCCGTGGAGCTGAGGAAGAGGATGAACGCCGTGCTCGGCTGGCAAGCGACGCTGCTCGCCATGCTAACATGAGAGATAAGGAAATACCTAAGATATGAGCGGATCGCCTGATGCATGACTGTCAACAACACAACCTTCTAAGAGAGGAGGAGACCCCTCAGCAGCAAGAGGAACGACGAGCAAGGGATGCCACGTGCCATCAGAAGATGCGTCTCGCCCGTTTGGAAAAGGCACGAAAAGACAAACGCAACCTTGCTCGGTGTGACGATACAGACTTCTTCCAAGAGGAACTTCATGGTGATTATAGGCACATGCTGAGCAAGACCTCACTGTTTGAATATCCTACATGCTCACATTGTGGTGCCTATGTATGGAAAGAGGAGAGAAAAGGATTCTGCTGCAACTCCGGTAAGATTAACCTTTCATATAACGCCACAAATCCCAAGCCTGGCTCAATCCCACCACAGCCTCCAGATGCTATTAAGGACCTTTTCCTTGATCAAAGTTTTGTGAAGCAAGCAAAACAATACAACAATGCGCTGGCAATGGCAAGTATTGGTATTAAAGAGGTAGCTATGCCTGGCTTCAACCCAGGTGTGCGTATACAAGGCAAAGTTTATCATTACATTGCCGGCCCCCTTCCTGAACAAGGTCGCACACCACTCTTTGCTCAGATCTATTTCCACGATACTGCTCATGAGCTGGAAAACCGTCGAGCCCATGCCTCAAACAGTGGTCTGAATGAAGTTTTTTACTGAGGACGCAAGAGGCCATTGTAGCGTCTGGACCAATCGGACACACACAAATTATTCATTTATTTAATGAATAATCCAGCAAACTCACTGTGAAACTTTCACCAAAAACTAACATCCCAAATTAAGCAAACACACTGGCAGGACGGTGTCTTGTTACAGGGAACACAGACAGTTTTTACGATCGAAAGGTATGTTGCCGCATGTGCAAGAGAGAGACAATGGGAAGAAACAATCTTCCATGCAGACTTCGCTGCATTAATCAGAGACGAACTGAGCTAGAAATGAACGTGCATCCCAGAAACTGTGTGAATGAGTGTGATGTTTTGTGTCCTATTATGTATACACCATGGTATGTATTTTATTATACAACCAACGGTCAATGTAACTTTACCTGTTTCATGTCTCCTATCTAATTAATCCTCATTTGATGACTCACGCTTTGATGTACATCACCTTCTCTTAGAATGCAGTGTGGATTTGTTATATCTATCTGAGTATTAATTAACAGAAAAGAGGTAAGGCAGATTTGAGATAGTGTCATAAACCTTCACCACAGAGGAAACTCCCGCCAGATAGTCCACCCTTCTCATTGGTACAGCAAATCCAGAGAGGGGTGGCCATTCTCAGGCTTTATTAGAGACGGACCACAGTGACCGCCCCTTCTTCTCAGCGCTTCTCAACCGACAACAACGCAGTTTCTGCTGTTACTGGGGGGGACCCCCCACCGTACTGGGCCCCAGCTCCCTGGGCCCAACAGGCCTGAGCAATGCTTTCATACTCCCAAAAGGGAGTCAGACTTTTCTTCAATCCAGAAAACAACTGCAACTTTACCATCACTGACGCAACGATCCACTCCTGGTCTTCTCGGCACTCGGCACGCCGCGCCGTCCCGCATGCCCTCAGCAGGCCAGGGCAGCAGGCTTCGACTCACAACAGCCATGTGCTCGAAGCCACCATGCTCTTCTTCAATGCCACAGACCCATCAACGAGTTCAATCTTCAACCACTTCAAGAATTGTCCAAAATTGCAACTGCCATGAAGGTATACTTTAATGAAGTGCTCTGAAGATAAGCTTATGGTTCTTTTCAATGTTAAATAGATCTTTTCCATATTTCTATTTCCTGTTTCCGGTTCCACTTCACTCACCCCTTTACCTATGCATGTATGGATGAATGTATGTATGTTTGTTTGTTTGTTTAGTTTAGTTATGTTTGTGAATAGTTAATAAAACTTGTGCACAATTATGCATTTGGTTTCTGATCCTCTGTTTGCATACAAAGTCCCTTTTACGATTTTGATCCTGTTACGTGCTCTAATTGCTGTACACGATAAGAAATAATTATTTTTCAGTGACCCTGAAAGATACACTTTTCTTAGAATAAAAGAATAATCAAAGAGTTTGTTGGAACTGATTAATTGATTGTAATATTAATTTGGCTTACCTCAAAGTTAATCTAATTAACTGACCCAAATATTAATAATAAATCATAATTGGTAATTATGGATTTTTATTAATATTTCCCCATTGAGCTAATATTATTACACCATTCACATGTGCAATCCATAGGTGCAACAGTTTAAGTCAGCCATTGAGTATGTGACCCAAAATGACAATGCCAATGAACTGAAAATTGCTGCTTCGTGGTGGGAGACTGACACAGCAATACGTATGTGACATGATGGCAAAAATTGAGTCACACCGCCTCAACTGGATCCGTCACAACCAGAAGTCTATCAAGGCTGAAAAGTATAAAATCATTGTTGATGCCCTGAATAGTCACTCTGAGATCATTCCTGGACGCCTAACCATCCTGCCACTTACAATTTACGGATCACCCCGATGGTACGCCAAGGAGTTCCAAAATGCCATGGCCTTGGTACGAATCAAAGGAAAACCTGACTTCTTCCTCACCTTCACTTGCAACCCGAACTGGCCTGAAATCACAGGATCACTTTTTGAGGGTCAACAGACCAATCAGAGACCAGACATCATTGCTTGAGTATTTCACATGAAGGTGGAAGCATCTTGGGACACATTGATGCATATGTGATGGTGAAGGAAACACAAAAGAGGCATCTTCCACATATACACATGCTCATGACCATGGTAGCCCACGACAAACCCAGGACCGCCAGCGATATTGACCGTGTGGTGTCTGCAGAGATTCCTGACAAAAACACAAATATGGAACTACATCGCATTGTAACATCACACATGATTCACTGTCCATGTGGATAATGGAACAGTGCCAGCCCCTGCATGGTAGACAAAAGGTGCACCAAAGACTATCCCAAACAACTGAGACAGAACACAAGCTTTTCAGACAACTCCTACCCACTGTACCGAAGACGAACAGAAGGAGCACCTGGTTCTCCCATCATCAAGACCATCAGAGGTGGCGTCAATGTACCTGTCAATAATACATGGGTTGTGCCATACAATCCGTGCCTCCTGCTCCGATATAATGCGCATATTAACGTTGAAATTGTGTGTGCTGTCTCCAGTGTCAAATATCTGTATAAATATTTGGAAAAGGGACCTGATCAGTGCATGGTGAGACTGGATGTGCCAGATGATGAGACCCGTGAGATACTACGACGTGATGAGGTGACACGTTATGAGTTAGGGCATTACATCACTGCATCTGAGGGATACTGGCGCATATATGACTTTCCCATTCAGAAGAAACAGCCACCAGTAAAGATGCTTGCAATTCATCTAGAGGATGAACAGGTCATCATGTTCAATGATGAAGGCGCTGCCCAGAACCTGTTGGACTCAGGGCCACCTGCCACCACACTGACCACCTTTTTTGAAGCAATGTCTCTTCATCCACACATGCGACACATTGTGTACCCAGATGTGTTTCAACTCTTCACATACACACGGAAGAAATTTCAATTGCGTAAAAAAAGACCGCATGGCTGACACCGTTGGACGAATTCCAGTGATTGCCTTCAACCCTCACACTGCTGAACTATTCTATCTCCGCATCCTTTTGTACCACGTGCCAGGGCCAACATGCTTCAAAGACCTCAGACGAGTTGGAGATGTGGTCATGGACACCTATCTGGCAGCTTGAATTGCACATGGCATTGTTGACAATGACCAAGAAGTAGATTCTGTTATGGAGGAGGCTGCAAATGTGACATTTGGCTCAGCACTGCATTCATATTGTGCCACATCCTTAACAAAGTGCGTGCACAGGGCAAAGTAGCTCTTGCAACAGCTGCAAGTGGTATTGCAGCTACCCTACTGCCGAAAGGCACAACCTTTCACAGTAGGACAAAATGTCCTCTGATTCTCACTGACGAGTCCACTTGCAGTATGAGTGAACATGACAGCACTGCAACACTCATTAGAATGACACATCTCATGGTTGTGGATGAAGTGTCAATGATGGATCGCCGTGCATTAGAAGCAGCAGATCGTACATTCCAGTGGCTCAGAGGTTCAGACAAGCCATTTGGTGGCATCACAATGGTTTTCAGCGGTGACTGGAGGCAAATCCTTACTGTTGTCCCACATGGTAGCCAAACCCAGATCATAGGGAGGTGTTTCAAGAGCTCACACCTATGGAAAAATGTTGAGATTCTTCGTCTAACAGAAAACATGAGGATCACTCAAGCTGCTGGAGATCAACAAACAGAAGCAGATTTTGCCAAATTCCTTTTGAACCTTGGTGAGGGGAAAATTCCTGTGGTTCCAGAAGAGGGTGAATTTGCAATTGAGCTCAATGAATCACTATCAATTTCTGGCGAGAAACTCGAGGACATTGTCAATTGGGTATATGATGACATGACAGTCAACATTTCCAATCCAAAGTGGCTATGTGAACGTGTCATACTGTGCCCAACCAACTCTGAAGTTGATAAAGTGAATGAATATATGACAAAGAATTTTCCTGGAGAAGAGCATGTTTGCAACAGTGTGGACACTGCAGAATCTGAGGGTCACCATATGTACCCAACTGAGTTTCTAAATACCCTCTGCCCATCTGGTATGCCTCCCCATCGCATCACTTTAAAGGTGGGAATGGTGATCATGCTACTTCGAAATTTCGACCAACAAAATGGACTAGAGTTGGGGTACTCGAACCCGGACTCGAGTCCAATTTTGAATGAACTCGGACTTGTCACGCACAACTAAAATAGATGATCAGTTCACATGCTGCTTGAACTAAGGCGCTATACATTAAAGCGCCACAAAATGGTATTTATTGTTTGCATTTCACAAAAATGACACAATTTTAAAGCTGAGACTTTATTTTATACCAAAAGGAACCTGCTCTGTCTTGTCTGTTGGCGCATTGTCAGTATCCTCTTTGCTCCGCAATATACAGTATTTTTCACTGTGTCAGAACATGATGTGTGGAGTGAGAGCAGAATGGCTTGTCAGACGTAGCAACAGTAACTAAGAGGGGCGGGTCTTTGTGAAAGGTCAATTTCAAATCATTGAAATCTTTGTGGACTCGGCCAGACTCGACTCGGACTCGGATGTTAAGGACTCGGACTCAAGTCCGACTCGGGCCCATTTGGACTCGGACTTGGACTCGGACTTGATTGGTAAGGACTTGGACTTGACTCGGACTCGACAAAGGTGGACTCGGAGCCAACACTAAAATGGACACTGCAATGGATCGAGATACATCATTGAACAAATCCTGCCTCATCTTTTGGTTGCGACTTCTGTGATCGGTGTCAATGCTGGACGCACATTACTCATTCCACGCATCACCCTCATCCCATCTGACAACATATTTCCATTCACCCTGCGACGTAAGCAGTTTCCGGTGAGACCCTGCTTTGCCATGACAGTGAAAGTCACAAGGCCAGTCTTTGCAACGTGTTGGTGTCTTCCGCACAAGAGACTTCTTCAGTCATGGTCAATTCTGCGTTGCAGCCAGCAGAGTTGGCAGATCAAGCAGACTTTGTATTCTTGCTCAAGATGATGAAACAAACAAAAAGCGCCACTTTCTAAGCAATGTTGTCTATAAAGAGGTGCTGACACAATAACAACGTGTAATCTTCAAGAACAGCCAGTCTGCACTAACAAAACACAAATATCCACTCTAAATATATACTCCAATGCATCATTATGTCAGTATCAATGTTTGCTTTCTACCATGTAGCCTACAAATAAAAATGTCACTGACCTTTTGCTGTGTAATTGTAACAATGAGCACTCAAATACACCAAACCAACAATTACTAAAAACATACAAAAACTCGTTTGCACGTGTATATTATATATTATATTTCATTCTGGTGCGCTTAAAGTTATCGCTACTGTGTAATAGTAGCCTATGCTATTCACCAACTAAACATATCCTATGCAATGCGTTCACAGTCTCTTTCACGGGCACCAAACCAACAATTACTAAAAACACACATAAAATCTGATTTTGCACGGGCATTTTGCACTAGTTTAACAAAAGGCAAGTAAAACAGTCAGGGTTACATTTTAGGCAGACACACACACACACACACACACACACACACACACACACACACACACCTCTGAAGAGATAGAAAAGTCCTCGGGACCGCATCACTCGCAAGACGAAACCTGCATTGGTGTACAAGGCCGAAGTCCACCATTCTCCCGTTGAATGGTTGCTACACACACATAGTTTAGATGTGTCCGTGGTTGATAGCCAACCAAACGCCCGCAGTCAGAGTCCAGCCCGGGCAGCATAGCGGGGAAAGATGCACTGGAACTTTTGCACCACGAAATCAAAAGCGCGTCCCATCATTGCCTCTCTCATCTATTACGCGATATCACAGTTTGACATGTCTGTCATTGGAAAGTTCCAAGTGGTGTCATGAATAATTAAGAGAAAGTGTTTTCTCATTGGATAAGAAAACTCAGTCATGAACAATTATGAGACACCGATGAGTCATCAAAGTACTATAGTGCTCTGTCACATCACAGCCTGTGACGTGGACACGATGAAGATTTTAAACCCGGAAGACGAAAATAGCGGAAAAAAACTAGAATTGAACCATTTTCCCCCTACTATTAAATCTAACAGATGCTAACATTGTCTTCAGTGGTGTTCAACACACATACCTCTGTTAAAATCTCAGAAAATTTGGTTTAGGGTTTCATGACCCTAGGTCTCATGACCCATAAACCTTAGGCCCATACCTAACACCCTGCCAAAAATCAAAAACTTTTCCAGAAATGCCCAATCTTCATGATTTTTCACGTATTCCTTCCCAGCTAGTACATACACACACTGATTCGAGATAAGGGACAAAACATGTTTTAGAGGTTATTTTTTTATTATTTAATAATACTTTATTATAAACTGATATATTTGTAGATAAAGGACTCAGCTAATGAACCATATGTAAGGGAACAGGTTTTTCTGAAAATATTTTTTCTAAAAATGTACATTTGTTCACTTTATAAATTAATTTGTATCAACTCCAACTGACACATTAAATAGCATGCTATTTTAATTCGATCCATCCAACAACTGTGTAAAGTCTTCAATTATGCAATAATGGTGTTTAGTAAAGAAGCGTAACATTCTCTACATTTTTTTCCTGGGTTAGGATTAAGTTCCTAAATTCCTTAATTCTCTACCCTCCTTTTTAATATTAAACATATAACCAATGTTCTCACTTGGCAAATCAGACATAATATCATGTAGTGCAGTTGATTTTTTTATATTTTAACACAATAAATGGAAAAAAATATAAAATATTTCTTTCAAAATTAACTAACAATGTTAAATACTGGGAGTTGACAAAAACTGACAGAGTTGACAAAGGTCCAACTGAGGTTACAACAACTGATTGACAAGACAACAAATTAAGATAACTAACAAATTTTTGAACTAATATTTAATTTACTGCCACAATCTTTCCAGTGGTTTGTTTTTCTCCTTTTAACGGTAGGCCTACAGTACGTCTCATTCTCCAGTATGAGAATGTCTCCAGTAGCTCACAGAATACAGGAAGTGTATATGTTAGGTTGAGTGTAATGGTAAGCATTAGCCTATTATGTGCCGCCCTGTAGCAGCAACAGAAATGTTCCCAATGTCAATCCAAAGGATCTGTAGCCTGTCTTTAAACCACATCAGTTACATAGGCTACATATTATTTATGCTGACCTGCATGACTTAAGCCCAATTTATGTTTATGCGCCGTAGCCACGTCGTAGGCTGTGTGTAGCACGCATATCCTACAGTGTACCGTGACATGTACCTCTCCAAAAATTTTATAACCCGTCAATTCTACGTGGACTGCAAGCACAGTGTTCTCTTATGAGAGGTTCTCTCGCATTGCGTAAGTTGCTTACGCTATGGTAAAGTCATGTTTTCTCGAGATCTGAAGCCAAAAATTATCCTTAATTTTGTATTTATTGTCAACGTAGTGCGGCAGCCAGCAAACCATAGCAGGCTGTATAAGCATGCTCATTGGCTGACCTGTAGCAACTGTAGCAGCCTACCGGTGAGCCCTGCGTGACGTCGCGCCCTCCATGCGTCACAGCCCACCAGAATGGGTGCGGCTTAGCGTGTATAAGGAAGGGCTCAACAGGCTGAACTCTGATATTAATTTCTTCAGCGAAGCTCTACGCATCGCTGGACTCTGAGAAAAGCCGCCGCCGTTGAAACGAGCGACCAGCCAGCTTAGGACAGCGTCTGAGGAAGCCGGTCGTCTACGCCGCCTTCAGCCATCCGTGCCTGCTACACTATCCAGCGTCATATATCCTTTTTCTGCTGTGTGTGTTCGCCGCTGCGACACACACTCTTCTTCTAAAAGAGAAATTTCCTACGAGGCGTTGTTTCAAATGCCTCGCACCTCACGTCCCGCTCTCTCTCTCCCTCTGTTCTAGCTGCGCAAACTGCGCCGTTCGCAAGGAATGTCAGAAGCGGACGGTCACGGGGCTAGCTTCCTTTACGTTACAAGAAAGCTACCCCGCCCTCGCGCCTCGTTCGCGCACGTCACTCACCGGCGAAAGGAGAGTGTTTTAGTCCCGCTGAGGCCGGACCAACCTACATTTCTCACACATTTCTCAGTCCCCTCTTAAGTTCAAGCGACTGGAAATATCAATGTTGCAGTAAACAAGCCTGTTATAATACATGCACGCCTGCAAACAAACGCCGACGCAAAGCATGATGACGCTCTCTCTTCCCACTCTCTCTCCCTTTGCTTGTGCCGCGCAAACTGCGCCGTTCGCAAGGGATGTCACAAGCGGACGGTCACGGGGCTAGCTTTCTTTACGTTACAAGAAAGTTACCCCGCCCTCGCGCCCTTTTCGCGCACTGGGAATATCAATATTGCAATAAACAAGCCTGTTATGTTACATGCACGCCTGCAAACAAACGCCGACGCAAAACATGATTCGCGTGCGTCACTCACCGGCGAAAGGAGGAAAGAGAGTGTTAGTCCCGCCGAGGCCGGACCAACCTCCATTTCTCACACATTTCTCAGTCCCCTCTCAAGTTCAGGCGACTGGAAATATCAATATTGCAGTAAACGAGCCTGTTATAATACATGCACGCCTGCAAGCAAACGCCGACACAGAACTTGACGCTCTCTCGCGCTAACTGAAAGCTTATGTGTTTTCCCCCTGTGGCTGAGTGGCGAAATCTTAGGCTTTCGTGCCAGAGACCCGTGTTCGAATCCTGGCTCTTGCGGCAGATAAAAATTATGCTGTTTGCTTCTTCGAGCTCGCGGCCAGCTTCTTACATACAGAAAGCGAACCCACCTCTCGCACCCTCCCGCTCTCAGGATGGTGCTTGAGTATTTATGAGCGTCTAAACATATGAGCCTTCAAAGCATTTCGCTCTGTCATTCCCCTTAAGAAGGCGACCGCAGATGTGTATTTTGCAGTCAACGAGCGCGTTGTACAACCCGCTCGTCTGCACCCAAACACCGTTTCTACGGCAACCCAGAGAAATCTCATAAGAGTACAATTCTGGTTATCCGGCTCACACCGATGGTGTCTTGAGTGTAGAAAATGTGCCCGCTTCCCAGTGTTCACCCCTACACACAAGCACGGTTCCCCCTGTGTCATTCACTCATGCAGAGCCCACTCTAGAGCTGGCATATGCCGCTTGAGTGTTGAATGTAGGAAATGTGCTCACAAATGTACTCACTGCCCGCTCTGCTACACTTTTATCCCAGGGGACAAAACATATAAAGCCGACACACACCGGCTATGTTGTAAGTCTTGTGTCCGCCCGTGAGCTCCCACGCTTACTGATAAACACAACACATTCGCTTTGTCAGTCCCCTTAAGAAAGGCTACTGCAGAAGTGTATTTGGCAGCCAACGAGCTGCCACAGTAATACTACCCGCTCGCCTGCACGCAACCGCCGTTTTCACGATGACCCAGAGAAATCTCAAGCGCTCACTGAGAGTCGCGTATGTACCGGGCCCAGACTGTCCAGAGACAACATTCCCCCGGGAGAATGGTCTCTGCACCCTCAGACAGTCCAGTCACTATGGCGCCTTTTCGGCAAAGCGGAAGTCGACCTTTTTGCGTCAAAAGACAACGCTCATTGCCCAAGATTCCTCTCGAAGAGCGAGGACGCGCTGGCCCAAACCTGGCCCAGCTGCCCGCTGTATGCTTTCCCTCCGATCTCACTGTTACCACAGGTAATCAAGAAGATCATGGAAACGCGCCACTCAGTGCTCTTCATAGCCCTGCGATGGGAGAACCAAGCCTAGTTCCCAGAGCTGGTGAGGCTGTCGCACGTAGCCCCATGGCCGATCCCGGTGAGGAAAGACCTTCTCTCCCAAGCCAGTGGATCAATTTGGCATCCCCATCCAGAGCGCTGGTCTCTGCATGCGTGGATAATCAACAGATACCCGTTGCTTTGCCAGAAGGGGTTGTGAACACGATCACGCAGTCTAGAGCTCCTTCTACAAGAAGACTCTACGCGTCTAAATGGTCAGTGTTCTCCAAACGGTGAGCTACAAAGAGCCTGGATCCACGCACGTGAGGGGTTTTGTGGGTGCTTTCCTTCCTTCAAGAGCTGTTGGACAAAGGCAGGTCCCCTTCCACGCTCAAAGTGTACGTTGCGGCTATTGCAGCGTTCGCAGAGTCGACACACAGCCGTGCGATAGGAAGGAACGAGCTCATCATCCGCTTCCTTAGAGGAGCCAGGAGGATGAACCCTCCGCGGCCCCCCTCGGTTCCTATTTGGGATCTTTCTTTGGTCCTAGAGGCCCTGAAAGCGTTTCCCTTTGAACCGTTAGAATCCGTGGATCTGAAATACCTCTCGCTCAAAACCGTTTTTCTGATAGCTCTGTCTTCAGTAAAACGTGTGGGAGATCTACACGCGCTATCTGTTAGCCCTGCATGTCTCGAGTTTGGACCGAATGACTCTAAAGTCATCCTCAAACCGAGACACGGTTACGTCCCCAAGGCGATTTGCACTCCCTTTAGGGCGCAGATCATCTCCCTATCGGCTCTGCCAGCATCCGATAGCGAGGACAGTGATAACCTCCTATGCCCCGGCGCTGAGAGTTTACATCACGCGCTCTGCCGCCTTCAGGCATTCTGAGCAGCACTTTGTTTCGTTTGGCGGGTGCACCAAGGGTCTCACCGCCTCGAAACATAGCCTATCCAGATGGATAGTGGACGCTATCGGAGCAGCTTATGTGTCCAAACACCTGCAGTGCCCTATGGGCATCAGAGCCCATTCCACGAGAGGCATGGCTTCATCGTGGGCTTGGTCCAGCGGGATTTCTATCCACGACATTTGTATGGCGGCAGGCTGGGCCTCCCCCTCTACATTCGTCAGGTTTTATAACCTGGAAGTTCCCGCCTTGCAGGCTAGACTTTTATCAGTCTAAGTGATGTGTATGTTCTGCCCAGTTGTCATGTGCAGGCTACTTTCACGTACTACTAGCTCTTCAGGTTGAGCTGCACTAGGGATGAGATTCTCTATAAATAGACCGGCGGAGCCGCTCTATCTTTTTTCCCTATGATGTGCTTATGTACTTGTGCTGGCCCGCGCTGCTGGCCGCCTTTCTCCACATGTTTATACGTAGACCAGCAGAGCCGCTCTGTATTCCTATGAAGTGCTTATTACATGTGCTGGCCGGCGTTGCTGGCCGCCTGTTCCCGCATGTTGTGTTCCCCGGGCTTCCCCGGGACTCATGCAGTGGATGCTCGGCGCGCACGGCGTTGACAAGGGGTTCCCATACCGTAAGCAACTTACGCAATACGAGAGAACCTCTCGTAAGAGAACGTACTCGTTTACCTAACGTAAGACCGGTTCTCTCTAGAAAAGGGAACGAGTATTGCGTAACCTGCCGTGCTCGCGCCACGAGCTTATTCGCTTCAGTCAATGAAAACCAGAGTTCAGCCTGTTGAGCCCTTCCTTATATGCGCTAAGCCGCACCCATTCTGGCTGGCTGTGATGCGTGGAGGGCGCGACGTCACGCAGGGCTCACCGGTAGGCTGCTGCAGTTGCCGCAGGTCAGCCAATGAGCACTCTTATACAGCCTGCTATGGTCTGCTGGCTGCCGCACTGCGATGACAATAAATACAAAATTAAAGGGGTGGTTCGGGATTTTTGACATCGGACCTCATTTTTAAGTCAGCCTGGTTGTTATTCGTCAGTGGAGAAATTTAAAAAAAAAAATTATGCAGTCCTTATATTTGGATAGTTAGCCGATGCTAGGCTAGCGCGAGTCAAGGGTAGATGTTAGCAGCCATTCAAAACCGTTTTACCCACTCCACAGTGCACCAAACGCAAATCAATTATAACACTAGACTATCGATGCAAATGTACGTTGAGAGAATAATGTTAGAAATCAAACTTACCTTTCATCTCAATGATCCCAAAGGAACTAGTTTCTCAGCAGCTGCGGAATTTTACTTTGCTCCAGTTAGTAATGCGGCAAAAAGTAAATACAGAAAAGAAGCGAACTACAGTGTGTGCAGTACATGTGTGTACCGGCTCACTCGGTTGCCTAGGTAATCAATATCACTCCGCTGCTGCTGTAGACAAGGCTTATGATTACAGGGAACAAATTATAACTAATGCAATGTGATGAAAGGTAAGTTTGATTTCTAACATTATTCTCTCAACGGACATTTGCATCGATAGTCTAGTGTTATAATTGATTTGCGTTTGGTGCACTGTGGAGTGGGTAAAACGTTTTTTTTTTATGGCTGGCTAACATCTACCCTTGACTCGCGCTAGCCTAGCATCGGCTAACTATCCAAATATAAGGACTGGATAATTTTTTTTAAAAAAAAATGTCTCCACTGATGAATAACAACCAGGCTGACTTAAAAATGAGGTCCGATGTCAAAAATCCCGAACCACCCCTTTAAGGATCATTTTTGGCTTCAGATCTCGAGAAAAGATGACTTTACCGTAGCGTAAGCAACTTACGCAATACTCGTTCCCTCTTCTAGAACCGAGGTTACGTTAGGTAACCGAGTACGATTGGTCTGCTAGTCCCTCGGGTTTCAGATGCTCCCCCTGCATGTGTAATTGCATATTAATGTGGACAACGAAGCAGAAGTGTAAATCAGCCTTTAGGCAGTGGGAAACTTCTAAGTTACTAATGTAACTCCCGTTCCTTGACGTAGGGAATGGAGACAATACGTCAGAACTGTCGAATGTCAGTTTTTTTTTTTTTTTTTTTTGTCGAAATCGGGTTTTCATTAAATTATTTATTCTATAACATCTTGTCTATCATCTCTGGATATATCTTGGCAAAATTCACTAGTTTAGTGCAGGAAAAATAGCGATTTAGGTAGGCCTACAAGCTGAAAAGACTGTATATTTCTCTTTAAGAACGCTCACGTCGCTTTTTTTTTTTAATCGCCCACAGCTCTCCTACAAAGACCGTTCACCTATCAAAATAAGCCACATAACATCTAGAATGAAGCTATCAATGCGCATTTCCCACCAGTCCTGTGTAAACTACAGTGGCACGCAAGATTTTTTTATTGTTGTTTTTTATATGAGGTTTTATTTAACAAAGTTCGGGAGGAGCAGGTTCAGATAATTAACCAAATCATGCACAGCTGTTGATTAATCAGTAATCAACTCAATGACAGAGTATAAATTCACAGCAGACCTGTCTCTGTTCATTGAAAGTTTGTCAGCATCCCTCCTCCACCCCATCTCCTCACTTCCAGTTCCATCTACACGTCCATTTCCATCTACTCTTACCAACTGGGGGGAGTACTTTGGGTTCGGGCCTAACTCAGAGCTCGGAGCCCTCCCCCCGGACAGCACGCCAAATACGAATAAACTTATTGTATTAATTATATGTAGATGTGAACTCGTGAACCAACGTTATCGTGAGATACGGAGCGGAGCACAAGAGAATAATGGAGTCTGAATTTATTTATTTATATTATTGAACTTGACCGAACGTGACGCACAACGTAATGACGAACGCGGTTGCCCAACCCCGTGTGTTTGAACCGCAAGAGGAGCCAACTGCCGTCATTACGTTGTGCGTCAAATTCAAGTGCTACTCTTTTGACGGCCGTAAACGGCCGTAAATGAATAATGACCGTTGTCCATTTTAGCTTCAAGTTGTATTGCTTATTTTTATGAGTCTGATAGTATACACAAGCGCACACACACTAGGCCTATATCAGTCTATGAATTTATTTGTTAACCTGTCTACTGCAGTGAGGCATTATCAACCTTGCAACCTGCAAATATAGCTGAGCTCAGATGGGAGATGAGATTTGTTTTACCCATAATGAAAACCTAACCACACCATGTTTTATCTTTAGCCCTGTCTCCAATTTCCTGCTGAGTTCTGAGAACACATACTAATGTTTTATCTACTGAAGAAGTGACAAATATGGTTACATGATATTTTGCTAGAAATGGTTTATCCTTTAGCCATAAAAAACACACTTGTCATTGATTTTCTATTATTCACAACGTCCTGCACAAAGGCTACTGATTCGAAAAAATCACTATCAGTGAAATTTCTGCTATAAACACCTATTGTATTGGACTGATTTCTGAAAAGCCTTCGTCTCAGGGAAATACATCAACATTTAAAGCGAGGTGTTTACAGTTTGATCATGATTCCTTAGTAAGAGCTACTAAAATTTGTTTAAAATGTTCATCATTTGAATTTGGGGCCAAAGTTGGAGCTGACAAATACTATAGTGGGCTTTGAATAAATTGTGTTCAAATCATTCTCCTTGTCTCCATATAATACAGGCTTGAGTGATTGAAAAACTAATTTAGCTGAAATATTGCATGGGTTTCTGTTTTTTTCTAATAACCTTTCATCTCATATTCTACAGTAATCAAGTATGTGTAGAGAGGATTCTTACACAATAATCAGGTAAACACAAGTCTGTCAATAATAATTTTGTCATCTCTGTTACAAGCTGTAAAGAATCCTCACAACAAGGTTATATGTATATGTGTTTTAAACATCCCATATAGCTCTGCAGATGTAAACTAGCCTGTATGCAAATCTTTTGCCCATGTACTCCAAGGGCTGATGAGCATTTTTAGTGTGTCCTAGTTTCTTCACTGACCAGGGCCTGTATTGAACACCATTGTGCTTTCTGCTGTACATCATTCAATGGCGGTTCCTTGGCCTAGGTGAGAGAATGCTGAGTGGAGCGTCTGCGGTTGAGAGATAAGCCTGGATACTTGTGCAGTTTTCCTACTCCACACCTTTTTGTATTATTGCACAAAATAATCCTTTTTTTTTCTTATTTAAATCAGGAGTGTCAAACTCATTTTTAGGTTGCAGACTGGATTTTTCTAAATGTCACCTTATGGGATGAAAGTGCATGCATAATACACACTCTTCTGTAATGAATAATTTCCAACTTCTTAAACTTAATGCTGCTTACATAACTCCTTTTGAGATAAAAGTAACAAGTTTTACCAATTCCATTAACCAAAGGCTTTTGGATTAAATATACAAGCAATTTATGCTTTGAAAATTAATGTTAACACACAAAGTTAGTAAGACAAACCATACAGCTCATTTTAAATACAGGCCTACTACTCTATCAAACTGACAGCACTAAATCAATGCAGTAATATATAATCTTATAATCAGAAGAAACTTGGAAACAAATGTGAAATTCACTTATTACCCCAATCATTTTCCTTGCCTGGCCATGTTGTCTATATTGCTATATATATATGGAGCTAAAAATATGACAATATGATTTGAATTTGAATTGTGTAAATTTGAATTATTTACAAGTGAAATCTAACAAATTTGAATTTTAGGTGGTAGTTTAAATAGTTCTGAATTTGATTTTTTTTTTTTTTACGAATATTGAACATTTGAAATTTAACAAATTGAAATGTTTTTATGGCTGAATTTTACAGACATGTATTTTCAAACAGTTATTTTGTTCTGAATTCTTATACTGCAAATATTCAGTTTAAAAAAGTTTTCAAGATGAAGAAATTCGGAACTTCAAATTCAGTTTTCTAAAATTCAATCTCAAAAATTCAAACTCAAAAATTCAGATCTTACAGAAAGTAGGTCACATGTCATCCACAGGGAAGAGTAAAGGATCTCAGATAAGTCGTTTTTTTCATCATTTTCTCATCAAACAACTACACTAACGAATGGCTCGGCACAACAGAAGAGCCTAGACAGGGCTTTCTCTCTGTGTAGACCAACAGTTGGTCTGAATTTGCTATAACCTATAGCCTATTTTCCGGACTGTAAGTCACGTTTTATCATGAAACACGCTGTGATTTATTCCAAAGTGACTCAGGCATATATAATGCATTTAACGTTAAATAATCTAAATGTTGGCTTTCAAAAGTAGGCGCGCCAAGAAGGCTATTTGCTGTATTTTGGTTCATTTTTGGTGTGCGCCAGAAAGATCTTAAAGGAGACAGAGACGCGCTAAAGCAGCGCATCATGTTGTTTTATTTATTTTTCAATGGCATGATATTTTGTAGTCATTTTGAATGTACACAAATAAAAAGATACATTTTACTGTTTCAAATGATGTCATATTATCTGTATGACTATAAATAACAGAGTATTAAGTTATTTCCCAGCAGTAGAACAAATCCAAGTCATGGCGCAGGCGCATCGCACTCTCACACAACATAGTGTCAGTTCTGGCATTGCTTCATATCGCAGACTGATCATTATCAAAATAAAACACAGTCAACCAAACATATAAAAAGTCATTCTGCCTAATTTAATTGGTCTGTTGTACAATATAAAGGGCAAGCTGTGCCGCACAGTCCTACTTGTTATTCCAAACATTCCCCTTGCTGTGAAGACGCTGATTTAGCCTATACGTGTATATTGGGACTCAACTGAAGTATGAAGCCTTTTTATTTGTATTATAATATAATATATTAAAATACATAATCTTCTGAGTTTTATGATGTAGGCCTTGTGTGTTTTATTTAAATTAAAATGTATTATAATTTACATATCAAAAGGATGCGCTTTGTGTTTGTGTTTGTTTGAAAATTTTTTCAATTTGTTAAATTTCAAATGTTCAATATACGTTAGATTTCACTTGTAAATAATTCAAATTTACACAATTCAAATTCAAATCATATTGTCATATTTTAAGCTCCATATTATGTACATTTTAAATTCAATCACTTTTAATCTAATTTTAATCTTGAATTTTAAACAGCTTATTTTTGTTATTTTGATGTACTATGGAATTCCAGTACCATAGGCAAAAAATAAAAATAATAATAATAAAAAAAATGTAAAATGCAAAAAGGATTGATGTGACATTGAAGCTCCCGTAATGATGATAATCAGGTCCAAAATGTTAGTGTAACTAATGCACAAGTTATGAGAATAACTGAGAATCCCTCTCAGTAGCATTTCTCTCCCACAGGGAGTAATGTATTATAGAAGTACCAGGGGTGAATCACAATGAGGCAGTCACAAGATCCTGGATATATGATCCATCTTATAACACATTTCCTGCAATTTTTTCTCAATTAATTTTGCTCTTTTGAACACAATAAACAGATCTTTTACATCTGAATGGCCATCCATTCTCCTCAGATAGACACTTCATGACAAATTCAGAAGGCTCTGCTCTGTTGCGTCCTGTCCCATTCACCACATCAGAATCCTGCTGTCTCTGTCTTAAGTGTCTCCTGATTCAACACCCACAGCTGCTGAATTAATGAAACACAATAAAACAAAGCTATCAGGAAAGGGCTGCTGATGTTCTTCCCAGCATTTCTCAGATTTTAGTGCCTTTATTGGATGGGATAGAGTGGCCATTATCAAGGCTCAGTAGAGGGAGAAGCAAAAAACAAATCAAAGGCAAGAAACAATAATTGTCCTTAAATTTTGTACGTTTTGAGTGCATTTTAACAACACCGTAAATTGTACTAAACATACTTAATTGTACAACAAAATACTAAAACATACAAAAGACTATACAGGACCTAAAAGCCTGTTGATTTGTATAGTGTATATGCACCATTTCTCTTTAATAAAGATCTTATTGGTGCTGCAAAACTCTAGGGTATCAAACAGACTATCCTCTGGTGATGGAAAGTCTATGCAGTGATATCTTTAATGGTGTTGTAAGTTGCTTGAAGAACATGAGATGAAAGGCTCTGCCGCTGCTGGATTGCGTTCCCCTATTTACCTTTGAACCACAACAAGATCTTCTGAGTTCAAAACATCGTAATTATTGATGATTGTGTATTATCAACCATTTTTTGCTGCCAGACATATTTTCTTATGTCATATTTTCTTATGGACTTACTTTTGCTTCCACATTGTCAGTCATTAGTAATCCAAAGCTCAATTTAAAAAAAAAAAAAAAAAAAACTTAATGAACCATTAACATGCGGGTCTCTTTAAACCATCTAACTGTAATATAAAGTTGTGATGTAACAGATGTTTTTGTGCTTTCTCAGGCTCTCATGCATCATACCGTATGTAGACTACATTAGATGACACATTTCCATACTGGTTTTATTTTTTGTTGCTCTTATCCACTACAGCACTTCCCCAATCACTATGCACACTGACTCACCAATGGGCGGTCTCCGATAATACAGGTGAAGGTTTTTGCGCATTACTGTCTTTCCTTTTACGCAACACAACAAGATTACATGAAATACATTTTCTCATATGTATTAACACGTTATTTCATCTGACTCCATAAATGAAAAAGGTTTTAATGATATCTGTGCTTCATTAAATGTGAGCGAATGTTTGACTATTCTTTTTAACTCTTTACTGAAAATAATGTCAGAGTCAGTTAGAATAAAATCAAATGTAACAATTTATTACAGGTGTATGTCAGGTAAATGCATCATGCCAATTTCATAATCAGTTAAAAGATAATAAATACAAAACATCAAATGCTCTGGAATAAACAGAAAAGATGCGAACCTGGCATTAGAAAATACATGATTCTAAAAGTCTCGGCCACTCTCAGCATCACGGGCCAATTTGTCTACAAATCACCACGAGCCTTCTTCAGCATCTCCCTAAATACTCAGACCTCTTTTCAAATGTAAACACAGAGTTCACAGTGGGAATTTACATTAATCACCGTCCCAGACTTACTGGGGGCAGGAGTTGATTTACATGGAAACATTTGCTAACAATGGGAATTTGCATTGAGTTTACAGCTTTGAGAGCATGATGCCATTTGCCTGGAAGACACACCCTCCTCTGTGTGCGAATTATCCCTAAACTATCAAATACCTTATTACCTTTTGGTTTACTTCTTTGGGAATGAGACCTTTGTACCAGTCGCACTGAGAAATTTCAAATGATACCAAACATGTATAATAATTCACATTTAAACCATATCGATTGTTGGGTGAATTTCAGGTGATCTCAGCATGAGAAAGAGGGAGTGGGGGAAGAGGGAAAGAGATGTATTCTGAGGTGAGACTTGCGTCTCAAATGGTGAGAGTTCAAGTGTTAATTTCCAGAAAGGTCCTTTGTCTTCTCGGGGAGTGGTCATTCCTCAACCAGACTGCATTTTCTAATTTCTCCAGTCTTACACTATTCTATAAATATATTTATAAAGACTCTGCATTATAAGAACAGTTATAGTAACATTTATATTATTTTTTATAATTACTTAAAAGTCACGCGTTTGCTTTTTCCATGTGCATGCTAATCCATTATACACTGATTTATAAATGATCAAATATAAAATAGTTCCAGAGACACTTGGGTAGCATATGAGCAGATCATTCATTCATTGGTTCTGAATTAATGAATCATGGCTCGTTGAATCGGAACACAAATGCACATTCCTTCTTGCTTTTACACTCTGAACCCCCGAATGCAAATAATTTGTGTTGGCTCCAGCTAGTCTGCCATAGATGGTCTCTCCCGACACTTTATTGCACCTTGGAGTGTTAACAGACAAACACGACACAGCATCTCCCCCTAGATTCGCCTAGTGGTGACACACACCAGGATGTTTCGTGTCTTAGGCCATCAATGTGTACTTACGATGGGGAATTGTTTAATTTGGACGATGGGGAAGTGTTTTAATTTGGACTCTGTGCATGCTCTTTGAGACAGTAACCATAGACCTGCATTAAATGACTGACAGAGAAGAACGGTTTGACCTAAAAATATCAAAATTGAAACTACTGCGGAAAAAAAGACACCTACATCTTGGATGCCCTTGAGGTAAGCTAAAACATACCAAAATATAATTTCAAAGTGAACTATCCCTTTAATAGAGTATAAAGGCTCAAATTCTGACTAACACCATAACTTATTCGAGTGGGTGTTTCCCCAGAGACAAAGGAAGCTTTCCCGCTTCAGATCTTTGGACGTTCACTGGTTGTTTGCGCGAACAGAGGCGTGAACCCAGTCTTTCCATAAGAAGACTGACCCAGAAAGTTTCTCCAGAGCACTTTTTTCTGTGAGAGGTTTCCGGTTCCATGGCTCCCTTTTAGGGAGCGTTCTCCGTTTCTCTTTTCTTTTTCTTTAAGTCTTTTCTTTATTTGTCGTCTCCGGACTTTTCCTACATTCAGTGAAGTGAACGTTACTGGCGTCTTAACTTTGAAATCCCCGCGACGGTGTGCTCATCGGAAGAGACGAGAGCGCAAGCCCCGTTTCCTTGAGGACACACGCACGCTCGCGTCCTTCAGCAGCAAAGAGAACCATTTTGCAAGTATATAGTTTTATGGAACTTTTAATGTGACTTGATTCATTGTTGACTCTCAAGGTCCACTTTGTCTGTGATAGTTGCCATAGTCTACTGTGATCATTCCAGATGATCTCTCTCCTTCCTCTTCCATCCTCTCTCATCCTCACTCTCTCATTCTCTCTCACCTCTCTCATCTTCTGATCTCTTTCTCTCTCATCCAACCTTAATTTGTGTTAGTTTGGTAATGTTTTATTTGTTTATGTGTTCTTTATTTTGTGTATGCATACTCGTGTAAATTGTAGTGTTTTTATACTCGTAGTTCCATTTATTAAAACAATAATTCCTGATTGCTTCTGTCTAAATGCTCACATTACGAAGTCAATGAAATGTTTGATCTAAGCTACAAAGCTTTACGATTTGTTACTTTTCAGTAACCTAAATTGTATAAGGACAGGAGAATAGTTAGTTTCCATGGCCAGAAACTAATTTTCCTGAAATTATAAGAAGTGATAACTTTATGGAGAAGTTGATAGGTTAATCTTACGGCCGTTTGCTGGACAAACAACTGTTTGATAATTACATTAATTTCCATTAAGGGTTATCTTATATAATCGATCTGAAATAAGACTATTGATATATGAATGAGGAATTATAATTCGTTGTGATTGATTATTCATACAACCGATCTATTTTCAACTTCGATAATTTAATGTAACTGTAATATGCGATATACATGAATCATACCCCTGATTCATCATTATTGATTCCCAGTATCAATTGAGCTAATACCTAATGCGGTTACACTTGTTTGCTGGACCAATTAGTAGGCTAATCAATTATCAATTACCAATTATTATATTTGACAGAAATAAATCTGAATTACTAAAAAGTAATTGTAACTATAATATAATAACATTTTAGCAATGTAGGTTGCATCTTTATAAATACATTCATGGAACCATACGACTGGCTAATTATTACTTATAAATCAGTGTACAATGGATTATGAGCATGCGCACTGAAAAGCAAATGCGTGACCAGTAATTATAAAAATAATAGAAATGTAACTATGATTGTTCTTATAATGCAGTATAGGTCGTAAAGAGTCTTTATAAATATATTTATAAAATATTAATACTTACTTTAAGTATAAATGGAGCTATAATTCATTATAAGCATGGTCTTCAGAGAATGTGTTGCCAAAACTTTTTATGCTTTTGTGCTGTTTATGCCCATTTATTACTTTAATTATGTCTTTACGACCTTTCTGGGGCATGAAAGTGGTAGTTGTGTAGGCTGTCAATGGATGGACAGAAAGGTCTCAGAATTCATCAAAAATATGTTAATTTGCTGAATCCCCCCAATCTCCAATCCCCAGTATATGTAGCCAGCGTGTTGGCTTCCAATACCTCAGCTAAAATCTAATCCATATTAAGGCATTCACACCATCTCCTGAGCTAAGTGTCAAAATGCCATATTAAAGTGTGTAGAAATCAGCTGTGGCAGCAGCAGTAGTGGGCAGAACAGAAACAGGATGTGACATATTGGTGGCAGCATGCTGCTGCATAAGCACTTGCCTTGCAATTAAGATTTTCAAGTGAGTTTTTCGCTTCTTTTTACTCTTTTCTTTCTCCCTTTTTTCAGACTTGCAATTCTTTGTCCGCCATAAATACAACTAAGGAAAAGCATTTTTTTTCTCTTTGACAGGCACAGGCTCACAGTTTCACACACACACACACACACACACACACACACACACACACACAGAGCAGCAATCACAGATCAAAGATGGAGAAGTAGAGAGAGAGAGGGGGGGGAGACAGGCAGCGGCAGAGTAAGTGAAAGGAAAAGGATGCCAGGCATTTTTGTTGCATGTGGCATTTATGACAGTTCTGTCTCTTCTCTCTGACAGCAAATGCACTCCTACTGACATCTGAGACAAATCTCCTAAATCTATTCCGTCCTGCCAATGTTCCAGTTTACCTAAGTTTTATTTTCAGAGTGTTTATTGTAAATTTCGAGAAGGGGGGAACAGTACATTTGTCATGGCAATTTTATACCACTCTCTCTTTTTTAAGTAATTATTATTATTATTATTATTATTATTATTATTATTATTATTATTATTATTATTGTACTGTACCATCAAGACTTCTATGCAAATGCACTGTTTTGATTAGCTAACTTTGCATGTGTAATAAGTAACAGACCCTGTTAATTCTAATATATATGGTTCTGTCAATCCTTCAATAAAAGCCTTTTTGCAAAGCCTCCATTAAAGGCAGGGTAGGTGATTTGTTCCAGAAACATTTTTTGTTATGCTGGTTGAAAGTCTCTTCACATCCTGATAGCAGTCACTAAGTTAATTGGTCTAAATGTATGCTTGTATATGATCTGTGGAAGGCGTAGGACCACAAAATGCTAGTCCAGTCACTGCATACAATGTTCTACCTGTCAACATAATTATTTCCATACCTCCACGAACCCTGCTGGCGCAGACATCACACATCTTCAGCGCGTTTCATGCTATGCAGAGTTAGACAGACCTCAGTCACAGAGCACCGCAACTGAAACAGCAGCCATCTTTTACAGTTCCTCCTGAACCAAAACAGTGAGCTTATGCTGCGTTCACACCATAACTACTGTAATTTAGAAGAAAGGGAAACCTTCTAGAGAAATACCAGTGTTTTATGGAGATCCTCTTCAGTTTTATTTTTTTTTTATGCGAGCTTTCGACTTGATTTGTGGGGGCTTTTTGTCCACAAATTACTCCAAAATTAAAGCCACCCATCTTGTGTGAAGGTTTAGGGATTCATTGAAGCACATAATCCAAGAAATTACCTCCATACCCAATATGTGCTCTCTCCACCTTCACACCTGATTCCAATCTGCCCACTTCCTTATACAGAGTCACCTTACAAGATAAAAGTCATCTCCTTTAAATTCATCAAAAACATTAAATCATAGTTTAAGTTAACAATTAAGATAACATTCAAACTTAAATGGCTCCAACACCCATGACATGGGTTTAAATGATTCAATTCAGTTTAAATGACTGAATCTGCAGCAGTCAGGTGGTACAGGTCATCGCTCTTTAAGTTATGTTCATTATTATTGTGATGTTATGTGCCTTGAGACATGAGGTAGTTTAACGCCATCTCTCTCTTGTAATGTGTGGCTTTGGAGATGCTTTGAAGGGAGGGTGGGATCTCATGCTTTCAAAGCTTGCTATTGCCTACCCTACCTTTAAATCAGATTTACATAAATGTACAAAAATGTACAGCACATCTTATTACTATTACTATTTTAATAGTACCTGGAATAATAGCATATTTGTCTGTGTTTAGAAAATATAGTATATATCTTCCTCGTTCTTCACCAAGTTGCTGGCATGTGTACATTAAAATGAAAGAAAATGAACTGGGGAGTGTCAACCTGATTTTATTGGAAAACATAACTATTTTGGCAATTTCGTATGAATGTGTACGGTGTGAATCTTGTTGCTTATGTACATTTATATTGACTCATTACTTACAGTACTCCCTTCTCTAGCTTTGAAATTACAATGTAGACTTGAGACTTTTGTCCTCATTTGTTTTCTACAGTGCTTTAAAATGTCTGTATATTTTGTCTGCTTTCAGCTACAGAGAAAAACTATTGAAAACATGATGCTTTACTGAGAATCTTGCCATCTATTACAAATAGCTGCACTGTAAGTGGCCCATCATCACTTACTAGGAGTGAGCAGGTTATTCTGTTCCACATATCCTCAAACAAGGTCAATTATTTGTGTGGAAATGGCACCTCAAGGATGGTCTTGAATTTGAATTAGAGTCACTGTGTGTATTTTCACTGTGCACCCAAGAACCCTTCTTACAAAATCAAAGATGTCAATCCTTTACTTCACCCTTTACTTCTGAGGTAGTCTATTATTTCAGCACAAGGACATGTTGTTACCACCTTGGCTATAAATGGTACAGGGTTATGGAACCTTATTTTATAAAAGGGTGATGTGAATTGCTGCTGTGAAGATGGACTTGGACAAGAACATGTCTTTCAAAATGATTTTTTTCTTTTCTTTTTTTATAATTTTTTTTTTTTTTTTTTTTTAGTCTGATATTGGAGTATTTTCACATTATCTCCTTTAAAAACGTTCTCATTCACTAACTGAGCATATGCAAGTATCTGAGCTTAAAATCCCGATTCAATAATTAGTCTGCACTAAAATGTATTATAATTTGAATTTGTAATTTTAAAATATATTTTTTATACTATTATTATTATCATTATAAAAAAAATAACTAGGTAACTAATAATCAATCATTTGTACACTAATAACTTGTACAGAAAGAATAAACCAAACGTAAAATGCACAAATAAAAAATGAGAGGTCTGAGGTGCGATCACATTTAACTATTTATTGTCCAACTATTGATTGTGTTTTAAAGTAGGCATGAAACAGAAATTATTATAATCCTTTCTTTGATTTTGTCCATTGGGAATTGATTGGATTGTTGTGCAGCAACACAGTGTCATTAGAAGTTATTCATTCATACAAGATGCAAAAGTGTACAAACTTGTACAAGCTGAAATGCATATGTGTTGGAATGAGACTCAGTGCTGCAGTGCTACTCTTCCTAGCATGTTTATATTTGTTGAAAATATTGAAAAATTATTGAAAATATCATTCACCAAAATGCTATAATATGTGTGACCACCCTGAATTTAGTTGGGTCACAGGAATATTGGATTGTTTGTATATATTTATTTATTTCTTTTATTACCTATGTCTATTTCAGTTTACTTGTATATATAAATTTTACATTGGGCAGCTCAGCTGCATCTTCTGAATTCTGGTTGGCAGTTGAGAGAGATTAGTTGCCGTGACGACTGTGGTGCATCCTCAGACAACAAAGAGGACCTTTAAGCAACCACTAACTATTGTCTCTCTCTCTCTCATTTACTTTTAAGTTTTTAAACTGCTTACAGTCCTCCCGACTACCCGGGACCTGTAACATATGTCTTACAGAGTCCCAACAAATAACATTATTTGAATCAAGTTTCTTTTTTCTTTAGCTGTGACCTTGATGTGCTGTGAAAAACACCTGCCCCATGTATTCATTCAAGAGTGGCATCCCAGTAATATTGAATAAATAAAAATGGCACAGAAATTCTTCTTGCACAAAGAGAATACAGCTCAAATCATTAAATTCCTCCAGAGGGTTATGAGAAAGGGGATAAGGTTGACCTGAGTATAGACTAAACCTTTGCTTTACCCGTGTCTTTTTCTCATTAATAAAATGTCATGGAAAATAAAGCTTATATGACATGCGATTTTGTTCATCTTTCAGAGACCCCGTCAGATTCTTATTGGGAGTGAAGAAATGGTATTGATTGCCCTCAGAGCGATAATTGCAGCAAGCACAGGGGGTAGACAGACGTTATTTTCTTCCTTGAACAACAGCACCGTGACATAAAAAAAAACACCATTCAGTGAGTTTAGCTTGAATTCTTTTCAAGACAAGCAAGACTGCAACTCCCCTTCAAGCAATTCAGCATAAGAGCATAGCATGCTGGTTCTGATCTCTCTCAATGAAAAGACGAGAACTGTGACAATCATCTGACACTAACTTTTACTGTGGGTTTCCTGTGATTAAGAATCCTCCAGCTCCAAAAAAAAAAAAAAAGAGAGAGCATCAGATTAGGTATTAGTTAATCTATCTGAGCTTTCATCGACAGTTAATTTTAAAATGACATGGGCACAATGTTCTGGAACACTTTGCTACTGTCAATGAAAAATTATAGAAAACTTACCAGCCCCAAAATGCATTTTACCCCCTAAATGTGTACAATGTGAAATTAGTATCATTTAAAATTATGAGATACAAAACAGATAACTTCTTGATAGTGAGGAGTGACAAGATTAACTGCATGAGTTGATTGCCTCAACAGCGATACAGATTGCGTTGATGCTGTAGGCCGGGGATGGAGTGAAGTGTGAAGTGTTGGAGTGTTGGAGGTAATGAAAAACATGACTTTACCACCAGCTGCAGCTATCACAGAGAACTCGAGTAGAACGGCACAACTGATTCACACTTTGATGAAAATGATACAAGACACCAATCATGCTTGCCAAGCAACTCACAAGCAGGAAAATGCCACAGCCAATGGAGATAGTAGTGTCAGTTGTGTCAGGCACGTGCACAGATATACCCTTAGTGGTGCTCAATAACCTGCCCTTTTGGACTCTGATATAAATAGTGCCCTATTTATAAATTCATTTTATTTCATATTGTTTTTGTTTAAGTTTGGCCCGTGGCATCAGTTCTCACACCGTGTCCTAACTACACGCGACGCGATAAAATTCCAGCGACAGGCAGTGTGTCTGTCCACACTAGACGCGACGCGATTGTGAGACGCCACAACGTCAATCAAAAATCACAGCCAATCAGAACAGCGTGTGGGCGGAGTCTCGCGGCGAGTGCACAGCTAGAGAGTAATCCTGACGGCACTCGCAAGAAAATGGATAAGTAGCTACATAATCAAATTCACAAATATTACACCATTTAAAAAATATAGGCTACTGAGTTACTAAAACAATCTTTGTCAAATAATACACTTGTTTGTTCACAGTTTTAACGTTCTTGTTTCCGTTTGTTTAATTTCAAGATCTGAGGTGAATTATCCATTGTTGCTTCTACAAAGCTTGGAGCACTAACGTTAAATGACATTCAAAGTCACATTACACGCTTTTAACATTAAATAAAGAACATAAACAGTACCTGAGATGATCATTGCCACACTTTGTGTTTGTTGTTCCAGCGCGACGTCGCAGAAAAATAGAAACCGTTTCTAAATTAGAAACGTCGCGTGTTGCCGTCACGCCTGGTTAGGACAAAAACTCTGATTAACATGGAAAAGATACCTTTTATTGCGTGTCGTTAGGACACGGTGTCTAGTGTGTGCCTGACATCTTCTTAAATTCTTAATAATTCGACAAGGCGGCACGAACCCCTCCCACTCTCCGACATCCTTGTCACAGCATCCACATCTCCCAGGAATAACGTTACCTTTATTGGTGACACCCAGGTAACAATCGTTTACCCTAAACTTTGGCACTGTTTGACACAGCTGTGAAATTAAACAACTATTAAAACATCTCAATACAGCCAGCCTTACTTGGGCAATTAGCCCTCTGTTATGCATAACAACAAGCAAGCTGTTCTGGCTTTGATATAAAATAGCGTCGTGCAAGGTCGGAAATGCCACCAAAATGAATAAAAATGAAAAATAAAACTTTACTCTTTTTTCTTATTAATAATTATAAGACAGTGCCCTTTTTTTCCACTTGAGCACCTGCCCTCCAAAAGGTCTGTGCACGGCCCTGGGTAGTGTAGGCCTACTCAAAACAATCTTTGTGTAGGGAGCAGTCCAAGTTCGGCACTGCACATCTTGACCTGTATATTTTTTACTTAGGCTATGGTTCTCAGTTGTTTATGCTGAAGCTCCGTTTTAGTTGTAAAATTGTACAATATGACAAAAATAAATAAATAAAAAGTGATACTGCTTTACAGGAGTGAAATGAAAGAAAAGTCCTGTTATTTACACACCCACATATGTTTCATCAAACTCATGTGAAACGAAAGGATGAGAGATGATTTTGATTGTAACTGTCAAGCTAAATATTGTCCATACTATTATGGACCATATGTGTAAATATATGTCCATATGTACTATTCCTAGTCCTGGAAGGCAAAATATCCATAGAACTGGTGCACTACCCTGTCAATTTTCTTTTTGTTTCAAACCATAAATATTTAGATCACCTCTCAAGAAGAAAAACGTGTGAACAAACGATAGGTTTGGCCACTTGAGATCCATATAGCACGTGCCACATGTACTGAAATCAGTGGGACAATATGAAATGTTTACCTTGAAAAATGTCCCCTACTGTCCTAAGGGTGAACTTGATTTAATCAAGTAAAATATATTCCTGGATCAACATCCTTGTTTATCCTGGAACAACATTCCAATCAACCAATCAGATATGAGGGATAGGTTTACAGTTAATGTCAAGTTTAGACTTACAACCAGGGTTATTGTAGCTGCTTCTACATCAGTATTATTCACCTATCATTTTAGGGATAACTTATGGGTAGGGTTAGGTTTAGGGGTAGGGATAGAGTAGGGCTATGTTGTTCCAGGATTAACAAAAGATGTTGATCCAGGGACAAGTCTTACTTGGCAAAATCCCGGCAACCTTGTACTAAGACTAAGACAAAATTCAATATGCACCTTAAAGATGATGCACACTCTATATAGGCAAGCAGATGAGACCAGTTGCATAAACATAATCGCTAATTTAAAACTGTGTCTTACTATTCTGACCATCAAGCAATTAGTTAGGGCTAATCAGTCTTACTTTTCAATCTTACTAAAAATCAGACATTTTTAGACCTATCTACCTTTTTAGGTAATTGACTTAAAAATGTTATGGCCAGTCTTGAAGACTAGTCTAAGCAGTTTATGCAACTGGCCACAGAATATGAATTCAACTCATTAAATTGCATGCTTAATGATTTCTTTAAAATGGTTTTCTATGGGAAAATGCTTAATGTTCACTTAATGAGTGGTCGCATCACACTCTTCGAAAATCTGTAACAAAACAAATGTAATTCTGTAATGACAAAATAATATAACTGTGAAACAAAGTGATATATACAGTTAAGAGGATGGTGTAAAAAAAATGCAGCCAACAGAAAAATTCCATGATCGATATGTAGCAACGCGTTGATGGTGCTGTAATACAAAATATAATTAGAACAGAATTCATCTGTGTGCTCAACTGGTTTTCTGAGCCTGAGTGTTTAAGGGTACAATTATAAGACAACTGTCACATTCCAATTTGTGTTTGGACTTTCTGTTTGTATTTGATCAGTTTCTGTGTTCATTTGTTCAGTTTCACACCACTCCTTTGTTTCTATGGTTACCCTTTTCATTAGTTAATTTGGTTCAGCTGTATGTCATTAATTATCTTGTTAAGGTCCTTTGTTTGTATCATGAATATACCTTGCTCTCCCTCAGTCTCTGTCGGTTTTCTTATGTTTGTTGTAATGTGGTTTTCTCTTGCTTTTTTCCTGGTTCCTGAGTGATTGATGGTTAAAGTCTTCCTTCTAGAATTATTCCTCGTCGTGAGAATTTCTAAGTACCAAGTTACAACAATGATGTACTAAAAAAGTTTTTGAAAATGTTAACGTACACAGCGACAACGTTGTCAAAGCAATCACAGTTCACACGGACTGTGCATTCTGAAGACACATGTGCATAATATCACCATGTTCACAAGATTAGCGTTTTTGTGGTTTACACAGAGATGATAAAGGTATCGTTTTCAAAAATTTGCATTTTCAGGACCCCAAAACGCCATTGTCGTGTAAATGAATGGTCCGTTTTTAGTTGTAAAAGACACCAATGTCAAATCCACTGGATTGGTTTATTGTTTGGAATAAGATTGTATGAATGAGAATGCTGAAAATTCACAATTAGCTTAAATTTCTTCACAACTAAAGATATGAATTATAAACATAAGAGTGATCAACTTAATCGCTAAATATAAGTAGCCTAAATACCACATAATTAAAATAGGTTTAAAAATCAGTATGGGGACATGTGTGGGGGTCTCTTTTTCATATCATATCTTTTTCATTTCATTTTCATGTTGATCTGTTGTCTTACCACTTTAATTTGTATAGCCATTAACCAGAATTAATATACCTGACTTGCTGAAAATCAATAATTAAACATTTTCTTTCCTCGTGACTTGCCTAATCGTATATTCTCAAAAATGTAGCTTTCAGCAGAAATTAACAATCATGTAAAACAAATATGAGCGGCTACAGCAGAGTGCACAATGAAATGTTTTGTCAGGTAAGCTGAAGATGTGCTACTGAATGTAGAAACATTTTTAAAGACAAAAATATTATATAATATGACTTAATTAACAGTATATGTGTGTGGGTTACACCAGAAAGCAATTATTAGAAATATCAGGTTAAAATAGACCACACTTTTTAACAGCCCAACAGCACTTTTTCATGTTTCACCATGTCTAGAGATCCTCATTGAGCTCTGTTTAATTTGTGAGGCAGCACTTCACAGACAGGGATGAATGACCGAAAGCAGATTCCACAAAAAGAAAAAAAAGAAAAAAGGTTTAATCAACTGCCACCACTGAAATTGAAAACGTAGGTCTCATTTATCATGGCACACAATAAACCTTGCAGCATGATGCCTTTGTTTTTCTGGTATTTTACAGTTTTTTTAATACCTATTTTAACCTATTTTAACTGCAAATAGAAGTCATACATTTTGTCAAGTAAAAGCAAGCTAACCAGTCTGCAGTATGTGGATGGTAAATGGCACCCTTCCAGCCTCTGTGTGACTGTGAAGAAATTCCCATTTCACTATTAGACTGATCGATATGGCCTTATGCAATGACTGCAGCACAGAGTCATTCTCAAAATCCAACCAGTTTTAGAGATTTACAAGACATGTTTATTTTGTATCTCACTGTGTTCATATTGCAAGGCACACCTAAGATGCAAAATAGATCCTTGTAGGGCTTTCTGATGTAAAATAGTTTTTCTTGTAAATGTAACACTTTTGTGGATGTTAAGAGCTAGAGACGACTGATTTGCCGAAGGCTTCTTATTCTTTTCCATGAAAACCATTGCACGTGTGGGTTTATCATTTACTAAAAAAAAAGTCACCCTGTTGTCATGTCTGGATGGTACTTGTTGTCATGGTTACCCGTAAAGAGCACGCTTTTGACCTACAACCATTTGAAACTGAATTTTTGTCCACAACAGTTTTGCGATTTTCTGTGTCTGTATTTTTTCTATACATTTAGACATGTTACTTTATTTTGAAAGCCTAATTGTATTGTGATGTCATGATCATTGTTAACCAGAGCAGTATAGGATACAGTCTGAATGTGGTCCCTGTAACCATGACTACAATTCTGAGATCGTTTCAGTCCAAGCCTCTGGGGTTTGTCAGATCGACGGCTGATGTCCTGCAGTCCCTCTTGCATGGTCACTGAAGTCCATGGTAAGCACAGCATGCTCCTGATTCTTCTTCATGATGATGCAATTCCAAAGGAATGAGTGAGATCCAAAACAATGACAACAATGAAACTGACAGTCAGAGAAGAACTGACTTTTGAAGGTTCTGGAAACCTTTGGGAGTTTTCTGAAAGGGAAATCAGGTTTGTTGTTTCTGAAAGGAAAATCCTGAAAGAGAATTTTGTTGGTATTCTATCAGAAAACTTACATTTGTTTTGATGAATAATTCCAGCATAATTGCTTTCAAGCTCTTTGAATGCATAACTGCAATTACTAGAGAAATAATTCCTACCGTTTCCTGTTTATTCAAGCATTTGAGTGCTGAGATTACTCTATACCACATAGAAATGTGACCCTGGATCACAAAACCAGTCACAAGTAGCACGGGTATATTTGTGGCAATAGCCAAAAATACATTGTAATGGGTCAAAATTATTGATTTTTCTTTTATGCCAAAAACATTAGGATATTAAGTCAAGATCATGTTCCATGAAGATGTTTTGTAAATTCCCTACCATAATATACAACATTTATTTTTTTGAGTGAATGCAGCACAATCGTGAACATAAATTGACAACTTTAAAGGGGTGGTTGATTATGATTTCACTTTTCTAACTTTAGTTAGTGTGTAATGTTGCTGTTTGAGCATAAACAACATCTGCAAAGTTACAACGCTCAAAGTTCAAAGCAAAGGGAGATATTTGCTTTTAAAGAAAAGGACTACAACAAACGGCTGGTAGAGACTACATGACATTCCTCCAGGGTTAGTGACATCACTAACCCTAAAATTTACATAAACCCCTCCCCCGGGAACACACAGTCTGTGTTGAGAAGAGGAAAAGTTAAGAGTACATTTGTGAGTCAGCTCAAACTTTAGCATCCATCTTTTCACATACACTAGAAAGCCACTCTGTGTGCATCTCACAACAGTTCCTAAACGAGCGATTTATAGATTATAATGACAGAATATGCTAATTGAAGATAGTTAACTCCACATCAGCAACATAAATTCATCAACTAACCATTCAGAGGCGTCCTGTTGCATTCTACATGTTGTCACTTCTTCTTGAGTCTCTCATTCTTTGTCTGACTCCGTTTTAACATTAAAGGCAGAACAGTTTCTGCCATTTTAGTGTGTCTACCTGAGGAAATCTTGCTGCTAACACACACGAGCTCTTGAAACCCCGCCCTCTGCAGCAGCTCATTTGCATTTAAAGGGCCAGGCACAAAACGGTGCGTTTTTGCAAACCCTCAAAAAGTGACAACTTTAACATGCTATATAAAAATATCTGTGGGGTATTTTGTGCTAAAACTTCACACACACACTCTGGGGACATCAGAAACTTATTTTACATCTTGTGAAAAGGGCATTTTACCACCCATTTAAAGGCGATTTTCTCAATGTTTTTTACACCCTCAGATTCCAGATTTTCAAATACTTGTATCTCGGCCAAATATTGTCATATCCTAACAAACCATACAATGGAAACCTTATTTAATCTGCTTTCATATGATGTCTAAACCTCAATTTAAAAAAAATTTACCCATGTGACTGGTTTTGTGGTCCAGGGCCACAAATAGTATTTTCAGCTTTCATTTTCAACATCTCATACTCAACAGAAATGTCTGTCATCTCTGTCAAGGGCAAGTGATCAGGATGCTATTGAATCTGGTTAACTAGGTTTCATCCCTATGTCTTTCCTGTACCGTGCCACCATCGAGACGACATTGAATCAGATCCACAACCTTTTCTGTGTTACTGTAAGGTAATAGTTACATAATTAAACAATGTATAGGGTGTATAGGGCCAAAATATATAATAAAAGTATATTTAAAAATAGAATAGCTTGCCACGTGGTTCCTGCATGGTTCATAGGGGGTTATTATGTGGTAGACCACCTCATAACGTACTTGGTTACTTCAAGACAAACAGAACCTCAGATGCTTTCATCTCCCGAGATATGGACAACACAGACACATACAGCCATTTGTCTCCACACCCCACAGAGTGAAATTGTGGGAAAGCTTCTTTCCCCCCGTCCTCCCCTCACATTTGTTCCTTCTCCCCAACTTCCTTCCCTTTACACATTCTTTTTTTTTTTTACTCAGTTCACTTAGAAAGAGTATATAAATTATTGTTCTATGTCAATTGCAAATGAATTAACAATCACGTTTGGTCTCATTTAAAATGTCTCAGTGCTTCTGGTACAATGGTCTCGTCTCCACAGAAGTAAACCAAAAGGTAATAAAGGTTTTAAGAGTTTAGAGATACATTGCTTACTGTGGTGGGTGTGCACCTTTCCGAGAGTCCTTCATCCAAACCACTTCCTGTTAAGTTCATGGCCCACATTAAAGGGGGATATTTTGTCTTGGTCTGGGTAAAAAAATGCTGAAAAAGGCTTGGGGCGATTTGTAGTCAGATCAGCCCATAATGCTGATTGTCATCCAGACTCTCAATGTTCAGGGAACCAAGGTAACTGTAAGGCCCGCCCAATCGGCCAAACAACAGTTTCTGATAAGCGGATGAAGGTTTTCCCGCGCGTTCTGCCTTTTCAGTGTGGCAATGTAGTTTAATTCCAATTTACTTTTATCTGACTCCATTTTATCACAACCTCGCATTTAGATAAGTTTTAGTTCAAATGAGCAGTAGTTCGCAAGATCCACTTATGATAGTGTTCACTTTATCTATTTCCAGTAGGTGCAAAATTAATGTTCATTGGGAAATTGTCTGTATCACTATGCTGGGAATTTCCTATGATTAGTGAGCTGCATGGTTTGCCTGAGCTACTCTCGTGGTTTGTTTGTAGAATGGGTCTATAGGCATCAAACAGGCATTACCTCTGGGACAGACACTTTTCCAAGGTTTTGTATCCTCCTCACAAACCCCCATCCCCCATCACTGACATGTTTAACTTACAGCTTGGATTCTATTTAAATTCACAGCCTGGTTCATAATTCAGTTACACTCATTAACATTGTTATATTCTTGAGTCTGATTCACAGTTAAATATAATTTGCAACACTGAGATAACATGCATGATTACAAGATCATATATATTTTTTTTTATATCATCATGAGTGAGAGGTTAATATAATTCAAATAAAAGCATTATACAGTTGTAATTGAAAGTATTCAACCCCAAGTATTCAGGTTTATTGGCAAAATTGACATACTTTCAGCTGTTTGCAATAAACAAATCAAACAAAATAATTTCCCCAAATAGTTTCCCCAAATTCAACTGAAAATACAATTTTAATAACTTCTGCAGTCTCGAAATTATTCAAAACAGCACAAATCTACAAAACAGGTTTTGTCTCAAGCACACCTGATGCAACTAATCAAGGGCTTCATTAGTTGCACCAGATGTACTTGAGTGCGAACACACAAAATATCATGCATGTTAGAAATAAGTCAAAAGAATGGTCCAAAAAGTTAAAAGGGACATATCATGAAAATCTAACTTTTCCGTGTTCAAGTGCTATAATCCGGTCCCCGCTGCAACCCAGATAATGTCTAACAACCCAGAAAACGTGAAAAAGTGGCAACCCAATAACTTTGTTTGGTAAAACTTTCTCTGCAAGCATGTAAAAAAAAATTCCGATCAGATCTCGCTTCCCTTCTGACGTAGGAAGGGGATCTTATTATAATATTACCGCCCCTTAATCTGCGCGTTTCCACCCATGGCGCCACCATTTGGTTTTCACAAGGGACAACAGTGTAACCAGTTATAACGCAATGGCAAAAGTTCGAGCAAAGCATGCAAACTGTTCTGTCGTTGGCACTGAACACTATTTGACCAAAAAAAATATCACAGCTGTCTTATAAAGACCTCTGGGAACTGTGTCAGCTTGTGTAAAAGTTAAACATGACGGTACATCCAAGTCGATGAAATTAATCAATGCAACTCCACAACAACTACATTTGTACCCAATAACCATTCAGAAATGTCCAGGTGAGGTCTAAAAGTTGTGAGTCTCTGTGTAAGGCTGCACTCCGCTACTGGATATTTCTGAGATTTTATTTGGATGAGAGAGAAATCACGTGTTTTGTTATTGTTGGAATATCCAAAGCTTGATCCAATCCAAAGGATTGGCCATCTTCTGAACAGTCCAGCCTGTCACCATAGCAAATTGGGTGTCTTAAAACAAATCCCTCTAGCGCCACCAACTGTCCAACGTTGCACTCATGTTTATGCTAATAACTTTTGAACCACAAGGGCTAGAAACAAAATTATTTTTTCACCTGATTCCTTAGCTCAAGATGATTCGATTGCACATTGCATATGACGTCATTTTCCGCCATGGAAATTTCTCCGCCATTTTGAATTTTCCAAAAAAAACGACTTTTTCGAACTCCTCCTCGGCCATTTTGAATTTAGTGCAAAAATGCTCTATTTTAACAACGCATAAACAGATTGTTACGAAACTCAGTATGGGTCATCAGAACAATGCCCTGAAGGAGCATGAGAAGTTTTGAACCAGTGCCACCTAGTGGTCAAAAGTTATAACAATTTCCAAAAATGCTAATAACTTTTGAATAAATCTGGCTATTGTAAAGTCTCTTGAGGTCTTAATAGATTCCTTAGGTCAGGCGAGAACATAGATACCAAGTTTTCCTTATTTGGCCGAACTTCCTGTCCGCCATCTTGATTTTCATTCAAAACCTACTTTTTCGAACTTTGCCGACTAAAAGTTATGGATTATGGACAAACAAAAAGAAGAAGGTTTTTCTGAATATGAAGGTTTTTCTGATTGAAACAAATTATGGACAAACAAAAAGAAGAAACCGCTAGCTGGTGGCCACAAACAGTTCACTAATACAAATCTCTTACAGCCCGCCGGCTAGTGGGAAAAATGGAAAAGTGTCTAAAAAGCAGAACCTGCACATACATACACATTCAAACACATTCAAGAGAACAGCAGCCGACAATCGGATTGGCTGCAGCCTCTTTTTGGAGTCTAGACAGTGCAGTAGACAGTGTTCCGACGCTTCACGCATTCACCAGGGTCACTGAACATTCCTCTACGCTTGTCAGTCTAGGCATTCCAAACATGTTTCGGAAACGCGCACACACACAAACAGTGGCGCCGTTGGCAATCACTCGGTAACACCTTGCGCTACAAACAGCACCCCGGAACACTGCTGCACTCCAACACGTTAGCAACTAGCTACATTGAATGGCTCCCAGCATGAGGACCCCAGGTGCCTATACACCTGCCTGCTCTTAATTGCCAACCTCTCCCACCCACATTAGATGACGTAACAATACGGGGAAGAGTGAAAGTGAGCGGGAGGTGGAGAAAGAGGGAGAAGAGAGAGAGAGAAAAGAGAGCACCTCAAACCCACAGGTCACACATATCCTTTTCCCTCCTAGAAACCACACACACACACACACACACACACACACAAGCACACACACATACCTAAGAAAGAAAGACATTGTGTAATTAAAGTGACTGGACTGGACTGTTCTTACTGACACCTCCACTGGTCTCAAGCCAGCCACCTACACATCCCTCTCAAACCTCCTTTTCAAACAGTGATTACACTACCTGGACAGAGCAGAAAAAGGAAGCCATCAATGGTTGCAACCACATTCAAGATGGCAGGTTCAGAAAAACCTTTCGGTGACTGCAAAATACCTGCAGCACCACTACTGACCCAAATGCACAAGAAAAGTTATCTCCAATTTGCTGAAAATCATATAAATAAGCCACAGAGGTTTTGGGATTCTTTTCTGTGGAGCGATGAAACAAAACTGCAAGTTTTCGTCCCTATTGATCAGCGGTATGTATGGAGGAAGAAGAATAAAGCATATGTTGAAAAGTATACTCTGTCTACAGTTAAGGTGGTGGTGGCTCGTGATGCTCTGGGGCTTCTTTGCATCCTCTGGCACTGGAAACCTGCAGCGTGTGGAAGACTAGATGGATTAATTTAAGTATTAGGGAATCCCAGGAGAAAACGTCACGCCATCAGTGAGGAAGCTGAAGTTTGGGCGTCATTGGACCTTACAACAGGACAATGATCCCAAGAATACCTAAAATTCCACCAAGGCTTGGTTGCAGAAGAAGTCCAGGAAGATTCTACAGTGGCCTTCACAGTCACCTGACTTGAACCCCATAGAAAATCTCTGGTGGGATTTGAAGAAGGTGGTTGCTACAATTCTAGCTACACTAGATATGTGTATTCATGCTACATGCAAACCCAAAAATATTACTGAACTGGAGACAATTGCTCATGAGGAATGGGCTAAGATTCCTCAGAAATGCTGCCAGAAGCTGGTGTCTGGTTATACATCTCTTTTGCAGCAGGTCATAACAACAAAAGGGTGTTCTACGAAATACTAAACATGCTTGCCATGAAGGGGTTGAATAACTTTTAAAAGACTGCAGAATGCATTAAAAGTTGCATTTTCAGTTGAATTTGGGGAAACCACTTGAAACATTTGTTGTGTTGAGCTTCAATTACTTTTGTTTGATTTGTTCATTGCAAACAGCTGAAAGTCTGTACATTTTGCCAATAAACCAATGGGGGTTGAATTGCAACTCTATGTAGCAATTAATTTTTGTTGAGGAAAAAAGTGCAAAATTGCATAGGATTCAACAGAGCATATGCTGTGCTTTGAATTTAGAAAACAACAACAACAAGAATAAAACAGTCTAAAACCAATGTGGACAAAGACTGACACTGTTTTGCTAGATCTATTACAAAAACAATGAATATTACTTTGGGGCTTTAATGAACGTGTGCTCTAAAGCACTTGCAACATGATGCATGCAGCATAGTCTGTCATTACAGTTCAGCCTGTGCAACAAAAAAACAGCATCCTCTGAACGGACAGCTTAAAGGAGAACTCCGGTCAATTTTAACATTGAGCTCATTTTTTTGTACATTTGGAGTGCTGTCAATACAGAGAACAACGACAAAAATCGGTGTTGCCTACACCGAGTTATTCTATTTTTAAAATTTGCACCCTGTTGACTTCAATGGGGCAAGTACTAAACCGTTTCGGTTACTCACGTAACCTCTGTTCTCTCTAGAAGAGGGAACGAGTATTGCGTAGTTAGCTTACGCTACGGGAAAGCCTTTCTTTCTCGAGATACTGAAGCCAAAAATTATCCTTAATTTTTATAATCTTGTCAACGCAGTGCGGCAGCCTGCAGACCTAGGGCAAGCTAACTAGCGTGCCCATTGGCTGCCCTGCGGCAACTGCAGCAGCCTACCGCTGAGCCCTTGGCGTGACGTCACGACCAATGAGCGCGCTTGGCGCGCTTAATGCGTCACAGCCCGCGAAAAGGGGTGTGGCTTAGCGTATATAAACAGGGCTCGGAGGCTGCTTCTCTGGTTTCTGTCGCATGAAGCGAAATGAGCTCGTGGCGCGAGCACGGCGGGCTACGCAATACTCGTTCCCTCTTCTAGAGAGAACAGAGGTTACGTGAGTAACCGAAACGTTCTCTTACGAGAGGTTCTCTCGTATTGCGTAGTTAGCTTACGCTACGGGAACGCCCTTGTCAACGCCGTGCGCGCCCAGCATCCACTGAATGAGTCCCAGGGAGAGCCCGGGGAACGTGATAGCGGAGAGCCGGGCAGCCCGAAGAGGGCTAGCGCCGTACATAAGCACACACTAGGGGGTTAGGAGCGGCACGGCCGGTCCTAACTGCCAATTCCCTGTATAGTGCAGCTCAACCAGTAGAGCTAAATCACACAACGTAGCCCGCGCACAGATAGTGGGCTGGCATACGCGAGACTTAGACTGATAAGACTTTCGCCTGCAAGGCGGGAACATCCAGGTTGTAAAACCTAACAAACGTGGAGGGGGAGGCCCAGCCTGCCGCTGCACAAATGTCATGAATGGGAATCCCGCTGGACCATGCCCACGACGAGGCCATGCCTCTAGTGGAATGAGCTCGAACGCCCAATGGGCACTGCAGGTCTTTAGACGCATAAGCAGCAGCAATAGCGTCCACTATCCATCTGGACAGGCTGTGTTTCGAGGCGGCGAGACCCTTGGTGCGCCCACCAAACGAAACAAAGAGCTGATCCGAGCGCCTGAAAGCGGCGGACCGTGAAATGTAGTTTCTCAACGCCCTGACCGGGCAGAGGAGATTACTATCGGCCTCGCTGCCGTGCATCGGCAGGGCTGAGAGGGAAATGACCTGTGCTCTGAAGGGAGTGCCCAAAATTTTTGGAACGTACCCATGCCTCGGTCTGAGAATGACTTTGGAGTCATTAGGTCCGAACTCGAGGCACGCGGCGTTAACAGATAACGCGTGAAGGTCTCCCACTCGTTTGACTGACGACAGTGCTATCAGAAAAACGGTTTTGAGCGTGAGGTATTTCATATCCACAGTTTCCAAGGGTTCGAAGGGATGCGCTCTCAGGGCCTCCAAGACCAGAGAGAGATCCCACATAGGAACCGAGGGGGGTCGCGGGGGGTTCATCCTCCTGGCTCCCCTAAGGAAGCGGATGCCGAGCTCGTTCCTTCCTAATGCGCGGCCCTGCTCAGAAACCGAGAGCGCTGAAATGGCCGCAACATAGACTTTGAGCGTGGAGGGGGACCTGCCCGCGTCCAGTAGCTCTTGAAGGAAACACAGTACTCGCGATACCCCACATGTCTGTGGATCGAGCCCCTTAGCAGTGCACCATGTGTTAAACACTGACCATTTCGACATGTAGAGCCGCCTCGTAGAGGGGGCTCTAGATTGTATGATCGTGTTCATGACCCCGTCTGGCAGATTAGCGTGTAATCGTTGAGGCTCCACGCATGCAGAGACCAGCGCTCTGGATGGGGATGCCATATCGATCCGCGTGCTTGAGAGAGGAGGTCTCTCCTCACCGGTATCGGCCAGGGGGCTGAGTCTGCCAGCTGTATTAGATCCGGGAACCAAGCTTGGTTCTCCCAGCATGGGGCTATGAGGAGCACTGAGTGGCGCGCTTCCCTGATTCTCTCGATGACCTGAGGCAGCAGAGAGACCGGGGGAAAAGCGTACAACGGGCCGCTGGGCCAGATCTGGGCCAGCGCGTCCTCGTTCTTCGAGAAGAACTCTGGGCAGTGAGCGTTGTCTTTTGACGCAAAAAGGTCGACTTTCGCTCTGCCGAACCGTCGCCACAGTGACTGGACTGTTTGGGGGTGTAGAGACCACTCCCCAGGGGGAACGTTGTCCCTGGACAGTCTGTCGGGGCCCTCGTTCAGGTGGCCAGGCACATGCGCGGCTCTCAGCGAGCGCAGAGAGTGCTGAGCCCACACGAGGAGGCGTTCCGCCAGGGTGCAGAGCATCTTTGATCTGACACCGCCCTGGTGATTCACGTAGGCCACTACCGATGTATTGTCCGTACGGACTAGAACATGGTGACCGTGGAGGAATGGGAGGAAGTGTTTGAGCGCTTTCTCGACCGCGAGCATCTCTAGACAGTTTATGTGTAGGAGATTCTCCTGGTCTGACCAGCGGCCATAGACCGGTCTGCCTTCGAAGAGCGCTCCCCAACCTAGGTTGGAAGCGTCTGTCGAGACAACTTTCCGGTGTGAAATCACTCCCATAGTCACTCCTGTGTGATACCATTCGGCTGCCAGCCAGGGCTGCAGGGCTGAAATGCATCCCTGATTCACTCTGACTCGCAAGCCGCCGGCCGCCCAGGCTCGGTGGGGCACGCGCATTTTCAGCCAGCGTTGGAGCGGGCGCATGCGCAGTAAACCCAGCTGGAGCACTGCTGCAGCTGAGGCCATATGCCCCAGGATACGCTGGAATGTCCTCAGCGGAACCCGGCTGCCTATTTGGAGGGATGCGGCGAGAAGGCGGATGCGGCGCGCGCGCTGCTCCGACAGTCTGGCCGTCATAGCCACCGAGTCCAGTTCTATTCCAAGAAAGGAAATTGACTGACGGGGTGATAGCGAGCTCTTGGTCCAGTTGACCGAGAGACCCAGCTCCTCCAGATGGCTGAGAAGCGCTGTTCTGTGAGACACAAGTTCCGTCTCTGACTGCGCTAGAATAAGCCAATCGTCCAGATAATTCAGTATTCGCATTCCCTGTTTCCTCAGGGGAGCGAGGGCCGTGTCCATGCATTTCGTAAATGTACGGGGTGCCAAAGACAGGCCGAACGGCAGGACTGTGTACTGATATACTCGACCCTCGAAGGCGAATCTCAAGAATGGCCTGTGACGGGGAGTTATCTGGATCTGAAAGTATGCGTCTTTTAGATCGAGAGAGATAAACCAGTCTCCTGGGCGAATCTGCGCGAGGATTTTTCTGGTTGTGATCATCTTGAACGGCCGTCTCATGAGGGCTTTGTTCAGATGTCTCAGATCTAAAATAGGTCTGAACGCTCCGTCCTTCTTGGGCACGAGGAAGTAGCGGCTGTAAAAGCCCGACTCGCTCAAAGAAGGATGAACCTGTTCTATAGCCCCTTTGCGCAGCAGCTTCGCTATTTCTGCTTGAAGCAAGTGCGCCGCTTCTGAACTCACTCTCGTCTCCGTCTGTGCTGTATAGCGCGGAGGGCGACGAGCGAATTGAAGCGAATAGCCGTGTTTTATAGTTTTCAGCACCCATTCTGACGCGCCCTGAATCGCTTCCCATGCTTCCGCATGCATAGCTAGGGGTCGAATGGTCTCTGGGCTCAGATCGCCGCGCTGCGCGGGATGGGGAGCCTGTATCAGAGAGAAAGGCGCGGCGCGCGCGCCGCTGGTGCTCGAACACGGGGGCTGGTAAACAGTATTGGCCGACTGTACAGCGTTCAGTAGCTCGGTCCCATCGGATGGAGCGTGATTTGCTGTCAAACAACCCAGGCGCGAGAGAGGCGTGGGGATTATCATGTCTACAAGTGAGTGCGCGTGCTCGTGAGCGGGCGCAGGGTTTACACTTATGACACGGCCAGTGTTTGGGAGCTTTAGAGGATCCGTGACCCAAGGTAACTGGCTGGCAGAGCGAGCAGCGGGTAGGTGTGAGCACAAGGTTGTGGGCACATTTCCTACATTTAATACTCGAGCGGCTTGCGACCGCTTTATGAGAGAGCGCTCTGTACGCGTTACCATGGGGACCCTGTTTGTGTGAAGCAGTGAGCACATGGGAGTGGGCACATTTTCTACACTTATAACACCCTCGGCTTGAGCCGCTGTTGCCCGGGGTAACCAAGTGGCAGAGCGAGTTACAGGTAGATGTGAGCACAGAGTTGTGGGCACATTTACTACACTTATTACTCGAGCGGCGTGTGACCGCTTTATGAGAGAGCGCTCTGAACGCGTTACCATGGGGATCGTGTTTGTGTGAAGCAGTGAGCACGTGGGAGTGGGCACATTTTCTACACTTACAACACCTTCGGCCGGAGCCGGAAAGCCCGAATTTACACTCTTTCTGAGATTTATTTGGGCCGCCGTAAAAACGGCGTTTGTGTGCAGGCGAGCGAGTGGTATTACTGGCTCGTTGGCTGCGGTGTAAGCTGCTGCAGTAGCCTGCACTGAGGGGACTGACAGAGCTGGGCGTTTTGATGGCGGTCCGGCCGCAGCGGGACTCAGCCATCTCTTCCTCCCTGCGGGTGCTAGGAGGACTTCGCGGGCTCAGACTTCAGCGTTATCTTGGGACGCGGACCCCGGGGGGGCGGCGGTCTGTGACGGCTGGTCGAGCGCGACCTAGGGCGGCCGCCCTGGCGTCGCTGCGAAGTGGTTGGTGGCCGAGACGAGCGCTGTGTGGAGCTGCGCGCAGGAGGCTGAGCTTGAGAGCGGCCTGCGGCTGGGCTCGAGCGGCGAGGCAGGAAGAGATTCATAGCCTGCGACGCCTTCTGCACTTCAGAGAAGCGGTCCACAATCCCGCTGACCGCAGGGCCGAAGAGGCCGGTGGGCGAGAGCGGGGCGTTGAGGAAGACAGCGCGTTCTGACTCACTCATATCCGCCAGCGTCAACCATAAGTGTCTGTCGATGACGGTGAGCGCGGCCATAGATCTGCCGATGGCTTGTGCAGCGGTCTTAGTAGCACGGAGCGAAAGGTCCGTCGCGCTGCGCAGATCTGTTAAGGCTGTATGATCCGAGCCCTTCTCGTCCAATTCGCGGAGGAGGTCGGCTTGCAGGATCTGAAGAACAGCCATCGAGTGCAGGGCAGAAGCAGCTTGGCCGGAGGCGGCGAATGCGCGGCCGGCGAGAGCTGATGTGGTCCTGCAGGCTTTAGACGGCAGGGCAGACTTTGAGCGCCATCTAGCAGACGGCGGGCAAAGGTGCGTTGCCACCGCTTCCTCAACGGAAGGGATGCCGGTATAGCCTTTCTCGGCGGCCCCGTCCACCTGGGAGAGAGCCGAGGAGACAGACGAGCGGAGTCTAGCGGAGAAGGGCGCGTTCCACGACTTCGACAGCTCCTGGTGGAGCTCAGGCAGGAAGGGTGCTGACCTAGAGGCTGGCGCTTGGCGGCGGCTAGGCAGAAAACACCCGTCGAGTCGGTTAGGCGCGGGCTCCTTGGGTGGGGACCAGTCCAACCCCAGTCGGTCGACCGCTTTGGTGAGGAGGCGGATAAGCTCCGCGTCGACACTGGAGCGGGACCTGCCAGACTCAGGAGTCGAGGAGGCGGAGCGGTGAGAGCCCGACCACTCCTCGCTGTCCGAAGCAAGCAGAGAGCAGCTGTCAGCGGCGTCATCTGCTTCATCCCCTGAGGCGACGGCAGTGCGGGCAGTAGCCGGCCGCTGCGCGTCGGTGAAGGGCGGGGGAGAAGGAGAAAGCGAGGCTCGCGGGAGGGGCTCCGGCGAGCGCTCAGCTATAACCACCGGCTCTGGAGGCCTTTGAGAGCGGCGTTTCTTCTTACGCGGCCCTGAAGAGGCAGCCGGGGAAGGTGGAGGATCGTCAAACATGGCGAGTCGAGCCCGCAGGGTCGACATCGGCAAGTCCTCACACTGTTCGCAGCCGCCCGAGGAGAGGGCGCGGGCTGCGTGGTCGAAGCCCAGGCAGAGAGCGCAAACCACGTGGCGGTCTCCATCGCTGAGCGGGGCTCTGCACGAGCCACAGGATGAGCGAGGCATTTGCAACAACGCCTCGCGCTCTTTTAGATGCAAAAGTGTGTCGCGGGGCGAACACACAAACACATACAAAACAGAGCAGTAAAGGATATGATCGCCGGATAGCGAAGCAGGCAGGGAAAGCTGAAGGCGGCGAAGGCGGCCGGCGTCCTCAGGCTGAGATCCTCGGCGTGCTGGTCGCTTGTTTCGACGGCGGCTTCCTCAGAGAGCAGCGATGCGAAGAGCTTCGCTGAAAAGACAGAAATCAGAGAAGCAGCCTCCGAGCCCTGTTTATATACGCTAAGCCACACCCCTTTTCGCGGGCTGTGACGCATTAAGCGCGCCAAGCGCGCTCATTGGTCGTGACGTCACGCCAAGGGCTCAGCGGTAGGCTGCTGCAGTTGCCGCAGGGCAGCCAATGGGCACGCTAGTTAGCTTGCCCTAGGTCTGCAGGCTGCCGCACTGCGTTGACAAGATTATAAAAATTAAGGATAATTTTTGGCTTCAGTATCTCGAGAAAGAAAGGCTTTCCCGTAGCGTAAGCTAACTACGCAATACGAGAGAACCTCTCGTAAGAGAACTGCTTTTAGCCTCTTAACATCCTTGATGTGTCATTACAAGTGCACAGCTAATGTGAGTGATTCCTTCAGAGTGATCACGGGTGAATCTGACTGCAGTAGACGTGAAAGATATGTATAAAATGATGTTATTTAAGCCAGTGCAAATACCTGTGTTTACATCCTGTTTTTCGGTTGAAGTCCAAAGTAGTCGATTGCTGAGTTCACGCGCGTGATCATAGGTAACTAAACCTTTAAGATTTTCAACCCGCGTTGTATTGTTACATTGTCGGTAGTAGCCTAGATGTAAATGAACAATGTTTACTCATTATCTGTGTTACCTGGACAGAGAAATTCACGTTTGTTTGTCAGGAACAGTTTTGCTTTTGAAAGCTCCTAGGATATTTGTGAAAACAATAGATTATATGCTGCAGTCATGATCCCAGTCTGTGTTCCCCTGTCTTGTGTTGGACTCAAATTTTGAAATATAATGTTGTTCCTATTGTTCCTATGTTCAGTTTCTGGGTTAGGTTTTATAGTCCTTTGTAGTCCTTTTGTTGATTAGTTCCCTGTTTATCAGTCTGTTATGATTGTTCCTAGGTGTGTCTTGTTATATTGTTAGCCCTTTTATATTTAAACCCCTGTGTTTCCTGTGTTTTTTGTCAGGTCTTGTCCTTCATGGCTGTTTGTTTGCCATAGTTCATAGATGCCCTGTTCCTTGTGTTTTGCTTATTTTGTAAATAAATGTGATTATTGCAATTGGATTTTACTCTCCTGCATTTTGTAAAGCTCAGCTTCATTACAGCTAGGGATGGAGAAAGGAAGCCTATTAAAACTATGAAACTTATCTCTGCTTGTTTCAGGGAAAAATTCGAACCATAAGTAGTGTTGAAAACAGTGCCAGTGCAGGTCAAATTTACAGCAGCCATAAACTTGAGTGTGCAGCTCAGTTTTTTTTTTTTTTTTTTTTTCATTAAGCACAAATTAAATGTTCAGTTTTCATATTATTCACATAATAAAGTGTTGCAATAACTTCAATGTAATAATAATAATTAGTAGTAAATGGTGGTCTAATTATTATATGGTTTTTATACTGCTTAAATGGCAGAATATATGGTCATGTATATATGTATATATATTAGTAAATGGACTTGAACTTCCATAAACCTGTAGAGTAGTGGTGTAACGGTCACCGTAGTGGTAGTAGTGGTGTGAAGGCTCTGTGCTGGACGGGACCAGCGGTGAAGGCTCTGTGCTGGACGGGACCAGCGGTGAAGGCTCTGTGCTGGACGGGACCAGCGGTGAAGGCTCTGTGCTGGACAGGACCAGTGGTGAAGGCTCTGTGCTGGACGGGACCAGCGGTGAAGAGGGCTCTGTGCTGGATAGGACCAGCGGTGAAGAGGGCTCTGAGCTGGACAAGACCAGCGGCGAAGAGGGCTCTGGACTGGACAGGACCAGCGGTGAAGAGGACTCTGTGCTGGACGAGACCAGCGGTGAAGGCTCTAGCTTGGCGGGCATGTCGCTTGCTGTCTCAGACACGGCGGGCATGAAGCTCTCAGTCTCTGGGGCGGCGGGCATGACGCATACTGCCTTGGCTTCGGCAGATCTGGCATGAAGTGCAGGCTCGGCTGGACTGGCGTGAATTGCAGGCTCGGCTGGACTGGCGTAAAGTGCAGGCTCGGCTGGACTGGCGTGAAGTGCAGGCGGTGACATGGCGTGCCACGGAAGGAAGCTCTCCAGACATCTGGAGAGTGCCTCTCTCCAATCCAGACCGGAGAGATCGGGGAGCTCCCTCGGGTCGACCTCCTTACCAGCCGGTAACACAACTTAACTGCCTCGTCACCCAGAGAGCAAGAGGCAGCGAGAGGAACAAACCCCCAGGTGTACTGGAACAGATCGAGGCTATCCAGGGCCAAGGTCGCGATCTGTCCAGCGAACTCCCGGCTCATGCTAGGAAGATCAGGCGAGATCCGTACTGATATGTAACGGTCACCAGCTGGAGTGCCCTCTGGTGGCTCTGAAGGGCACTCCAGCTGGTGACCGTTACAAGTGGTCTGGATTCAAACATTCGAACATGTGAAGCAGTGAAGCAGTCACGTGACTGGAAAGAAAGTGAGGCTTTAGTGTGTTCGACCTAAAGCAGCTCCGCACAGACCGATCAGTGTATGACTTGAGAAAGTACAGCGAGAGCGATTCGGAGCCGTCTGTTCTCTAATCGTCCTCACATTACTTTGATTTTATACACCGATCGGTCTGTGTAACGCTTCAAGTCAAACAAACCTTTTGTTTTTCATTGATCGCGTGTTTCTCTGAAAACAATAGGCGCTCGGGCACGAGCACAGTTTGAACACAACTGTAATTAGTGACATAATGAAACAGAAACGCACTAAGCTTCTGTTTCATTATGTCACTAATTACAATTGTGTTCACGCAAAGTCGTAATAACTGTAATCTCGAGATGACAACATGTGTCATTCTATTCGGGGGTGTTCACGTTCTTGGTCAGGGAATTATGCGTTTCTATGGCAACACTCTCTCTCTCATTAATGTTTCAGCCGTATCCGACTCTTGGTGATTCTATGGCCATAGGTTGCCTGGTCTTTCCCCAACCCATTGGGACACACACACGGACAATTTTCCGTCTCCAATTCACCTGCCCAATTCATACTGCATGTTTTTGGATTGTGGGGGGAAACCGGAGCACCCGGAGGAAACTAGGGCTGGGCGATATGGCTGAAAACTGTATCACGATATAAGTGTTTCATATCGGTCGATATCGATAATTATTGATATTTTTTATGACATATTTAAAATAAGGACCAGTCCAGGAGACAAATATATTACATTTAAAGATTTTTTATTTTAATCTTAACCTACCTCTGATTATAATCCCATCAGTTATAAAGGCAGAAATGTCAACACGACCATGGAAAACTCAAAAGTCTTTCTTCTGTTGAAAATAAAAGTTATTTGGAAGAATGACCAGCAGTTGATGTACCCCAGTGACAGTGATGTAGTGGTGCCTGGAGAAGTGGGTATACTCTTAATTTATGCCTCAATTTTTTTAAGCGCCCCAGGAATGATGAACGCTCTGTGTTATAAACAGTGATGTAAGATAGTCTTGCATATAAGTTCACCCCAAAATGGGCCAGTATAGTATTTACACATTATCACTTAACTTTTGCTGCTTGACTTCACAGAAAAAGGGTCATTATACAATTAATATTAGCCACAGAAGAGGTGCAGTTTTTGTAATTAATACTGGCTTTTAATTATTTATTAATACTAAATAATTATGAATTTTGAGTGACTATTCCTTAGTCCATCCACATATGAAAATTGGACGACTATTCAAGGGATCACTGCAGCACTCTTTAGTGGGCGCAGGGCCATACGCAGGGTTTTATAAAAACCGAGGTCCCAAAAAATATTTTGCTAGGGGGGTTCGGGGGCATGCCCCCTTGAGAAAATATAGATTTTCCTGATATCGACATGTGCATTTTAAGGTGTTTTGAAGACCAAAATAAATGGACAACAGTAGCTTTAAAAGCATGTCAGTGGGCAGTAGCATGAAGTATTTTATCAGATATTTTTAAACATGAGAATCAGTTTAAATGTCGCAATGAATGATCCACACTACAAAATGAAAATGCAGAATGTTTATGCTTATTGTTGACAATACACAATCACATATTCGAAACGGGAATGGCCTTAAATAAGAAATGGTTCAAGGATTATTTTGCATAGATGTTACATTTCAAACAAACGCCAATGCAATCCTTCTGTGTCCAGACCAGAGGCATATGAGCAATTTATATGAGTATCAAAGATCAGTTTCAGCTACTTTTTCTTTCCTAAATTAATCAATGTTTTTGGACTAATATGTTCATTTAATCAATGGTTTAATTGCTCATTCATAAAGACAGTCACTTGTGCCACCTTCTGGCTTAATGATGCAAGTTGCGCAAACACAGACAAGCGGAGTGATACAAACAGTGAAAAGTCTAAGTGCTGATACTGGGGAAATATTCAAATACATTCGAGGTAACGTTATACAAATACATTTATACATTGTAGGCCTATTTATAATAATAATGGCAATATATTTAATATGGTGCTTGTGTTGTTAAATTGAGCTTATAGTTTCCACTGTCTTTGATCAAACTTTTTATTTCTGTCGGTCATTTAAAACTTCGATCGAAAAACAGCTGTTCAGTTTACTTTAGTAGCTAAACTTTAGCTACTTGTATTATCGTTAACTCAAGCGTGAAGCGTCGCGTTGGGATTCGCGCTCGGCTCGCGCTCGGCTCGCGCTTCTGTGAGTGAACATAAATCCCGCTTGCTTTGATTGGTCTCAAACATTTTGACATTGACGAGCGGATGTTTGAGTGCTGAAGCAACTCAGATGAGAAGGTCGGTTATCGTCGCGATGGGCAAATCATTGCAGCACCAAATTAGAGTTAAGTAGGCAATTATTTCACAACTTTCATTATATAGGCTAAACTAAAAACAATTACTGAGGTCCGGACCTCGGGGACCTCAATGGTGGGTACGACCCCGACTGGGTGTTTTCACACGCACATCAGAGGGGATTTAGAAGTGGGTATACGCAATGCCGACTGAACAAGAAGTGGGTATACACCGTATACCTGCATATACCCTGCACTACACCACTGCCCAGTGACTTCCATAGTATATTTTTCTCCTATGGAAGTCAATGGGGACCAGCTACTGTTTGGATACTATTTTCAAATTATTAATATTAGAAAATATTAGAAGGAAATTAATACAGGTTTGGAACAACATTAGAGTGCGTAAATAATGAGATAATTATTAGTGAACTATCCCTTTAAGGACAAGCGGCAGCGTGTTTACTGTATTACTACTGTCTCTTTAAGAGCTGCGCGTGACGCGCCTATTATAACTTGTTACACGCATTTGAGAAGCAGATTTTCTCAAGTTTGCTTTCACTTTAGACATATCCGACTAGTTTATGTAAACCTTGTGTGTATAAGTAGCCTGTGGATTTGGGGTGCTCTCTTTTCCCTCTCTTCTCCATCTTTCTTCGCCTCTCGCTCATGTTCACTCTTTCCCGTATTGCTACCAGTGGAGGCTGCTGGTCTTTCAAAGAGGGGAAGCTCATTTTCGGCCTACATCATAAAAATTATTAATTTATTTATACGTAAATTCTACGTTCCTTTTCAAGAAAATGCTCTGTGAAAAATGAATGTAATCATATAATAAAGGTATAAATAATAATATAATAAAGTATAATAATAATGTTACTAATAATAATATATATTTTTTATTATTTAAATAATTATTTTTGAATTATTACTAATAATAATAATATAAAAAATATAATAAGTAATAATATAATAAAGGTGTAAATGTATAATTGTGTGAAATGTATTATAAAAATTGGCTAGCAAGCCGAGCTTCCCTTGCAGTCTTAAAGAAATCGCCACTGATTGCTACGTCACCTAATGTGGGTGGGAGAGGTTGGCAATTAAGCGCAGGCAGGTGTATAAGCACCTGGGGTCCTCATGCCGGTAGCCATTCATTGTAGCTAGCTATTGACGCGTTGGAGTGCAGCAGTGTTCCTGGGTGCTGTTTGTCGTGCAAGGTAGGTCTAAACTAGCTGTTGTTGAATGACTATAATGGTTATTTGCGTTCAGTGCACTAAGGGAAGTTTTAATGTTTTCTTGATGGGCTAAGGTGTTACCGAGTGATTGCCAACGGCGCTACTGTCTTGTGTGTGTGCATGCGTTTCCAAAACACGTTGGGGATGCCTAGAGTGACAAGCGTATAGAGAAGGTACCCTTTTATTTCATCTGTTTTAGCATATCTCTGTTGGTCTATTACGTTAATTGTAATGGGGCTCCGTTGTTATGTTCGCTAGCGTCCAGTGACCCTGGTGAATGCGTGAAGCACGGAACACTGTCTACTCACCCAATCGCTAGCTTGCAAAAGGTATGTTATGGCTTTAATAATAAGGTGTTTGGTAAAAAGCAAAACGTGTAACAAAGTTATGTGCTTATGATTTTTTGCTAAAGAAGTAATGGTAGAGGGTTTTTCTCGCAGTAAATCTACTGGCACACGTCTGATTAGGATCTAACAGTATGTAATTTATGGGTCTCACGTTTGCCGTGTGTGCGCATGTATTTAGTAGCTATATGTAAACAGACTACTGATTATGACTCTTAGGCGCACAGAGCACTCAACTGGGTCTTTTTTTTTTATTTTTTTTTTTTTTTTTTTATAGAGGCTACAGCAATAAGATTGTCGGCTGCTGTTCTCTTGAATGTGTTTGAATGTGTATGTGCAGGTGCTGCTTCTTAGACATTTTTTTTTTTCGTTTGGTTTATTGATTTATTGTATTTTTCTTTTTTTTCTTTTCTTTTACCACTAGCCGGTGGGCTGTAAGATATGTGTGTTAGTGAACTGATGGTGGCCACCGGCTAGCGGTTTCTTCTCTTTGCTTGTTGTCTCCCCCCCTTCCCTATTAATAGCCTACTGTGGATTGGGCCCATAAGATAGATTAGCCTATCGGGCTCTAGTCTGGTTTCCTTAGAGTGTTTCACCCATTTGAAACTGAGGTGTGCAGTGTAATGCTGTGAAGCGTGCATCTGTTGTAATAGCTCAACAAGCAACGTTGCTGTGGTGTGTAAGCTGAGTTTGTAGTGTTTGTTCTACTCTAAAGTGGTGTGCTTTAGCTCACGGTGGTAACGAAACCTAGGCCTGTTTAAGCTTACATTCTGGTGGCTCACTCTACTATGGCTTATCCCTGTTAAATGATGAATTTGTGTGTTATTTATTGACTATCTAAAGCGACTCATTTTTTTAACTAAGATAAAATAAACATTGTATCTTTTTACTTGCTAAACCAAGCCTGTGCGTGGTTCTTTTAAAAAAAAGGAGAGTCCCCTTGCTCTCACCAGTCTTGTCCAAGGGGTGGCGTAGTCAGTACTGCCATCGCCCACCAGGAGGGGGCAACAATTGGCGTAGTCGGCAGGGTAGCATTTGTGTCGCTAGATTAGTTTATTCAAGCAGCACCTGTGTGTGTGTGTGTGTGTGTGTGTGTGTGTGTATCTGGGAGAGAGAGAGTACGCAAGTGTGTATAGAGAACAGCAGCTGGCAACAAAATGAGTGATGGAGAGGAGTCCGCGGTGGAGCGACAGCAGCTGCAACGACGTTTGGAGCAGCTCCAGGCTGAAAATGAGAGACTTTCGGGGGGAGGGACAGCGGGCAATGCTAGTAGCAGTACTAGTACCCAGCCGGTTCGACGAGAGCAAGCGTTCTTTATACCTCGAGAGCGGCGATGCCCAAAGTTTTCTGGCTCCACAACTGTAGGGTCTTTGTCTGTTGAAGAATGGATTGAAGAGGCAAAAAGTTGTATTCGGGCAACGCATATGTCTAATTTTGACAAGGCCCTGTTTTTATATGATCACTTAGAGGGTGAAGCCCGAAATGAGATTAAGTACCGTTCTATAGCCACACGTGAAAACCCTGAGTCGATAATTGAAGTCTTAAGGGAAGTATATGGGTGTGATAAATTATATACTGGCAACAGCGTTTCTTTAACAGAAAACAAAAGGACAATGAAACTTTGTTTGAGTTCTCTCATGCTTTAATGGAAATGTTGGATAAAGTAAAACAGTCAAATGAAGGTGCCATTAGGAGCCCTGATATTGTTTTGCGAGACCAGTTCTGTGAAAATGTCTGTGATCCTTTGTTGCGCAGGGAACTCAAGCGACTGGTACGAGCAGATAGTGGGTTGACTCTTCTAGCCGTACGGAAAGAAGCTATAAGGTGGGTGCAGGAGGGTCAGTCCAACCGAGACCGTAGTTACCGTGCTTCAGGCGCAAGCAGTGAAGCTCAGGTTGTGTCGCAATGTGTTACAGCCCCACAGTCATCGGAATTCATTGAATTAAAAGATTTGGTCCTTAAGCAACAAGCTCAGTTGGACATGCTCGTGAGGCAGTTAGGACACCATAGTGGTAGATCACAGCCCCCTCCACCACACCGGGGTGGGCGATACAAACGTGCCCCCAATGGTCAGCCCATTTGTCTACGGTGCGATCAGCCAGGCCATATAGCCCGTTACTGCCAGGCAGTTCCCCCCACCCACAATAGTAGGTTAGCTTTACGTTTGCCCCCTGATATCCCCCCTAACCAAGCACCGGGCCAAGACAACCTCCCTAGTCAATCGGGAAACTAGAAATTCCCAGTGTGCAGAGCCACACGCTGGGAAGGGATGTGTCTGGCTCAATTTATCCTCAATCATATGATAGGTTAGTTAAAACTTGCCCTGTATTGTCTGTTTCTATGGGAGACGTAACAGTTCCCTGCTTGATTGACACTGGGTCAATGGTGACCACCATCACCGAGAGTTTCTTTCAAGAGCATTTTCATCATCTACAAAAGAAGGATTGTAGATGGCTTGGACTTAAGGCCGCTAATGGTTTAGACATCCCCTATATTGGTTACCTAGAGTTGGATGTGGGGGTACTGGGGCAATGCATTCAGGGGAGGGGAATTTTAATTGATAAAGACCCAGAGAATAGTACTCTTAACCTGTTAAGCTTCACCAGTGCGTCGGCGCACTGAAGCGTTTTTTATTTATTTAATTCAAAATTACTATCAGATTTAATGTTATACCTTGACAAACTATACATCATTAAAAAGATATAAGACTCAAGTTTCAGTATTTGACCACTTTTGTATTCTGAGAAACTCATAGTGACAGTTATGTCTTAATTTGTGTCAGGAGTTATGAAATGAAAAAATGAGTCGATACCTTTGATATGAATTATGCGCGTCAGCCGCTTTCATTCATAAAAAACTCCCGTGCTGTCGTCATGACAGCGATACACAAAACAACGTCCCTCAGGGCTTTAGCTCAAAAATGTGCAGATTTGGAGAAATATTGATAGATTCTTTTAGATTCACATCATATTTCTATAGACAGGAATAATATTTATTGAATTTATACCCAAATGCGTCAATGTAATCTTTATGAGCGTTTGGTATTCTAATTCACAGTGTTTTCAATTCATACCAATAGCCTGAGGGCGCTATATGCACAGTAATATAGTCCATATATGGCACATGAAGAAGAGCCATGATCATGTGACATTCCAGGAAGCCTCGAACACACACACAGCTAACAGAGATCGGCTGTAATCATGCAGATAAAAGATGTTTTGAAGACAATAAACATGATTGCAATGATATCTGATTTGCCTGTGTTCTTCAAGCCATGCCAGGTATTTTTATAATAATAGATTATATTTATAATGTAATGCTAATCTATATAGACTTCATCATTGTGCATAATACTATCAAATAATATATTTTCTGTCTGATTTTTTTATCTGAAGCTAAATTAGATCACAGAAGATTATTTAAAACATTCGGCTTGAGTTATAAAGTACGTTTTGAGCATAAATATGGTTTTAATCTCATATATTGTCGTGTATTGATGGTGTGCTAAGCTAACATGCTAGCTAGCCCTAACTGTTAGTCACATGACATGGTCTTGAAAAACATTTAACTAAATACAGAGTTTTGGGCTTAGGGTAAACGTACCTATTAAGCTCACCAAAATCTACATTGAGACATTTTTAGTGCACAAGATATTGGTTTTAGTACAAGAAGTTATTTTAAAATAAAATATTAATCTCTCACACTATAATATTTCATTTTATTTTAAATGACAAAAGTATTTCAATTAAGATGTACATTATTAAATATAAAAAGTCTGGCTGTGCTTAATGGGTACGTTTTGTACCCTTTAAGCACACCCCTGTTCCCAATAAGCTCACAACAAGTTTTATTAAAAATTCTTGTTTATTTTAAACAACCTTTTTAAGGAATAATTGAAAAAAGTTTTATTTGAAGGTACAGAGTCAATCACAAAAAAACAGAACACTAAAATCAAGCAACAAGGCATTCAATTTGATCAGGTAGCCTATCCTATTCATAGTGACGTGTCATTCAAACTCATTGCAACATCTAGACTAGTCCACGTTCTGGTAACCTATATTGAAAAATCAAATAACAAAACAAACCAATGTGCTCCTTAAAGGGATACTCCACTTTTTTTGGAAATAGGCTCATTTTACAACTCCCCCAGAGTTAAACAGTTGAGTTTTACCGTTTTCGAATCCATTCAGCCGATCTCCGGGTCTGGCGGTACCACTTTTAGCATAGCTTAGCATAATGAATTGAACCGGACAAGACCATTAGCATCTCTCTCAAAAAAATGACCAAAGAGTTTCGATATTTTTCCTATTTAAAACTCGACTCTTCTGTAGTTACATCGTGTAATAAGACCGACGGAAAATGTAAAGTTTAAATTTTCTAGGCTGATATGGCTAGGAACTATACTCTCAAAATCGCACCTTTTCATTTTCAGTCGGTCTTAGTACACGAGGTAACTACAGAAGAGTCAAGTTTTAAATAGGAAAAATATCGAAACTCTTTGGTAATTTTTTTGAGAGAGATGCTAATGGTCTTGTCCGGTTCAATTCATTATGCTAAGCTATGCTAAAAGTGGTACCGCCAGACCCGGAGATCGGCTGAATGGATTAGAAAACGGTAAAACTGTTTATCTCTGGGGGAGTTGTAAAATGAGCTTATTTCCAAAAAAAGTGGAGTATCCCTTTAACTCTCTGGGTCAGAGCTTTCCTGTCTACTCCAAACTTCTTGGACAGATACGACAGGTTTCTGATGGCTCCTTCTTTGTATGACATGCCTCTTTCATCTTTGGGCATACACTATAGTTTCGTCTAGCTTTTGTCATCTTAAGACTGTGAAAATAAGTTTATTAATCATTTTTTTGAAGATTAACATAGTGACAACCATCAGTTAATATTTAAATTCTGATTATTAAGTATTTACATAGACGTTTAATGTGGGTGAGCTTAAAGGGAGCACACGCTGTGCTTAATTGGAGCAAAAACATTTTTTAATTAATAAATATTAAATTAAAATTTAAAGGAAAATATTTAGCTAAATTAATAATCTAGGTAATGTATTAAGTTTATACCAATTTTAATATGAACAACTATTATAGACAATATCTATGAAATTATGCTTTTTCTAATTGATGTCACACTGAAGCTGTGTGATTGTCATAGTAGTGCACCCTTTAAGCTCACCTAACAATAATATGAATTCTTTAAAAATTACAGCAGTTTAAAACCACAGACTATCAATAAAATGTAAAATTATAATATTATGGATTTAAAAGTACAAGCCATTAATTCCTGTGAAGTAATATATTAATGTAGCACACAATCTTATACAGCTAGTAAGCTAGCTATGTTCGTAGCATCTGGGCTATGTTGCTAAAACTATCTTTTAGATCTAACTGTAATTATTTCCCACATCCAGGTTCCAGGTTATAATATTCAACAGTCTAAACATTAATCTCTTAATTTTGCAATAAGAAGATGTACTTCTTCAAAATAAAGGCTTAAACATATAAAAAATGCACATCTGAGGGGCTCCTCTTCTGGTGAAAGTTTTCAGACAGCTTTGAAAATAGCCGCCAGACAGTGTGAACACATGGACACACATATCTCAGTGTGCAATGGTCTGATTGGTTTAAAATTACAGGAGGTATATAGTAACAAACACATCAATTGGTTAATACATCAAATAGGATAATACATTGCTGTTTCTTTTTATAATCTGAGTTCCAAGATGGTAGTGTGCTTAATGGGTACTTGAGCTTAATAGGTACGTTTACCCTATTATCTTCAGATTTTAAACATAAAATGTGTAGACATGTGGCTTTAGCTGTAGTGCATTTCTAGATTGCTCCAGTGCCAATTTCAATTTTATTTTCATGAGGATGTTTCATAAAAAATAATTTCTAATAACTTTACAAAACTTTGAAGCTATTTATAACATTTTTTGTCATTACGACAATAATTAATTCTACATTTACAATAAACTGCCAGGTGTCAGCTTTCAAACGAGATCATACTTGTGCTTTTAGTACAAAGGGTTCATGAACCGTATCTGTTTTAGTTTGGGTATGTCATTTCTGGGGATTTTTCAAAAGTGGCGTTGCAGCTTAACAGGTTAAAGATCGTAAGCTTGTAACACCCGGGATACTGGGAATGAATGTAATTGGGGAATGCTATCAGGTCCTTTTTAAACAACATGGGTCACAGCTCTTTCATTCCCTCCCTGTGAAATCGGCGGCACCGGCAGCCCGACGTGCGTTGAGACACTGCGAACAGATCCAGGCCATCGTAAATGCACCAAAGCCGTTCAAAGTGAAAGTCCATGGGAAACGGGCAGTCTGCCTGGAGGCAGGAGCCCTAACCATGGTCCCGGTTACATGCCCCCTGCTTGAGTCCGTAGAGTTTTTGCTGGAGCCCTTGGACTTTGACGAGGAGCAATTGCCCGAAGGCCTACTAGTGTCCCCTACCCTGGTGCCGGCTAGAAAGGGTTGTCTATATGCACCTGTAGTGAATGTGGGTAACACAAAGGTATGGTTGCCGCCCTATTGGTACTGTACAAGTTGTGGCAGCAGCTGTAACAGGAACCGCTGCCTCTATATCAGTCGACCCTTCATGGGAACAGTGTCAAGCTTATGTATCCACCCAGGAGGTAGTTGAGTGCTGCAGTGTTCCTGAGTTCATGGTGCCAGACTTTCCGGGGTTGACCCAGCAACAAGCTGCTGAGGCCAGGGCCCTCCTTGTCCAGTATAGTAACATCTTTTCCCAAGGGGTGGGAGACCTAGGATGCACGTCCTTAATCAGCCATGAGATTCCCTTGTTGGACAATGCTCCTGTTCGACAGCCATATCGTAGGATTCCACCCTCCCAGTATGAAACTGTAAAAGCGCACATCCGACAGCTCTTAGATAGTAAAGTCATCAGAGAAAGTAGCAGTCCATATTCTTCTCCCATAGTCTTGGTGACTAAGAAGGATGGGAGTTTGCGCCTTTGTGTAGATTAAAGGCAGCTAAATGCAAAAACCCGCCGTGACGCATATCCCCTTCCCCGTATCGAAGAATCGTTGGATGCACTTTCAGGAGCAAAATGGTTCTCCACCTTGGACCTTGCAAGTGGATACAACCAGGTGCCAATGGTGGAGCAGGATAAACCTAAGACCGCCTTCTGTACGCCTTTTGGCCTATTTGAGTTTAACAGAATGGCATTCGGACTGTGTAATGCGCCTGGAACGTTCCAGCGTTTAATGGAGCGCATGTTTGGTGATTGCAGATACCAGTCCGTTTTACTGTACCTGGACGATGTAATCGTCTTTTCCACCACCGTCCAGCAGCATTTGGGAAGACTGGGAGAGGTGTTTTCCCGTCTGCAAAAACAGGGGCTAAAAGTAAAACTGTCAAAATGCCGTTTCTTCCAGCACCAGGTTAGTTACTTGGGGCATGTGGTCTCCGCTGAGGGAGTGGTTACGGATCCCGCCAAGATAGAGGTGGTTAAGGAGTGGAGACGCCCTGGACATCTGGCTGAATTACGATCTTTCCTGGGTTTCGCGAGCTATTATTGCCGTTTCGTGGAGGGATTTTCAAAGCTGGCAGCCCCGCTCCACCATCTGGTAGGAAAACTCAGTGGACCTCGAAGGAAGGGAAGGACCCCCCCAATTTCTCTGGCCTCGGCATGGGATGAAGGATGTGAGCAAGCATTTCTGTCTCTGAAGGAGCGACTCACCTCGGCTCCTGTGCTGGCTTATGCCGACTTTAAGAAGCCCTTCATCTTGGAGGTAGATGCCAGCCACGGAGGTCTTGGTGCAGTCCTCTCCCAAGAGCATGAAGGGAAAGTACGCCCAGTTGCGTTTGCCAGTCGGGGACTCAGAGCTGCCGAAAGAAATATGGAGAACTATAGCTCTATGAAGCTCGAACTACTTGCGGTAAAATGGGCAGTTACGGAAAAGTTCCGTGAATATTTGCTGGGGAACCATTTCACAATCCTTACTGATAATAACCCTCTGAGCCATTTGCACACGGCAAAGCTGGGAGCAACCGAGCAGCGGTGGGCTTCTCAACTGGCGTCATTCAATTTTACCCTCCGATATCGTCCGGGCAAGAGCAATCAGAATGCGGACGCTCTTTCTCGCCAGTATCTGGAACGCTTCACCTTAGGGACAGAGGTCCCCGTGTAGGGCGCATTGACCAGCCTTGGTCTGACACCGGCCATAGAGGGCCAATGCAAGGAGGTGGTGGCCTTACCGGGGCGTACACCTCAGGATCTCAGCTCGCTTCAGGAAGCTGACCCAGCCATCGGGCCCGTGAGGAAGTACTATCAAGAAGGGCGACGGCCAGGTGCAATGGAGCGTGAAGCGTTACCCAAGTCCAGTAGAGCCCTGCTCCGGCACTGGGACCGCCTAGTTAACGAGGAAGGAGTTCTGTATCGCCGGATTCATGCACCAGGGGGGGGTCCAGAGACTCTCCAGCTGTTGCTGCCTCAGTGCCTGCAAGCTGAAGTCCTACGGAGTGTTCACGATGAGCAAGGGCACCAAGGCCTGGAAAGAACACTCCAGCTACTCCGAAGCCGATGTTTTTGGCCCAGTATGACTAAAGATGCTGAACAGTGGTGCCAGCAGTGTCAGCGATGCGTTCTGGGGAAGGCCGTCCAGCCCAAAGTCCGTACGTATTGGAGCACGATGCAAGCCACTAGACCGAATGAAATCCTGGCTCTTGATTTCACTCTGTTAGAGCCGGCCAGTGATGGACGAGAGAATGTCCTGATTCTCACAGACATATTTACAAAGTACTCGCAGGCTGTCCCTACTAAAGATCAAAAAGCTCCTACTGTGGCCAGGGCCTTGGTGCAGCAATGGTTCCATAGGTTTGGTCCCCCAGCTCGTATACACTCTGACCGAGGGCGAAACTTTGAGAGCCTCTTGATCCAGCAACTGTGTCAGATGTACAGTATACAAAAGAGCCGCACCACTCCGTACCATCCTCAAGGGAATGCCCAGTGTGAGCGGTTTAACCGCACCCTCCATGACTTGCTGCGCACACTACCTGAGACAGAGAAGCGTCGCTGGCCACATCATCTGCCTCAGCTCACCTTTGCCTATAATATTACCCCACACCAGACCACAGGGCATACACCATATTATCTGATGTTTGGCCACCACCCAAGATTGCCAGTTGACTTCTTGCTTGGTATCAGGGAGGTTGCTCCAGACACCAACACCCTGGAAGAATGGGTTGAAAAGCACCAGCAAAGTGTCAGGATGACTCATGAACATGTCAGGCAGAGATCAGAAGAACTGGCCCTTAGGCGGAACCAGAACCACAATGATCAGGTGAACGATGCCGGCTTCCAAGAGGGAGATTTGATCTATCTGCGGAACCATCCACATGGGAGAAATAAAATCCAGGACTACTGGAACTCTGTGGCCTATCGAGTTGTACGCTGTCCTTCTGGAGCAGGAGCGGTATACACGGTGACCCCTGCGGATGCGGGTGGACCTGTTCGACAGGTACATCGTTTTGAGATGCGCGCCATCCCTATGGGATTGGGGCCCAGGCCAGGTGGTGTTCCTGGTCCAGCTTGGGAAGAGGAGACCCTCAAAGATCCTCTTGCCGGGAACGATAGTGATGCCCGAGATGTGATCATTTGGTATGGGGCGGAACAAGAACCTCAAGCTGTACCTGCGCCAACCGGCACCTCAGCATCTGACGACATTGACATTGAGGATATGGCTGAGGTGCCTGAGGACAATACGGTGGCTGTGCGCCGGTCAGCGAGGTCTACGGCAGGGCAGCACTCCAATCTCTACCATCTACCCCGGCCAACTTGTGGCAGAAATGATGGCCCATCAGGAATAGAGGATGAAGACTCCCGGGCATGAGGTGTCATCGTCGGGCCGCCGATTCATTTGGAGGGGGTGGATTGTAGCCTGTGGATTTGGGGTGCTCTCTTTTCCCTCTCTTCTCCATCTTTCTTCGCCTCTCGCTCATGTTCACTCTTTCCCGTATTGCTACGTCACCTAATGTGGGTGGGAGAGGTTGGCAATTAAGCGCAGGCAGGTGTATAAGCACCTGGGGTCCTCATGCCGGTAGCCATTCATTGTAGCTAGCTATTGACGCGTTGGAGTGCAGCAGTGTTCCTGGGTGCTGTTTGTCGTGCAAGGTAGGTCTAAACTAGCTGTTGTTGAATGACTATAATGGTTATTTGCGTTCAGTGCACTAAGGGAAGTTTTAATGTTTTCTTGATGGGCTAAGGTGTTACCGAGTGATTGCCAACGGCGCTACTGTCTTGTGTGTGTGCATGCGTTTCCAAAACACGTTGGGGATGCCTAGAGTGACAAGCGTATAGAGAAGGTACCCTTTTATTTCATCTGTTTTAGCATATCTCTGTTGGTCTATTACGTTATTTGTAATGGGGCTCCGTTGTTATGTTCGCTAGCGTCCAGTGACCCTGGTGAATGCGTGAAGCACGGAACACTGTCTACTCACCCAATCGCTAGCTTGCAAAAGGTATGTTATGGCTTTAATAATAAGGTGTTTGGTAAAAAGCAAAACGTGTAACAAAGTTATGTGCTTATGGTTTTTTGCTAAAGAAGTAATGGTAGAGGGTTTTTCTCGCAGTAAATCTACTGGCTCACGTCTGATTAGGATCTAACAGTATGTAATTTATGGGTCTCGCGTTTGCCGTGTGTGCGCATGTATTTAGTAGCTATATGTAAACAGACTACTGATTATGACTCTTAGGCGCACAGAGCACTCAACTGGTTCTTTTGTTTCTTTTTTTTTGTTGTTTGTTTGTTTTTATAGAGGCTACAGCAATCAGATTGCCGGCTGCTGTTCTCTTGAATGTGTTTGAATGTGTATGTGCAGGTGCTGCTTCTTAGACATTTTTTTTTTTCGTTTGGTTTATTGATTTATTGTATTTTTCTTTTTTTTTCTTTTCTTTTACCACTAGCCGGTGGGCTGTAAGATATGTGTGTTAGTGAACTGATGGTGGCCACCGGCTAGCGGTTTCTTCTCTTTGCTTGTTGTCTCCCCCCCTTCCCTATTAATAGCCTACTGTGGATTGGGCCCATAAGATAGATTAGACTTTCGGGCTCTAGTCTGGTTTCCTTAGAGTGTTTCACCAATTTGAAACTGAGGTGTGCAGTGTAATGCTGTGAAGCGTGCATCTGTTGTAATAGCTCAACAAGCAACGTTGCTGTGGTGTGTAAGCTGAGTTTGTAGTGTTTGTTCTACTCTAAAGTGGTGTGCTTTAGCTCACGGTGGTAACGAAACCTAGGCCTGTTTAAGCTTACATTCTGGTGGCTCACTCTACTATGGCTTATCCCTGTTAAATTATGAATTTGTGTGTTATTTATTGACTATCTAAAGCGACATTTTTTTAACTAAGATAAAATAAACATTGTATCTTTTTACTTGCTAAACCAAGCCTGTGCGTGGTTCTTTTAAAAAAAAGGAGAGTCCCCTTGCTCTCACCAGTCTTGTCCAAGGGGTGGCGTAGTCAGTACTGCCATCGCCCACCAGGAGGGGGCAACATATATAACAGTATTAGCACAATAAGACTCGAAAAGATAACTTAGTCCACTATTCAGGCGCTGGTAGACAGGCTTTTAGTGCATGTGAGCTTCACATGTAACGTTACGCACTGAGAAACGCACACGCTAGAACAGGCATCAGCACGCGAATAACAGAGAAACTGACGACGGTCTTGCATAATCTGCAGACGACATTGGTCTGACTAAGGTCAGACTTGAAGTCGGGCGAGCTGACTTTTCCTGTTTTATCAACAATCGCTGCGGCACTCATTTTCTACTTTACTCATCTTATACTTTCACTTTACGCCGGTTCTGTTACTGAAGAATCCAACACGAGACAACAATATTGCGCAACCATACTGACTGGCTCTTAGCGTGTCACTTTCTACGTTGCTATGTTACTAGAGAATGTCACACAATCCAACACGAGACAACAATATTGCGCAACCATACTGACTGGCTGTTAGCGTGTCACTTTCTACGTTGCTATGTTACTAGAGACTCGTGTGAGTGGCTTAGTTCATGCAATCAAACTTGCTTTCTTCCGACGGAAAAAAAATAAAAATTTATCGAACGTTTTATCGAACGCATTTTTTATTGATATTGATTACGTGTCTATCGCGATACATATCGTTATCGTTTTATCGCCCAGCCCTAGAGGAAACCCACACTGACACACAGGGAGAACATACACCACACAGAAAGGACTCCTGGTTCAGCCGGGACTTAAACCAGGGACCCTTTTGCTGCAGTGCTACCCACTGAGCCACCCATGGCAACACTATCAACACCTAAATGAATCTGTAGTGGTCAGGTTGTACAGCGGTCACGTGGTACAGGTAGGAGCTCTCCGAAAATTCAGAAAAAACTGGGGCCAGTTGTACTGTTAGAGGGGCCAGTTACATTTAGACCTTATTGTTGTCATATCATTTTCTGCACTGCCAGGCATTAACAGGCAAAATACCATGTTTACAATCATTCAACAATGTATTTGCATTTCCATTATATTTTTACATTTGCATTACATATTCAGTATCAGTCACATTAACTGTGTTCTACGGGGTTGTTTTTTTTTTTTTTGTTTTTTTTTGCAAAAAGATCAGAAAATTCATCTAGATTTAAGGCCTTTGTCCTCCTTGACTCAATGCTTAGAACAGCTAAATTGCTTAATCTGTCATCTGACACTGTGGACCTGAAATAGGTTCTCACCAGCTTTAGTGCATATACAATATAATATACAATTAAATTATGCTTATTTTAAATGTATTGTGCAGGCTAGGTATAAAAAATATAGGAAAAACTATGATAATATGAAACGCTTCAAAACAGAGCGCACAAAGCGCGTATGTGCATCGCGGGTGCAGAATGATGTGCTCAAAGCAACGTGGTGTCACAGCAGCACTGCACAAGTGTGCATTTAAAAGTTCACGGCACAAAGCGAAGAAATGTCGATCGCACAAATCCTAGTGTAGCCTATATCTGTCCAATAGTTTACTGATAATTTGTTTCTTCACAGTTTTAAATTCCAGTTATTGTGCGTTTGATGCCGATTCATAGTCCTTGTGGAGTGATCTAACAGGCACACGGTAGCGAGTCGTTTAAAAACAGCAACAAACATAAAATACAAATACACAAAATAAAGTAATTTTTTGCAAATCCACAGCCTTTTATCTACATATCAAGCATTATAATGTGAATATATCATATTGGAGAGAGTTTTACCGTGCATCCTGCTGTAACCGGACGAGGCACACGCGCTGTTTGAATACTGAATGGAGAATGATTGACAGCCGTAGAGGAGGGAAAACGAGTTTCCGTAAATTTTAATAATTTAATGATGTAAATAGACTTCTGTCCCTCACATTAGCTATAGAATGGCTTCAGATGACTTTGTGAAAATAATCAGACCCAAGTCACCCAAACTGACGTGAAAAAAACGGGAGGCACCAAAGCGTGCTGTTTGCATCCCTGAAAATCCTCAGCACCCTGAGTTGTTTGTTGATCATCATATATTTTATCCTTTTTCAAACTGCCGAAAACAAACGGCCAGGTTAAGATTAGCTGTTCTAACGTTACACTTCTTACAAATACAACATATTAACAACTACTCACCTCTATATTTCCTCCTTTGCTTGAACTAGCCTATAATATTCGCGCAAAACGTCCACCAATTTCTGAATAGAAAAAAACCCTGCAGATCCGATTTAAGCAGTCCCTCTAGAAAATGTGTGGGTTACATTTGTGTTCCGCATTGCCACGGTCTAATAACAGATGTGAAAAACAACAATAGCAAAAAACAGTTTTGTAAAAATTATTTCACACTCCACATTTAGGGGGGCCACAAGGGGGTCCAAGCTTGTTGTCACAGGGGCACTGGCCCCCCCTGGCCCCCCTCTAGAACTGCCACTGATTATGGTAAAAAATGGAACAATATGGCAACAGCTTTCTTACCTGTACATGACGGCGTCTTGCTTCGGGGGGTTGGCTGCAACTGACAGAACAGCAGTTTCTTTCAGTTTTTCCCCTCCGTTAAAAAAACTGTGTTTGTGGTCATCCAGTTTGAAATGTTTATTACAAACATGGAGATTTTTCAGATTTTCGGTCTCTGCATTCTCTCCGTATTTAAGATTCTTTGCAGCCTTTAGACACTGCCTACAACACGCTGGATCCTTCACTGGAAACCGAATGTTACTCACTCTCGCAAAATGTTTGATCTTTGAATTCATGCAACCGAGAACAATACAAGTTGACACTTTTATGACTAAAAGTTTGCTAAAAAGTATTTCCTACTAAAGCAAGGAGGCATTTGACTGGTGAGCGCGCACACTGGTGGGAGTGGCCTTGGACAGCAGTAGCCCAGTGGATTATGGGTGTTGAAGTTTTCCTACCTATTTAGCAAAAGGGTATGGAGATGGGTTTGTTGAGGATCAGTGCCGATGGCTGTCGTGACGATGAGGCCTTCACAGGGGAGAGTCTAGTTGACACAATCTCTGCTGACAATTAATGGATGCGTTGTGGTCATGTCTAGGTGCAGGTACTCCATCTGGTCTGGATATGGCCCGGATCCGGCTGACTACATCATGCATTGTGGTCATGTCTAGGCGCAGGTCCACCATCTGATCTGGATACGACCTGGATCCAGCTGATTACAGTGAACCTTGGAATATGCAAAAAGTCTAATATAAGCATAGATGCCATTCTTCTTATGATGTAACGGGTGTTATAGGAAGTTTTCCCGGCTCCGGCTGACCCAATTTATGCAGCCTAATAATCATTTAACTGATTTGAATAATAGGAATGTATAATTCTATATGTGTATGCCAGGTTAAAGAGATGTGTTTTTAGTCTAGACAGAGTGTGTCTGCTTCCTGGAATCCCGGACAATGTTAGGAAGACTGTTACAGAGTTTAGGTGCTAAATAGGAAAAGGATCTACCGCCAGCAGTCAATTTTGATATTCTAGGCATTATTAACTGGCCAGAGTTTTGAGATCGCAATAGACGTGAAGGACTATAATGCGTTAAGAGCTCGCTCAAGTACTGGGGAGCTAAACCATTTAGTACTTTGTAAGTAATCAGCAATATTTTAAAATTTATATGATGTTTAATAGGGAGCCAATGCAGTGTTGACGGAACCGGGCTATGGTCATACTTCCTGGTTCAAGTAAGAACTCTAGCTGCTGCATTTTGGACCAGCTGTGGTTTGTTTATTATGCGTGCAGGGCAACCACCCATACTAGCATTACAATAATCTAGCCTCGAGGTCATGAACGCATGAACTAACTGTTCCGCATTTTTCTTTAAAAACATATGGCGTAATTTAGATGTATTTTTAAGATGCAAGAATGCGGTTTAACAGATGCTAGAAACGTTGCTTTCAAATGAAAGACTGGTGTCAAAGAGCACACCCAGGTTCCTAAACGACGACGAAGACTTGAAGACTTGAGTGGTGAAGTACCCCTTTAAATTGAACTTCACTAAGAGCCTCATTATAACTAATTTCCTGACTAAATTTGTTTGTGTTTATACAAACCATTAAAGTGCTTAATAAAATTAGAGTTCTCTCAACCTTACCTCATGAGAAAATGGCAAATTTCTGTCAGTTGCATCCCATGTGATCTATTTTTCTCAAATAGGACTCTGAAACATTGACCTTTGCACTTAATCGCTCAGATTGTAAACAACCTGTCAGAACATAGAAAAACAGATCAGTCAATACAAGTTTGTCCTTGTAGCATATACTGAATAATTCAGTGTGAAGCCAATCTGAGACCAGTATTTGTAGGTTACTGTGACCATCCTCTATGGATCACCCATTTTCCAAAGGCTTACAAACCAAGGGATTTTTTTTTTTTTTTTTTTTTTTTGTTAGTTGTATACTCCAAGGCCACTGAATTCAGACATCCCAACCTGCAAAAAGTAATTTCAGGGAGGTATATATATATATATATATATATATATATATATATATATATATATATATATATATATATATATATATATATATATATAAAAGCAAATATATATAAGCATACCTGTATTTACTTCCTGTTTTCGGTCGAAGTCCACAGTAGTCGATTGTTGAGTTCACATGCATAGGTTAAGTTACCTAACATCACACGCGTGAACTCGACAATCGACTACTGTGGACTTCGACCGAAAACAGGAAGTAAATACAGGTATGTGCGCTGGCTGAATTAACATTACTTTTATGACACATCAAGGATGTTAAGAGGCTAAAAGCAGGTTTAAAACTTGCCCCATTTAAGTCAACAGGGTGCAAATTTTAAAAAGAGGATAACACGGTGTAGGCAACACCGATTTTTGTCGTTGTTCTCTGTGCTGACAGCACTCCAAATTTACAAAAAAATTCTCTTTTAAAGCTACACTGTGTAAATTTTTTTGTTGATTCTTAGCAAAAAACACTTTGTTCTTTCAAAAATATATGTGCTCATTAATGTATATTTACTTCTTTCAAGTAATAAAGTATTCTCGTAAGTTTATAATCTGCCATTGAAAGTACATACGGGTGAGGGGTTCGAATAACGAGAAAGACTACATGTCGCCTATGTGACGTCACCCCATAACACATTTTCCCTGCACTTGTCAAATCACGGTGCTAATGCTGCGATAATCTATGGAGACAGATCGAGATGCCTGTGTGTTTTGTACCCAAACGGGACCAGAAAATAATTATTTTCTCACATTCACTTGCATTGACGATTTTTCAACCTAGAGGTCCAGTGGGGTTAGCGGAAGGGGCGGGACTTACCAGCTCTATAGGTCCTTAACTCAACCTGATTGCAATCACATCATTCTCTAATGGGCACAGCTGATTGGTTCATGATGTATCAGTAGCCAATAATCTTGCATGCTCAACCTTCAAATACTTGGTTAGTATTTGTCTTAGCAGTGCAGCATGCTTTCAGAGACCCTCCACATTCCCCAGGTCCACATGTATAGATCTGGTATGAATAATTCATGTATGCTATATACTGCAGCAGTGTGTCATGCCCTGTACTTTCTCTGCAGCAACAAATAACAGCAGCAGCATAGTAGATGTATTCAGCCAAGACCAAATATATCAATATTGTCATACCCATTACCATGTCAAACACTCAGAGAGTTGTCATGACAGAAGTGTATATAATATATTCTCCCTATTTTGTTCAGTTCTTTGTCCATTCTCTTTAATGTTGCATTGTAGTTTAATATTGTTTCTCCTGTGTATTTATGAGTTTATGTTGATGGATTATATTTTATGTATATGTATATGTATATGTATATGTATATGTATATGTATATGTATATGTATATGTATATGTATATGTATATGTATATGTTCAGAAAAAGAAAGTCATTTAGGTTTGGAAAGACATGAGGGTGCAAATAATGACAGAATTTTAATTTTTGGGTGAACCATAACTTTTTGTCTAAGACGTTTTGTAGTATCAGTTGCTTTATATAATGCTTGTAAAAACCCTGAATTGTTATGTTCTTTGTATATGAAAGGTTTAAACCCTCACCAATTAAAAGGCACACTGTAAAAAAAAATGTGATTTTTGTACTATATAAGGTGAATAACTGTGATCGATCTTACCGTACAATTAATGTAATTTTACAGTAAAAGTTTACAGTTTTTGGAAGTGAAAAAGAAAAATTCATTGTATAATTTACAGTGAAAAAACATAAATGGACATTCCCACAATTTACTGAGTGACACTTTACATTTGATACATTTTTGTTGAAATAACTGTTTCTTCATAGTTTTTCTTATTTTTTTTTTTTTCAAATCAGTTATGTACATTAGGGTTTTATGTTACATTTAATGTTGTTAAATTAATGTTTATTGCATTTTTTAAATTTCATGTGTGTTACCATGATGATGTATAGTGTTTGTATGAATGAAACTGTGCAGCTTATATATATATTTATTAGTATTAACTTTCTCAGATTGTGGAAAAGCTGCCAGCTGCTTACCGTATTTTTTATTTTTTTTTTTATATACAGTGCACCCACACTTGTAATATACATTCAGTAGAGCAATGTTAAGACCTGTGTGCACTGAGCAGTTTCTAGTGCCACAACTTTATCAGGTGTGTGTAATGATAGAAGAGAACTTGACCTCCTCCTCTGCTGCCCTTTGTATTATGCAGACTCTTAAGATAAACCGAGATAATTAATTTACACTGAATCATATGATGAACTTCTAATGTTTATTCAAACAGTTACGTGAGGGGCATTTCAAACCTTTGTGTAAGATACATGAAAAATTAAGGAAACTGTTTGTAATGTCACAAAGAGATAATGGCCTGGTTTCACAGACAGGGCTTAGATTAAGCCAGAATTAGGCCTCAGTTCAATTAGGTTATTTAAATAGCTTTTATAAACATACCTTGGGGGGGGGGGGGGAGTACGGGTGTGCATCTTGAGACAAAACAATGGCACTGACGTATTTTAAGATATGTCAGTGCAAGTTGCTATAAGTTAAAACATGCATTTTAGTCTGGGACTACCGGGGGAACGACATGAAAAAAAAAGTTATTCAGTCGCATAATTTAAAGGGGTCATGACATGGATTTCCCACAATATCCAAATGAACCATTTTTGGAGTTTGATTAAGTAAATGCTTTTTTATAATGATGAGGACGTTTTAAGCTATGAAACTTGCAAGATGTTTTAAAGACCTATTGTATGTCAAAAGATCAATGGAATTTTGAGTTATTATTTCATGACTCCTTTAAAAGAATAGTTAACTCAAAAATGAATCATCATGTAGGCCTACTCACCTTCTAGTTGTTCCACACCTATATCCACTGAACACACACACATGTTGGGTTTTCATGTTTTATGGGGACTTTCTATAGACAAAATTATTTTTATTCTGTACAAACTGCATATTCAAACTGTGCATCTAACCCTACCCTATACCCATCATCAAAAACTTTCTGCATTTTTTTATTTATTTAAAAAAAACACCCTTTAGTATGTTTTTTTAAGCCATTTGGTTTATGAGGACACAGGAAGTGACACAGAATGTTTACATTGTAATACCCATGTCATTATACATATTTGTGTCCTCATAAACCACACACACACACACACATACACACACACACAAACACACACAACCACACAAAAAATATTCACTGCTGTTTTCCATAGAATAATAATTTCCAATTCCATACAAAACATGGGCATGTCTGCATATAGTCATCATTAATACTGTATGATTGGATTGCATCTGTTCAAATCAATGTTTGTGCATGTTTGTGTGTGCGTTCATTTGATTGTATAAATTTGTTTAAATATGTGCCAGCAGAGATATAACAATTGTATAAAAATTGTAAAAATACAGAAAAGCTGCACCGTATAAAAATCATTATGTCTATGAAATGTCCCCATAAATACTCCCATTTTTCTTCACCTCTAAATCATGTTAGGATTTTTTTCTTGTTTTTTTGTTTTTTGAAGGAGAGCAAATAATGACAGAACTATGCCTCAGATGCCCGAATGTCAAGCTTAACAACTGAACTCCATTGTTGTTGTAGCCTGAGTAAAGCTTTTGAGGCTTCAGAGATGAGATAGTAGAATAGAATGAGAATCAGATGGTAATGTATTTTTTCAGAAATGAACAATAACTGTGCTTATGGTCATCTGTCTGCACCTCAATGTAATATTCCTCATGCTCCAATTAAAAACATTCAGTGAAAGCCACAATGTCTCTTCACTCTTGTTTTTACTATTTTGTGCATACAAGTGAGAATTTGAACTGTTATGCACTAAATTATTCTTTCTTCTAATTCCACAACGAATTACTCTGTCAAGGTTTGAATGATCCCATAAGAGATCAGTGGAGCAGTCTGCAGAGGAAACGTTTGATGGATGTCATGGCCACTTACTCCTGCAGCTATTCGGCAGAACAAACAATCCAAGTCCAAGGCCAAGATTTCAGAGCGCTGGTTTCTTTGTTGTCTAAATGATCTTGTCCAGAACACTAATAGGCTTTTACACTCTGCAACCAAGTGGGACAAAAGCAGAGGATAAGCCTTTTCATGCTGGATTTAGACTATGGAAAGGGAATTTCAGAGGTTAAAGATTGTGCACGCTTTAGGCTTCTTGTGCCCAAAACATTCAGATGGCTGTTTAGAAGAAAAAGTACAATCAGTTCTGAATGAATCAAACATATTTAATGAAAACATGAGTCATTATGAGTTATTTGGGTTTGTTCGATTTCCATAATTCTTGGAGTGTTTCTTCATTCTTGGAAGTGTACTAGATTGTAGTAATTTGAATGCAACTTCCAGCAAATACTTAAACAGTGGATTTCAAAGGCGACTGAGCAAAAAAAAAAAAAAAAAAAAAAATTATATATATATATATATATATATATATATATATATATATATATATATATATATATATATATATATATATATATATATATATATATATATATATATATATATATAAATAAAGGACTCAGACATAAATCTGGGGTCACATAACATCACTGAGAATATTTTACAATGAATAAGTGTGTCTTTGATTCTTTTGTGATCTCTTTATAGTCACTATGATTTCTGACTCTGTAGTCTTTGTACAGTGACAGCAAGAAAAAAAGATGATCTTCCTGGTTAACATGGCTTTAAGAGAACAACAACTCCATCTTAGACATGTCTGAGAATGTTTTGCAGTGTCATGTAGGTGCAAATCCTTTTGACATCCTTCCTGCAAACTCAAAAAGCTACTGGCCTTTTATGTTGATTCACATTTCAGTTATCTCATTTAATACTAAAGTTGATCTTTTTACAAGAGTCAGTGACAAATATAGGTATTCAAGGTAAAGAAAATGAAAAATATATAAGTTTTAGAAGTTACAGTATTATTGTGCTATTAATTTTTTTTACAACATGAACTAAGAATCAACAATATTTCAACAGCATTTATCGATCTTAGTTAATGTTAATTTCAGCATTTAATAATATGTTATAAAAATAATAGTTGTATTTGTTAACAGTTAATGCACTGTGAACTAACATGAACAAACAAATAAACAGCTGTATCTTTATTATCTAACATTAACAAAGATTAATGAATGCTGTAACAAATGTTTTGTTCATTGTTAGTTTATGTTAGACATGCTGAGATAGGATCCAGCATCCCTGTGACTTTACATAGGACAAATGGTTTAGATGGATGGATGGATGGATGGATCACATCACATGACAACTAACCTTATCTCATCATAAAAAAGGTCAAATTATTTAATTGATTTGATCCTTGCTACCATTACCTTTTTAATGCTGTTTAATGCATGTTGGTCGCACCACTTGACTTTGACAGAAACATTTTTCAAATCTTTTTTTTTTTTTAAAGACACTTGTACTTTGAACTTGAAATGAAAGATTGTGCCAAACAACTTGTCATGAATTTTTCTTGTCATGAATTTCGTCCTTTTAATAAGATTTTTTTTCTCAACATTATGATTTTAGAACAGTTGTATCACCTTGACATGTTCTACTTTATGCCCCCAAAATTCAGAATTTTAATTCAGAAATTAAAAACATGCTTATAATAGAAGATGTGTATTCAAGTCATTGTACAGTATGTATGAATGGCATTTTTAATGTATTAACATAGGAAATCGGATCCAGACAAAAATGAGCATCACATCGTTGATGCTCAGCACACAGAGGCAAATGAAGAAGAGACTTGTATTCAAGCCCTTTCACATTGATTTATTACCCTGAGCACATTTGTATTACATAACTCTGAAACTCACAAGCCTTGGACTCCATTCTGACAAATTACAACGATCACTGGAAACAAACATAGAAGTACAGTCATTTTCTTTTATTCACTTCCCTCAATTTTAAAATGTTGCCACAATAACAGGTCTGTATGATTGATGTCCTTTTCAACAGTGCCATCAATTCGGCCAACATGTTTTACTATATGTTTTACTTTTGCACATGATGAATGTTTACACATGCAGTTAAGGTCAGTGACCGGATCATGACAAATGACTTGCCTCATTGGCACTAGGAGTTGTGACCACATCACGTCTACATCACTAACACATTACATTAAAATCGTAAGTATGATGAATCATTTCTCAAGTTCCCCAGCAGTGACCTGAATGAATACGTCATTCACTCCAGTCTCCTCTATACTCTCTGATTTGACTCTTTGTGACAGTTTTTGTCTTGCTACTTGGAACATCGTACTCACACGTCACTAGATTCGCACCAGTGCTCACTGTGAACCAGTGCTTCATTATGAACTGAAAGCACAGCAGGTTGAATCATGGCCAGAATTGTTCTGTTTACAGCGACGTCAGAGGTCCTGGCCCTGGGCCATGCAACGCCTGATTACATTACCAAGAGCCGATCTCAGCTCCCTCATTGGTTACAGCAGAAAGTTCAGTTTGAATAGATCAGTGATGAATCACATGACAGTTTGATCAGACATTTCTTGCTTTACATTGAAATGCTGTGTACTTCAACACTAAAGTCTGCAGGCTTATGGCAATTATCTTGCACACATAAAGAATAATTTGCAGCCATTCAGGAAAAGGAAACGGTGACAGAATCAGTGATGATTTTAGTGTGTCAAGAGTCAAGACAACAACCGATGTACAAAAATAATTTTCTTTCTTGGTATTTTTGTGTTATATTCCAGTACAAATATCTAAGCATTCTTAAATCAAGATCCATTTACTTGAGAAGCAAAATGACATAAGATATTCGTTATGAAAACAAGTATCTAAATTAAGTGAGTTTATGCTTAAAACAAGAACATTTTTTGCAGTGTAAAAAGAAAATAAATAAATCAAAAAGAGCAATTGAGTTACACTGCTTTATTAATCTACATCAAATGATGGCATCTCCACAATATAAAAAGCACTCTGAAGGACAGACCATTTTAGCCCATATCCAAAAGATAACCCTGAACACAGATTGCTTTACTCCTTGTTGAAAAGTGCATTTATAAAATCAAAATTAGTCTGTCACAATTACTTTTGAAACAACTGTACTCACTATTATCATGTAGTCAACACTAATATAACAAGATTCATGAAGCCATAAATACTGAGTTTACAGCATTGCTTTTGCAAATACATAATTAGAAATACACAAATTAACAATTTCACAGTAAGTACTCTGTTGTTCATAAACAGCATATTCATGTTTAGTAAACAGTGAGATAAAAATGACTGTTTCTTCTAGACATTTTTCTTCAAGACCTAGAGAGTCCATAAAGTTAGTCACCTGTTTTTTTTCTTCATATTCTGTCTGTTTCTATCACACATTCCGTCAGCTAATTTTCAATCTCACTATACAGTGATGCTGCCTTAATCATGTTGAGATCACATTGGTTTATGTTGTGTCTGCTGTCAAGAAGAGGGCAGAATTAACATTCTCATCTCCCATCTGCTATGATAATCATAAATACACAGCTCTGACTGCCGACAGATTTAATCTACTGTCGACAACAGACTCTAGAATTACTTGAAGACAAATCCTCTGTATGAACGCCTTTAATGGCTCAAATAAGTAATCCAACAAACTCCTGTCACAGTATTTGAATGAAAAATACTATAGGAAATGGAAATGTTTTGCTCTGTTTGAGGGAGAGAAAAGACTTTTCTGCTGACATTCACATTGAATGTAGGACATTCATTCATTCAAGATGAAATAAAAATAAATAAACTGGGATAAATAAACACTGCATGGCATTTTTTTCTGGAACTTCACCCAAAGCAAACTGAAGTGGGGGTGTAAATAAGTAAAAAGATACAAAATAAGTCAAAAGTCTTACTGCGACTTTCAGAACATCCTTACCAGTTTGAATATATGCGTACTTAATAAAAATATTTATTGAAACTGATCCGCAAAAACAGCTTGTTCTGTTCTTCTAAATCACTGTGAATAAAAAGTACAAAGTAGGACAGACAGAAACAATTATTCCTAAACTTTGTGCTTGTCCTGGCTTTTGCTCCGTATATCCTTAACAGAGAGCTGAGGTTTATCTTTAAAGAGATTCCAGTCTGACTTTAACAGTTTCAATATAGATTAATTTGTGAAGCTGTCACAAGATAATGCAGGCCGAAGGAAGGGGTAGTTAATATACTAGAAAAAACCTGAAAGGAAAGCAAGTGGTTTATTCCACATGCAAACAGAGAGGGTAGAAAATGGTAATGAATAATTAAATGATGACTGGTTTTGGCACAGACAGGTAAAAGCATGCTTGAAGAATAAATTAGCTTTAGGCCAGTGAATCACAGTGCTACATACATCCAGAATCATGAGCGTCAACTATTATTTTTGCCCATACAAAACCTACTTCTTTCTATCTATGTCAAACAATTTAACAAAAGTCAACACTGATGAACAGAGTTACTTACTACAAGTTCTGTACAGTGAACAATCAGATAAATCTCATTTTAAAAGGCTCATTTTACCCGGTTTTGGCACGAGTTTAAAAAATATGGTATTTAAAAAAAGAACTCCCACTGAAATTTATTTCAGCATTTAGAGGGATTTGTCACAAATGAGGTATGTTTAATTTTAGTATTATGATGTGCCTGTGCTGTGCCTAAAATCCCAGAAACAATTAATAATTCTGGATTATGGCAGTTCTGATACTTTCAGATTGCATATAAAATTAAATAAATAAATAAATAAAATAATGTGCTGTAAAATCCCAGATGTTTACAATAGTATACAGTAGTGAATAAACAAAATGATTCTGTTTATACATAATTTTACAATAATCTTAGTTTTTTTTAACTGAATTTATCTTTACAAATTGCAGTTTACAAGACTACAGTTGATAAACTCCCAGATGTGCCAGAAAGTACATTCATGTTAACAGCAAATGACTGTTCAAAACAAATGTGAGTAAAATCCATTTTATACACAATTATATAATCTTAACAATATGTAATTTCAATTTTTTTTTTATGAAATAATAGTCATTAGATGAAATGAGCCTGTTATGTATCCTATATCATTGTCATGATATAAAACCGTCTGCCCATTATTATTCACTTCTATGAAGCCCTTAAAGAGAAGCTCCTTCCATGCTGCATTCAGATACTTTCTCTAAATCTTCCATCACTAAGTCTTGCTCGTTGACGTGGTTCATCCTCCTCGAGCTGTGGTTCTCCAGGCTATTAAGAGAGATGGGCTCTGTGGAGGGTTGCAGGTTTACCGGCTGCACAGAATTCCCCTGCACCCTGTGAGAATAGGTCCGATGTTGACCACCGACAGGACACAAGCCGAACTTAAAGATGGCCTGAAATCCACGGCGAAAGTTCTCGTTGAAGAACCCGTAAATTATCGGGTTGACACTGCTGTTGAAAAAGGCTAGCCAGTGGGCAAAGGGGTAGATGTAGATGTTAATAAGCCTGTACTGATGTTCAGTAAGTTTAACATAGTCTGTTAGCATCATCAGCGTCCACAGAGGCAACCAGGATAAGATGAAGAGCAAGGCCACGATGAGGAGCATTTTGATCACTCTTTGTTTTTTCTTCGACACAGAGTGACGGTTATCGTGGCCAGGTTTGGCCCCCGCTGGCATAGCCGTTTTAAACAGAGTGATCCCAATATTTGCGTACATGATCACTATGAGGGACAGAGGAACTAGGTAAATGTTGGCAAACAGGACAGTTGTGTAGATCTTCCTCATCTCCTGGTTGGGCCAGTTTTCCCTGCACCAGTAGAAAGGGCTTGTTCGGTTGCCATCTCCCAGGAACACGCGGATGGTTTGTTCTTTAGTCACTTGAAGCATGATGCCAGAGGGGCACATGATGGACACTGCCAGGACCCAGATTATCACAATAGTGAGGGTGGCTGTTGATATTGTCAATTTCTGTTTGAAGGGATATACAATACATCTGAATCTGCAAAAGACAGCAACAGGCAACAGGTTAAACATTTAACAGCTCTATGAAGAAACAGTTCTGTTTTTATCATGGTCAGACTAATGACTGAGGCTATTTCAGAGTTTCTTCTTTCCAGTATTTTTGTAGATGAACAGGAAGACAGTTTTTCAAAAGATTTTTCGCTCTCATTTCATGTTCTCTCAACTCAATGTTTCTTGGTTAATAGTACTGTAGCGAACTGAGAAAATGATGGACTCACTTAACGGTTTTATTAACTTGAGCACTTGTGCGGCCAACTCCAAAATTTCCCCCAATTCCCGCCCACACATAACTGCACAGGAGAACACCCCACCACACAAACAGAACACATTACACATGAAAAGAACATACATGCACTTAGATCACACCTGAATAGAACATAAAACACTCTTTAGACTTGCTGAATAATTTTGAAATCTGAAAAAGGTTTCTATAGACCAGATTGTTTCACTATAGATGGTTAGTATGATAGAATGATTTATACTATCCCATTTATAGTTGTATCTGTCACACTAATGATGGAAGCCCATATCCACCATGGAATAAAAAATCTAAATGTTAAATGCAATGTATTATCTTGCAATTCGGTCTTTTTTCTCTAAAATTTGAGTTTCGGAATATTTTCCCCAAATCTCTGAAAATTGAGTGCAATCACAGAGCTGGTCACAATTAACATTTTATAAAGCTTATTTGCAATTTAAATCATATTATCATCCAATGTTACATCTAACATAAATCAATATTTACAAAGTCTGCTCTCCCACAGGTCCTGCATTGTCCTGCAAAATCACGTCTGCTGACCCGCAACAGAAGTGGTCAGCCTAATAGTGTTGAATAGTGTAAAAAAAATACACAAATGAAAAGTGCACTCGATTTCTCAGCACTCTTAATAGTCCTAAAGCACAATTGATTCTTAACCCCAAAAAAAAAAAAACGGTTTAAAACAAGGATACTAACTTGATGTTTTAGAGACGTTCTTCAGTGAAAACTACTCTTTAAAAAAAAACACTTAATTGGAAGAAACGAAACAAAACCAAATGAGAAGCTATGAGAAGGAAGAATATTAATGATATCTCTAAGTGGAAGAGTAACGACTATAGTGACTGTCACTGTAAAGTGTTATTATCTGCAGAATAGACAACAAATGAAGACTTCAGATGCAAAAGCCTCTAAGTCTGTCTAACGTTTTTCTTTAATATTAACATTTTTATCAGGCTCCTATGTATAGGTTTCTACCTAAGTACCGACATTAAAAGTATTTGATAAATGTATCCTACATGCGGAGAGCATTCACTCAATATTATTATCTCATTTTTGAAATAGGTGGCAGAAGCTTTTGCATCGGAGGTGTGACGAATCAGACATGCGAGGCAGATCCATTTGCAACAATTTAATAAGCAGTCTCAAGCAAACATAAAGTGTTTCAGTAGAAGGATAACAAAAGGCAGATATGCTTGAAAAGGTTCAGGCGGGAGCCCAGGGCAGTGGCTAAACTCAAGGTCAGAAACAGGCTCGGGTTGGGGCAGGTAGCAGACAACAGGAAAACCATAGACAGGCAAGGTTCAGGGCTGGCGGCGAGAATCAGAGTCCAGGTACAGGCGGCGGTCACTGGGCAGGCTGCAGACAGTCAGAGAGGTTAGAAACAGGCAAGGTACAGTAACACGAACAATCAGGAAAAACCAGAGAGCGCTCGGACATGAAACACGGGGTGAGTCAATACTTCGCACAGGACGCTGAGTTAACAAGGCAGATATAGCTTAGGGACCAGAGTTCATACGGAACAGGTGTAATGCAATCAGAGCGTAACGATCCATACTAAGCTGAAGTATGAGACACTTAGTATTCAGTATTCCTGAGAGTGCAGGGGATCACCAGGGCTAGACGCCGTAACAGAGCCCCCCCCCCCCCCAGTTTCTTGCAGGGTAGTCTGAGGCATAGATCTCGCGTGGATAGCCATACCCATTGGCCGGGTTGGTACTCTGGACCTGGCCTGCGACGACGGTCAGCCTGTTCCTTGCCACGCCTTACAGCACGCTGGAGATGAGTATGGGCCAGGTTCCAGGTCTCCTCACTGCGCCTGAGCCAATCATCCACAGCAGGGACACTGGTGGGCTCACCAGACCAGGGGAACAGAGGCGGCTGAAATCCAAGGACACATTGAAAAGGAGTCATCCCTGTAGAGTGCTTGAGTATGCAATTTTGTGCATATTCGGTCCACATGAGATATCGGTACCAATACTCCTGATGACTGTGGCAGTAGGAACGAAGGAAGCGGGAAATCTCCTGGTTGAGACGTTCAACTTGCCCGTTGGCCTGGGGATGATACCCTAAAGTGAGACTCACATTGATCTGAAGTTTCTCAAAGAAGGCAGTCCAGACGTGAGAAGTAAATTGAGGACCTCTGTCGGACACAATATCCTCTGGTAATCCATAAAACCGGAATACTAAGTTATATAGATGTTCAGCTGTCTGAAGAGCTGTGGGCAGCTTGGTGAGTGGAATGAGCCGGCATGCTTTAGAGAAGCGGTCAATGACAGTGAGAATGGTGGTGTAACCCTCTGAGGGGAGGCAGATCCGTGCTAAAATCAATAGCGATATGAGACCAAGGCCGTTGAGGAATAGGCAGAGGTTGAAGAAGACCAGCTGGTAGTAGATAGATTTCTGGGTGTTACAGGTCCGGCAGCGCTGAATGAATTCGCTTGTGTCTCGGGAGAGCGTGGACCACCAGTAATGGTTTTGAAGGAGCTGAATGGTGTTACGTGCCTCCCAGTCTAGGGGGTCAGGGAGGCAGTAACAAGGAAATAACTAAAGAGTAGGCAACCAAGAACTCTCATCTCCTGTCCCACCTCTCTACAAAGAAAAATCACACTGTTTTTGTAACACTCAAGAATGACTTTATTTGGTACAAAAAAAGGGAAAGCATCAATAGGCTTCAGGAGGGGACAAGGCCAAAACAACAAACACAAAGTTCTAACCTTTTAGGGGGTATACTTTCTAAACCTTTCAAAGCAAGATTCAAAACAAATGACAAAATTCTTACCTTACTCCCTCTCTAACCAAACACAGGAGAAAACATGGACGTGAACAAAAATGGCATCCACCTCCCTACGGCTTCCCAAATTAACTAAACCAAAATTTAATAATCAAAGTCAAAATTGTTAATGTTTTAAACAAGGCTCTTACAGTAATCAAATGAAATTAAGAAAACTTAGCTCAACTGCAGTCCAAGTCTGCTTAGGTCAACAACAACAAGCAACCAACAAGTTACAATCGACAATGAGAACTTTAGCACACATGCTACAACTGTGAGGCAGGAGAAGACAGTCTTGGCAGCCTGGAGTCAAAAAGGAGCTCAGCAAACTGGGTTTTCCTCTCCAGCTTTATCCCCAAGCCTTCTCAATCAAGAGCCAATCATTGACAACCAGGAGATGATGGTAATTGGTGTCAGCTGGTCTTCATTTGCACTCAGGAGGGGGAAAGAGAGAGAGCACAACAACAACAAAAAAAAACACCAAAACACTGTACACACAACAATTACGCCCTGGGACGTAACACCCCCATCACCAAATTTACAACCAATGGCTTGTAAATACTTTACATGTACAGTTTCTTTCACAGGTACCGTAACACGTTAATCTCCGTCACAGGCTCTGGAGAGTGCATCTGCCAGCAGGTTCTCTGAGCCTTTTTTGTATTGAATGTCCAAGTTAAACTCTTGCAGGTAGAGTGACCAGCGAATCAAACGCTGATTCTGGTTGCACATGCGAGAAAGAAAAGTGAGAGGGTTATGGTCAGTATAGACAACCAGAGGAATGCAGCTACCTCCCACATACACTTCAAAATGTTTAAGTGCCATCACTAGCGCCAGAGCTTCCTTCTCGATGGTACTGTAGTTGCGTTGACATTTGGAGAACTTCTTAGAGAAGTAACAGACGGGATGCTCGACCCCAGCACCGTCTTCCTGCAGCAGGACTGCGCCCGCTCCCACAGCACTTGCATCTACTTGTAGTTTAAATGGAAGAGAAAAGTTTGGAGCTGATAGGACCGGGGCATTGCAGAGAAGGTCTTTGGCAGCAACAAAAGCACATTCACACTGAGGAGTCCAAACAAATTTCTTCACAGTACTAAGCAGGTCAGTAAGGGGAGACACTAACGTTGCAAAGTTTTTACAAAAACCTCTATAGTACCCGGCCATACCTAAAAACCGGCGTAACTGACGCTTGGTACTAGGGGTAGGAAACTCAACAATGGCAGTTACTTTAGCTGTAACAGGTTTTACGTAACCCTGACCCACTTTTTTCCCAAGGTAAGTTACCACCCCTTTAGCAAATTCACACTTGGACAGATTCAGGGTTAGCTGAGCATCACTTAATCTGTTAAACAGACTTTCCAAACTACAGAGGTGGTCTTTCCATTCACTTGAAAAGACTACAATGTCATCCAGGTAAGCTTCACAATTAGGCAAACCTGATAAAACTTTTTGCATTAGATGTTGGAATGTTGCTGGAGCATTTCGCATCCCAAAGGCCATACAATTGTACTGCAGGAAGTTGTCCGGGGTAACAAATGCAGAGATCTCACGTGCACGTGCTGTTAACGGAACCTGCCAATAGCCCTTTAGCAGATCTAACTTGGAGACAAACTTTGAAGCACCAACTCTATCCACGCAATCTTCCATTCGTGGTAGGGGAAAGGAATCAGGCTTGGTGACGCTATTTACCTTTCGGTAGTCTGTACAAAAGCGAAAGGAAGCATCCGACTTTGGTACTAACAGACAAGGAGAACTCCAGGGACTTTGACTAGGTTCCGCCAGTGAATTTTTAAGCAGGTAATCTACTTCGGCCTTCATGATCTCTCGCTTTGCAGGGTTCACTCTGTATGGATGCTGTTTGATGGGAACAGCGTTACCCACATCAATGTCATGAGACAACACGTGGGTTCTTCCAGGAACATCAGAGAACAGGACAGGATGTTTTTGTAACAACTTTACAACATCCACTCTGTGAAATTTAGGCAGATAGGACAAATGTGAATCTAGACTAGCCATTATAGCAGAATTGTTCAAACGCACTTCAGGAGTTTGCGTTTCAGCCAGGAACAACTCTTCGCAGGCAGGACTTACTGTACACTCTACTAAAACAGAGGGTTTAGACACTGATGCAGAAGGAAGAGATGGTTTAATTACTTCACGTGCAAAATAATGTTCAACATATTAACATGGCATACTCTCTTCTTTCGTCTGCGATCGGGGGTACTCACAACATAATCTGTGTCGCTAAGTTTCCGTTCAACGGCATATGGCCCAGAAAACTTGGCTTGAAAAGCTGAGCCAGGAACAGGAAGTAACACAAGTACAGACTCACCAGGCTGGAAATTGCGCTGTACTGCGTTTTTGTCAAAGCAAGATTTCATCTTAGACTGTGTCGTGGCTAAATGGGTCTTTGCCAGTTCACAAGCTTTGTGCAGACGGTCACGAAAAGAACTGACATAGTCTAGAACAGAGACTGATGCATCACTCTTACCTACTAACTGTTCTTTTAACAACTTTAAGGGGCCTCGAACAGTGTGAGCAAACACAAGCTCAGCAGGACTAAACCCTAGTGACTCTTGAACAGATTCCCTTGCAGCAAACATGAGGAGCGGTAAGCCATCTACCCAATCCTTTCCAGTTTCTACACAAAAGATACGGATCATAGACTTCAGGGTCTGGTGAAAGCGTTCTATCGCCCCCTGCGACTCGGGGTGATAAGCACTAGACATGTGATGCTTTATTCCCAACTCTTTCAACATCTGTCCAAAAACCTTTGAAGTGAAATTTGACCCCTAGTCAGTTTGAATTACTCTGGGCAAACCAAATGTGGTGCAAAACTTTACGACCTCCTTCAGCACCATCTGTGCTTTCAACGAACGCAACGGTACAGTTTCTGGGTAACGGGTTGCAGTACACATTATTGTTAAAATATACTGATGCCCATGTTTTGACTTCGGGAGAGGTCCTACACAGTCAATTAGCAGTTTTTCAAAGGGCCCTCCTATAACAGGTATTGGATTAAGAGGAGCTTTTGGGACAGTTTGGTTTGGTTTGCCTGCACGCTGGCAGACATCACATGACCGGCAGAAATTAGACACACTGGATTTTACCCCAGGCCAGTAGAAATGTTTAGTGATCCGCTGAAACGTTTTAGTGACACCGAGGTGTCCAGCGAGAACATTTTCATGTGCCAATTTTAACACTTGGGAACGGTAACTGGAAGGTAGAACGATCTGGAAAACTGTTTGCCAATCATACCTTTCTGAAGACTTTGGCTCCCACTTACGCATTAAAACCCCATCATCCCAAAAGTATCCTACCTGCGCTATCAAGAGATCGCAATTGTCAACTGCAGCACTAATGCACCTTGCGAGAGTAGGGTATTTCTGCGCAACAACCAGATGTTCCTTACCGAACACAGGAGGAGGATCAGTGATGGGCTGGGACTCATGACTAGGCACCATTTCAGTCTCGACTGACAACTCGCATTCTACTGGATTAGGCTGCACAGCTAGGAAAGAGTCTGAAAGACCGACAACATCTTGAAACTTTCGTGACTGGGACCTAGTAACAGCACACGCAGGAAAAGCCAGGGGAAATTTTCCAGAAAGATCAACTGAGCTGCACACAACTGGCTCACTGACAACAATTGGATTGGGAAAGACATTACCACCTGCAAGATCATTTCCCAATATAAGACTGACGTTGTCTACTGGCAATTTTTTACATACACCCAACTGAACCAAGCCCGAAACAAGGTCAGACTTTAAGTTAACAGTGTGTAATGGAATACTAACACAGCCCATTTCGATGCCACGAACAAGGACATTTTCACCAGTGTATGAAGCATCAGAGAGAGGCAAAACACCATCCAGAATGAAGGACTGAGCTGACCCAGTATCTCTCAAAATCCGCACGCACTCAACTACAGAACTGTCAGCCAAAGACACATAACCAGTCAGAAGAAATGGTGAATAGGACGCGGTGTCAGTGGCAAATAAGTCGGGAACAGATTGTACGAGTGCAACATTTTTAGGTCTTGCATTTGCAGTCTTCTGTTTCCAAGCCCGACAGTCAGAGATTATATGGCCAGGATCAAGACAGTAAAAGCAGACTCTCTTTCTTTCCACATCTTTAGAGACAGTTTTACCCCCACTAAGCTTACTGACATTACCACGGGCTGTGTCCCGAACCACAGACTCTGTAGCCAAGGAAGTTTTTGGTTGACGACCAATGGAAAAGACGGTTCGGTGGGTGATCGCAAACTCATCTGCAAATACCGCGGCATCTGAAAGCTTTGATACTTTTTGTTCATTCAAATGAACTACAACACCTTCCGGTACACAAGTCTTGAAGTCTTCCAGTAAGACTAACTCTTGCAACTCTTCATAAGTTGAAGTCTTACTGGCAAGACACCACTTTTCAAAAAGTGATTTCTTTTCTCTAGCGAATTCGACATAAGTTTGTTTGGCTTGCTTTGAACATGCTCTAAATTTTTGCCGATACGCCTCCGGCACTAACTCGTATGCCCTTAAGACTGCGGTTTTCACAGTGTCATAGTCCAATGACTCCTCAATTGGCAAAGCCGCACACACCTCCTGTGCTTTGCCAACCAGGTTACACTGAAGCAGTAAAGCCCACATGTCCTTCGGCCACTTCAATTTAAAGGCGACATGTTCAAAAGCGACGAAATAAGAGTCTACTTCTGCTTCACGAAAAGGAGGTACCAACTTGATGTACTTACCCATTTCAAAGTCAGATTTAGACTCAACAAGATCAGTAGGGGAAGGCGGAATAGGAACTTGTCGATCACGAAAGGTTTGCGCCTCAAGATCAAGCTTACGCAGCTGAATGTCGCGGTCAGCTTTAATTTCAAGAGCTCTCAGACGAAGCAGTTGTGTCTCATGCTTCTGCTTTCTTAATGCCAGATCAAGCTCTTTTAATTTAAGCACCACTTGAGGATCTTGATAAGATTCTTTTTTAACACTACTTCCTGAACTGGAATCACTGGACGCAACTTCTGTGTTGATTTCAGTGTCGACCACATGCTCTACTACCAGTTCTGGAAAAATACCTACCTCTGCCAATTTCTTGTACAATTCATCTTTTATCACCTGTTTCTGTGCTGTCCTAGCAACCGTTACATTATAAAAGTCAGCAATTACAAGCAGGTCTTTCTTTCTACAATGATTGAATTCCTCTAACGTAGGAGACAGCGTAAATTTGATCAAATCGAAATCCATATTTATCAACAATATGCGACTTCCTCACCCACCAAAGTTTAAAGCAGCCAAACAAAAATATGCTTTTACAACAACACAATTCCGAATTGGTGGAAAAATGGACGAGCCCCCAATTGTTACGTGCCTCCCAGTCTAGGGGGTCAGGGAGGCAGTAACAAGGAAATAACTAAAGAGTAGGCAACCAAGAACTCTCATCTCCTGTCCCACCTCTCTACAAAGAAAAATCACACTGTTTTTGTAACACTCAAGAATGACTTTATTTGGTACAAAAAAAAGGGAAAGCATCAATAGGCTTCAGGAGGGGACAAGGCCAAAACAACAAACACAAAGTTCTAACCTTTTAGGGGGTATACTTTCTAAACCTTTCAAAGCAAGATTCAAAACAAATGACAAAATTCTTACCTTACTCCCTCTCTAACCAAACACAGGAGAAAACATGGACGTGAACAAAAATGGCATCCACCTCCCTACGGCTTCCCAAATTAACTAAACCAAAATTTAATAATCAAAGTCAAAATTGTTAATGTTTTAAACAAGGCTCTTACAGTAATCAAATGAAATTAAGAAAACTTAGCTCAACTGCAGTCCAAGTCTGCTTAGGTCAACAACAACAAGCAACCAACAAGTTACAATCGACAATGAGAACTTTAGCACACATGCTACAACTGTGAGGCAGGAGAAGACAGTCTTGGCAGCCTGGAGTCAAAAAGGAGCTCAGCAAACTGGGTTTTCCTCTCCAGCTTTATCCCCAAGCCTTCTCAATCAAGAACCAATCACTGACAACCAGGAGATGATGGTAATTGGTGTCAGCTGGTCTTCATTTGCACTCAGGAGGGGGAAAGAGAGAGAGCACAACAACAAAAAAAAAAAAACCACCAAAACACTGTACACACAACAATTACGCCCTGGGACGTAACAATGGTGGCAGTGATTCCGGGATGCCCGGAGCTGGGAAGGGCATGCACATGGTTGATCACCTTGTCACGAAATGTTTCTGGCACAAAGATTTTCCCAGGAGGACAGTCAGGAGGTATCTCAATGTCAGCATTGGCTTGAATAAAGTTTGGCTTCAATATCCCAACAGCTGCTTCGGAGTCAAATTGCCGAGACAACGAGTCAGCCTTGGTATTCTTTGAGCCGGGACGGTAAGTAACCGTGAAGTGGAACCGGGAAAAGAATAGTGACCATCTGGCTTGACGTGCGTTCAGTCTCTTGGCCGTGCGTAGGTACTCCAGGTTCTTGTGGTCTGTGTAGACTGTGAACGGGTGAGTAGCTCCCTCGTGCCAGTGACGCCACTCCTCGAATGCTGATTTCATGGCTAATAGTTCACGGTCTCTGACATCATAATTTCTCTCCGCTGAGTTCAACTTCCTGGAGTAGAAGGCGCAGGGATACAGCTTGGGAGGATCGCCCTGACGTTGAGAGAGAACCGCTCCTAGTCCGGTGTTCGAGGCATCCACCTCTACCACGAAGGGCAACTCAGGGTTAGGATGATGCAAGATGGGAGCAGAAGTGAAACTGACTTTGAGCTGCTTGAAAGCCCGGGAAGCGTCCTTGTTCCAAGGAAGTCGATTCGTGCCCTTCCGAACCAGAGCTGTCAAAGGGCCTGCCACGGAGCTGAATCCCCTGATGAAACGACGGTAGAAATTAGCGAAGCCCAGGAAAGGCTGCAATTCCTTCAAAGTGGAGCGTTGGCGCCAGTCTACCACTGCTTTAACCTTATTCTCATCCATAGCCACGCCCTCTGGACTGATGACGTATCCCAGGAAGGTTGTGGAAGTCTGATGGAAGTCACATTTCTCTATCTTGGTGTAGAGTTGGAACTGGATGAGTCTTTGAAGAACAGCTCGGACATGCTGGATGTGGGCTTCGAGGGTGTCTGAATAGATCAGAATATCGTCTATGTAGATGATTACACTTCGGTGGAGCAGATCACGGAAAACATCATTGACGAAGGATTGAAAGACAGCTGGACTGTTTGAAAGCCCGAATGGCATAACGAGATATTCATAGTGCCCAGTGCTTGTGGAGAATGCAGTCTTCCATTCGTCCCCCTCTCGGATTCGAACCAGGTTATAGGCAGAGCGTAGGTCCAGCTTGGTATAGTATTTGGCCGTGCGAAGGAGCTCTAGAGCTCTAGAGCGGCAGGTACCAGAGGCAGCGGGTAACGGAACTTAACAGTGCATTCATTTAGTGATCTGTAGTCGATACAAGGATGCAGTCCCCCGTCTTTCTTTTTAACGAAGAAGAAACCAGCCCACACTGGAGAAGTTGAATGACGAATGAATCCCTTTGCGAGCTCCTCTTCTATGTACTTTTGCATGGCTTCGGTCTCAGGTTGGGACAGTGGGAAGATGCAGCCTCTGGGTGGTGTGGTACCAGGTAAGAGATCAATGGCACAATCAGATTCACAATGAGGTGGTAATTGGGTAGCTTTGACTTTACTGAAGGCCTCGGCTAGATCGTGGTACACGGCTGGCAGACGGGATAGCATGGATTCATCTCGGGGCTCGGAGATACTTCGGACCGGCAAGGGTTTGACGGTAGACAGACACCTTGAAAAACAGCTCTCTCCCCAGCTGACTATCTGTCCAGTCATCCACTGCAAATGAGGGTTGTGGTTCCTTAGCCAGGGTAAGCCCAGAATTACCGGAGTGTTAGGAGCTTGGAGAACATAGAAATGGATTTTCTCATGATAAAGCAGACCAGTACGCATGTGAAGTTCTTGTGTCATGTGTGTGATGCGTCCTGTGCTGAGTGGGCGTCCGTCGATAGCTTCAACTGAAAGCGGAGATGTGCAGGGAATTAGAGCTATCTCATGGACCTGGGCAAAATCTTTAGACATAAAAGCACTCGTTGAGCGGTGGCTGGAGCGACGTGAGCTCATCAAGTTGTCAATCTGGATGGTGAGGTGAACGAACTGATCAAAGCCCTTTCCCTCGTCACGACAGGCCAGCTCGGCTTGTAATTCGTGGCTGAGACCCCTCCGAAAAACCACTTTGAGAGCCTTCTCCGTCCAGTTGGTTTGAGCCGCCAGAGTTCGGAATGTGAGCGCGTACTCCGAGGCGGGTGACTTTCCCTGTTTGAGCTCCAAGAGAAAATCCTCAGCTCCTTTCCCCTCCTTGGTATGTTCAAAGACGGCTTGGAAACGTTCCAGAAATTCTCCGTAAGATGAGAAGGTGGACCCATCCGATCTCCAGACCGCGGTGATCCACTCCAACGCGCGTCCGGTGAGTAATGAGCATACAAAGGCGATTTTGCTTGCATCTGTGGCGTGTTGAGAGGTCTGCTGGGCGAGATACAGAGAACATTGTAATATAAAGGCCTTGCATTTACCTGGGTCTCCCTCGTATTTCTCGGGAAGCGCGAGGCGTGGGCTTGTGCTCGCAGCATTAAGTGGGTCTGGAGAAAGAGCAGGCGCGGCGGGCGTTGAAGCGGCCGTGGACTCCGCGGTAGACTTCTGCAGGGTTTGAACCACTGAAATCAGTTCCTCCATAAGAGTGGTCAAACGGGACAGCTGGTGGTGATGGGTGGCCAGCTGAGAGGCTTGGGCGGTGAAGGCGGCCGACAGAACAGACATTGTCGCTGGATCCTCGTTCGGCGAAGTATTCTGTGATGAATCAGACATGCGAAGCAGATCCATTTGCAACAATTTAATAAGCAGTCTCAAGCAAACATAAAGCGTTTCAGTAGAAGGATAACAAAAGGCAGATATGCTTGAAAAGGTCCAGGCAGGAGCCCAGGGCAGTGGCTAAACTCAAGATCAGAAACAGGCTCGGGTCGGGGCAGGCAGCAGACAACAGGAAAACTGTAGACAGGCAAAGTTCAGGGCTGGCGGCGAGAATCAGAGTCCAGGTACAGGCGGCGGTCACTGGGCAGGCTGCAGACAGTCAGAGAGGTTAGAAACAGGCAAGGTACAGTAACACAAACAATCAGGAAAAACCAGAGAGCGCTCTGACATGAAACACGGGGTGAGTCACCACTTACCATGAATTTATGTAGGCTACAGCATATAATACATCCTTCAACTGCACACCTAGGACATTTATGTAGCCTATATTTTCTATGCCATATACAATGTATTTCTGCAAGCTGTGTCCGAAACCACCCTGTTAGTTGGTGCACACTGTGCGATTAATAATAGTCATTTACGATCGTTGCTTTTCAGACTGTACGAACATGATCATTGCTGCAAGATCTCAGTTGTCATTAATGTCAGACTGTAGGACAGTTAAGACGCGTTAAAAACGGACGCACACAAGAAAACTTGTCCGGATTTTACATCATCAATCAATCAATGACATGTTCAGTGACAGTGAGCTGCATTACACGCGGAATTGAAATCTAACGTTAATTTTGGTCACGGCTTGTCTTGAAAAACAAAGACAATTTGATGGTTGTCATAGGAGTCAAAATCTTGAGGTCTGAGGTCAAATTTGATCACAACGGTCATTAATCGGCTGTCGGTGAACATTTCAAACTAACGATCAAAGACTTTAGATTTTAGGCAATGATCAGAGGATTCTTTTTTTTTTTTTCAAAATTTGTCTCAGATGGCCAAATCATGGCCAAAATCGCACAGTGTGCACCCGGCTTCAATTGACAATTTCATTCCCTATATATTGCATACTCATTTATAACCATAATGCACTCTGATTAATAGCGCACATGTATTCATATCAATACAGTGTTAAGGCCCGTTCACACCAAGGACGATAACTATAAAGATAACAATAAAGATATAATTCTAAAAATCGTTCTCCATATTAAATAATAACAGAGTTCACACCCCAACTACAGTATAACGATAAAGATATGAGGAACGATATCGTTGGGATCACTTTCAGAACGATTTTTTTCCAGCTGTCGAACGATAAAACACTGACAGCCAATCAGAATCCATTCTAATTTAAAGGTCTCGCGCATTTAAAATGGATCTGGATCATCTGGGCACGCGCGTGCTTAGAATAAAAAGTCCGTTATCGGTCGCTGGTGTGGACACATATATAGTTATCTTTATCGTTATCTTTATAGTTATCGTGCTTGGTGTGAACGGGCCTTTACCCATATTGCAAAAAGACTGAAATCTTTATTTTGTACTGGTTGATTAAAAAATTTAAAGATATATTACAAACCCAAAATGCAGATTGGTTTTGAATTAAATTTGAAAGTTTTGACTTTTTAACCTTCAAAGAAAATTTACAGTATTATTATAACAGCATAGGGGAGGGCGGGGCACAACACATTTTAGTTTTGGCTCAATTATTAAAAAAATAATTAAGTTAGATTTACTGTTATTTTTTACACAAGCAACATACACATCTCTGCTACAAATGAACACAAAGTTTTTTTACTAGGACCTACCATTTTCGTACAGTTGCACTGAAAGTGACAGAAGTGCAAATGTTACAACTTACCCAATATTAATTGTAACAGACAGAGGGGTTAGTTGTAACACTTGTGTGTAACAGACATAACTCAGTACTATTTTATCAGTATAGTTTGATATTATTTGTACATATGTATATAGATATCCATACATCCATCCCTTATCCAATCATCCTTCTTTTATGGATCAATATCATGAATAGAGATATAGGAAAGGGCTGCACATTTTTGCAACAAATAAATAAATAAATAAATCAAATCATCAATTATTGTAATTGCAATTGAATTATATTTGTGTGTGGCATCTGCATGTAAAATTATTATTATTAATAACAATAAAAACAAGCTCAAAATCACATTTTAAATGGTTTATTGGATGAAAACAGGCTATATTTTTAATTAATAAACAAAGATCAATGCATAGTAAACAAATGTGAAAAAAAAATCATACTTTGACATTTAAATTCCAACATTGTTTGTGAAAGTCCAACAAAGTTAAATGTGGCAAAATAAATTATAAATAAATACTCAAACGTGAAAAGCTGTGTGGCTCCGTGTTTTCATTTTATTATCGTTGTACACTTGGTGGCTTAGTTTTAACACTGTGCTACAACTAACCCCGCTGTGTAAAAAATATTTTAAGCCTAGCTACTGAGTTGCTGATATGTTTCAAAATGCTATGTTTTAGCCAAGAAGACAGAGATTAAGGTAATATAAAGTTAGATTTGGTGACATACACACCCAACTCAGAAACCAAAAAAAAAAACGTATGATGAAAAAATTTACTTGCATGGTGTCAAAACACTCTTTGTCCAGTATCTTCACGAAATCTTATCAAAACTTTCCACAAATCTGTGGGAGACCGTCTTCTGGCAACAATAGAAAAAAAGCGTAAACACAACCTCCTTGACCCTGACTAACTATGTAAAAGGTCTGTGTTAACCCCGCTTTAGGTTGTGCCCCGCACTCCCCTATTACAGGCACATTGGCCATGAAATCAATTTATTTTGAGGGGGTCCATGACTTATCCATACATCCTTCACATTTCATATGAATGGTCAGAATAAAAAACAAACTTGAAAACTGAGGTCAGACTAAAATGTTTGCCTAAATTAGTGTATAATTGATTTTATGCACTACATAGTAATGGATGAATCTAAAATAGTTAAGCTTTGTGGTGTACTATGAAGTATTTGTTATAATGCCTTATTGTCTATAAACAGATATCCACAATATATTGATAGCCAGAACAATCAATTACAAACTACAGACAGGATACTCACTATGCAGCTGTGAAAGAATCATACAGACAGGAAACAACAACACTGTAAAACATGACCTCAGATGACTACTTAACACATAATTAAATGTGATTCCATGTGTAAAAATGTAAGAGGAGATGAGGGTTAATTTAACACTCTAATTCACCGTCTGGCAGTATTAAGCAGGAACAGATGCACTACAGCGATGACACACACACACACACACACACACACACACACACACACACACACACGCACACAATCCAGCATTGATAGTTTTCATTTCACTGCTTCCCCCAAAGGCCCCATGTCGTGATGATATAACAATGACATCAGGTGGGTATGGAAACCCAGATGTCCAATCTAAAGGAACAGAACCAATCTGAGAACAACAGTCTGGACACAGTCTGGACCTTCCAGTGGACTAACGCCCGTTTGAAAGTGACACACTTCCTGCTGCCAGTTGGTGGCGCTATAACTTTGACTCATAATAGTTGCATCCATCTGATCGGCCTCTTACCATGCACACACTGCGGAAGTTTCATCAAGATCAGTCAATGTATGCAGAAGTTATACCACTTCGTGTTTTTCTTGTGCAAAAGTGATGATACCAGTCTTTCTGCATGGTTTTACTGAGTACAGAGACTTAATTAGATACACGCAGAATTGGTTTCATTCAAACGGTCCACGTTTTTATACAGTACCAGTCAAAAGTTTGGAAACATTACTATTTTTAATGTTTTTGAAAGAAGTCTCTTATGCTCATCAAGCCTGCAGTTAAAAAAAAACAACTACAACAAAAAAAAAAAAAAAACAGTAATATTATGAAATATTATTACAATTTAAAATAATGGTTCTCTTTTTTAATATATTTTAAAATGTAATTTATTTTTGTGATGCAAAGCTGAATTTTCATCAGCAAGTACTCCAGTCTTTGGTGTCTTATGATCCTTCAGAAATCATTCTAATATGATGATTTGATACTCAGTTATTATCAATGATGGAAACAGCTGTGCTGTTTAATATACTTTTTTGGAATACTTTTTTCAGGATTCATTGATGAGTAAAACGTTAACAGCATTTATTCATAAAAACAGCATTTATTCAAAATAAAAACATTTCTAACAATATAAATCGTTATCATCACCTTTTATCAATTTAACGCATCCTTGTTGAATTAAAGTACTAATTTCTTAAAAAAAAAATAGTTATTGTTCCCAAACTTTTGAACGGTAGTGTATATTGTTACAAAAGATTTCTATTCTAAATAAATTCAGTTCTTTTTAACTTTTTATTCATCAAATAATCCTGAAAAAAGTATCTCAGGTTATAAAAAAAATATTAAGCAGCACAACTGTTTCCAACATTGATCATAAATCATCATATTAGAATGATTTCTGAAGGATCATAAGACACCAACGACTGGAGTACTTGCTGATGAAAATTCAGCTTTGCATCACAAAAATAAATTAGGCCTACATTTTAAAATATATTAAAAAAGAGAACCACTATTTTAAATTGTAATAATATTTCAGAATATTACTGTTTTTTTTTAACTGCAGGCTTGATGAGCATAAGAGACTTCTTTCAAAAACATAATGTTTCCAAACTTTTGACTGGTACTGTATATATATAAATATAGCAGCAATGACGGGCACAGGCTGCGATGTCAAGATTGCAATGCTGGAATGTGTGTGTGTGTTTGTGTGTGTGTGTGTGTGTATGTGTGTGTGTGTGTGTGTGTGTGTGTGTGTGTGTGTGTGTGTGTGGCGCGGGCGCGATAGTCACATCCATGTGATCGGCCTCTTACAACAAACAAACTGCTGAAGTTTCATCAAGTATGTTTCTAGCATGCTTAGTACACAATAATTATGTGGTTAGTATTGCATTACCGTGTTAACCATGTCAGTTTCTGTTGCCAGTAGGTGAGGCTATGTCTATATCTGAATTTTGCTATGTAGATGTGTTCAGTGCAGGACTTCTATCAAACATGTGAAGTTTGGGGCAGATTGGACTTAGGCTTTGTACTTCAATCACGTTCCAATATTGATGGAACAAATCATCCTCTTCACACGCGCAAAAATGTGCTTGGAAACATCACAGTGGAGCGGTGCTTACTGTGAATGTACGAATTGTACTACTGACTATTTAAACAGAGCAGTGTAATTTTTATATGTTAGGTTGACTTTTTATTTTTATATTTTATTAAGGCTATAATGAACAGGCTGTGAACTTCAGCATACATTAACTGATCTAGATGAAACTTCAGCAGCGTGTTTGTTGTAAGAGGCCGATCACATGGACGTGACTATTGTGAGTCAAAGTTATAGCACCACTACTAGGGCTGTCACTTTTGTGAAAAAATCCTGTTCGATTTTTGAGACGTAAGTGTTCATTGAATCGATTGTCAAATCAATTTTCCATGTCTAAAGACGTTTCCATTTTAAACGCAAAATATGGGCAAATCCACGGACAACTAACAGGCATTAGGACGAATGTAAAGAGGGCGCACATGTCAGCAAATATTCCTGATGATTTACTGGCGTGAAGTTTCATGCACAATGACAAACAGGAGTGCAACATTCTCGAAAAACAATAAGCAGAGTGGACTGCCATAATATAAATATGTGTGTGTATATATATATATATATATATATATATATATATATATATATATATATATATATATATATATATATATATATATATATATATATATATATATATTAGAGGTGGGCATAGATTAATTTTTTTAATCTAGATTAATCTAGATTAATTTTGAAATTAATCTAGATTAATCTAGATTAAAATGGCTCATTTGAATTCTGCCGAAGGCATTCAGAATATGTGTGCTACCCAAATAATGACTATAAAAGTAAGTCTTTGAGAACGGGTTTCTCAAGCCAGGTGGCGCATTAGACCAGGGGCTCATCTCCTGTTTCCAAAATGCATCACAAACTGCTTGAGAAAGCTGTTCTACTCATAGACTGTAAAAAGTTACTACTGTACTGTTACCGTCCGTAGGCAACATTAGGTAGGCCTATGTTATTATCAACTACTATAGGCTATCAATTAGGGATGGGCGATATGGCCTAAAATCCATATTGTGATATACATTGCAGCCTCTTGCGATAACGATATTATAATAAAACCATTTCAGAACAGGTTACACAGACCCTGCTAAACAACTGCTAAATGTTTTTTTTTTTTTTTTTTTTTTTTAAGGGTGCATGTAGTTTTGAGAACATATATTGTGCAAAACTGTAAGTATACAACATCATTTTGCAGATAAATAAAATTTAAGTACACTAGCTGCAGAGACTTAAGTAGGTCTAATGTTTATTATGGCTTGGAGCTTATGAAACCCCAAATTTAAAATTAGAATATTCTAACTGATGTCTTTTCAGTTAAAAAGAAACACAACAACGATTCTTTAAATCGGGCGCAGACAGAGATTATGTTCTACACCACTCAGATATATTGGGAATAATACGCGCGCGCTGGTATTCAGTGATATGTTTCGTTTTGAATTTGAGGTGGTAGAACGGATTAGTCGTGTGTTAACTTACCGAACTGTTACACCACACAGTCTACGTCGGACGGCTTAAATCCGAACCAAGTCCAAATAATGGATGTTGCACGATCTTTTACACAAGCTTTAACTTTCAGCCGTGCTTACTTAAGATGACGACGAATATGATGCGTTGCAGCCGTGTCTTCCTCGCGGCCGCGGGTAGATTGCGTCATCATAGCTTGTGTAGCTTGAGCCAGCTCCCAACCCAACTTGGAGAATAGATTAACGGCGATATTTTTTTTATCGCGCGATAAGAGTCCGATAACGGCCCACCACTAATATATATATATATATATATATATATATATATATATATATATATATACATGTAAATATATATACACTCACCTAAAGGAACACCATACTAATACTGTGTTTGACCCCCTTTCGCCTTCAGAACTGCCTTAATTCTACGTGCCATTGATTCAACAAGGTGCTGAAAGCATTCTTTAGAAATGTTGGCCCATATTGATAGGATAGCATCTTGCAGTTGATGGAGATTTGTGGGATGCACATCCAGGGCACAAAGCTCCCGTTCCACCACATCCCAAAGATGCTCTATTGGGTTGAGATCTGGTGACTGTGGGGGCCATTTTAGTACAGTGAACTCATTGTCATGTTCAAGAAACCAATTTGAAATGATTCGAGCTTTGTGACATGGTGCATTATCCTGCTGGAAGTAGTCATCAGAGGATGGGTACATGCTGGTCATAAAGGGATGGACATGGTCAGAAACAATGCTCAGGTAGGCCGTGGCATTTAAACGATGCCCGATTGGCACTAAGGGGCCTAAAGTGTGCCAAGAAAACATGCCCCACACCATTACACCACCACCAGCAGCCTGCACAGTGGTAACAAGGCATGATGGATCCATGTTCTCATTCTGTTTACGCCAAATTCTGACTCTACCATCTGAATGTCTCCACAGAAATCGAGACTCATCAGACCAGGCAACATTTTTCCAGTCTTCAACTGTCCAATTTTGGTGAGCTCGTGCAAATTGTAGCCTCTTTTTCCTATTTGTAGTGGAGATGAGTGGTACCCGGTGGGGTCTTCTGCTGTTGTAGCCCATCCGCCTCAAGGTTGTGTGTGTTGTGGCTTCACAAATGCTTTGCTGCATACCTCGGTTGTAACGAGTGGTTATTTCAGTCAAAGTTGCTCTTCTATCAGCTTGAATCAGTCGGCCCATTCTCCTCTGACCTCTAGCATCAACAAGGCATTTTCGCCCACAGGACTGCCGCATACTGGATGTTTTTCCCTTTTCACACCATTCTTTGTAAACCCTAGAAATGGTTGTGCGTGAAAATCCCAGTAACTGAGCAGATTGTGAAATACTCTGACTGGCCCGTCTGGCACCAACAATCATGCCACGCTCAAAATTGCTTAAATCACCTTTCTTTCCCATTCTGACATTCAGTTTGGAGTTCAGGAGATTGTCTTGACCAGGACCACACCCCTAAATGCATTGAAGCAACTGCCATGTGATTGGTTGATTAGATAATTGCATTAATGAGAAATTGAACAGGTGTTCCTAATAATCCTTTAGGTGAGTGTATATATATATATATATATATATATATATATATATATATATATATATATATATATATATATATATATATACTGTATATGGGTAGTTGACAAATGGCCAAGAAAAAGTACTTTTTTTGGAAAACTTAACTTTTTAAGAAAAAATACATATATTTATGGAGTATGAAAACTGCAGTTTCAGAAAATAGTAGTGGTCACTCATTTTGTCAATGACTTCATTTTTTTTTTCACGTTTTCACTCAACAGTACTGTAAATGTGCCCTATGGTGTGACATTTAAAAAGTACTAAGAAATTATATTAAATAACATAAAAAAATACTTGAGACAGAATTGTTCACATTATTAAAACATTATTTTCTTAAAATGATATTTATTTTACATGAAAGTACTAATTAGAATCATTTTCACCATGAATAGATGAACTTAATAAACTTTTCCCTACGAATGTCAATGAAACTTTTTCGCCAACCTTACAAAACTGTTTGAAATTGTACCTATCTAAGAGGAGATATTATTGTTACTCCCCTAATGCCAAACTTGACTCTTTTTTTAAAAGATATTTTAAAATCAGAATATTTTTCTGTTGTTTTATGTTTGTCATTCCATAGGATAAAACGTCACACCAAAGGACAAAGATAGTCATTGCATAAAAAGAGTCAGAATATATAGAGTTTATTGTAACAATTATAAAGGAGGACATTTGTTTTTTTGTTGAAACTTTATCTATTTGTTTTAATAGCTTCTTAAGGAGGTCTTGCCCTATTGTGTGACATCTGTGTCCTATGGTGTGACAGGCCAAAGTGTCACACCAAAGGACATTTCCTGTGACATTTCCTGTCACACCAAAGGACATTTGAACTTTTGTGGCAGTTAATAACCATGCTAATACTAGCTGAACTGTCATTAGCAATTGGCATGATACATTTGCATAATATTACATAGTCCTGCTGTTAAAAATACAAATTTGAATTAAAAAATGACATTTAGGGGTGTCACATCAAAAGACAAAAAAACAGTGGTCTGAAAACATAGTTAAATATTTGAACAATTCTGAGAAAAATACTTGCCATGTGCACTGCTCATGGGCTTCATAGGGGTCTTCAGTCACATGACCTTGAATGGGGTCTTTCAACTAAATGTAGTTGTCCATGATATTGCCCAACTTAATATCAGGTTATTGCATAACACCAAAGGACATTTTTTTCTGTGACAAACTTTATGAAATTACTACACTTTTAGAAATGTATGTATAGGAAAAGTGATGGCCACTTAGTGAAATAGACACTTGCACAATTATGCCAGGAGTGTTCATTAAGATTTTTAAACATTCTTTTCTTTATTTATTTAAGTTAATATTTATGAAATAATTTTGTCTACCATCACACCATAGGACGATTTTGAGATTTGGCTCAAAGTTGTAAACAAATTAAAAATAACTTGGGTATTAAAACAACAAATTCATGTAAAACAAGAAAATGTTTAACCATTTACAGTATTCTAAATGATGAAAATGTGAAATAAATTATTTTATTAATTATTTTAACACGTTGCTGTGAGATGCGTGATGGTTCTGCTGTGATCTTTGTTTAACTATTTTCGCTGCTGAAACAACAAAAACAGTCAATATTGCACCGGCTTGGGCCAGTCATCCCTGCTCGCAGCTATATACTAAACCCATTTTATTTTTTTTATTTTTTTTCAATTTAAGAATTATGTTTAAGTTTAAAAACTGCCAGATGCGTGGGCAAGGGCCCTACATCTCTGCAGAAATTGAAAATCACGTGACAGGCTGGTGGTCAGAGAATTACATGGTACTAGAAGGCTGCACAATGGATGATAGGAAGTGGAGAAACAAAGTTCTGTATGACCCGCAGGACTTTTTATATGAAGATTTAAATGCTAAAGAAAAAGCATAAGAATTGGCTGTTTTTGTCAAAATATATATATAAAATATATAATATTAATAATATTTAATAATTAAATATTATTCAATTTAATTATTCACAGGCCTCATTCATGAAACAAGCTGAATTTCTGTGTAAATCACTCATGTAAAACAAAATCTTTCTTAAATTATCTCAGTGAATTGAATTCAACAGATTAAATAAAAACGAGGACTGGAGGAGCCAGACAGAGCCATAGGGGTGGAGAGATGGAGTGCAGCGGACGGCTCGCAATGTCAGACCAAGGTGGAGCCAGAGGATCCAGGGAGCCCGGTGGAGCCATAAGTCCAATGGTCCAAGGTGGAGCCGACGGAGAGAGAGAGGAGGCAAGGTGGAGGAGTCTGGACGATGGGCCGAGGTGGAGTGACGAGATCAATGGCTGGAGGCAGAGCCAGGGGATACCTTCGTCCAGGAGGAGCTGGATGCTGGAAGGCCCAAGGTGGATCCATGTCACAGGGGGGAGGCAGAGGAGGAGGAGACGAGGGACTGCCTGAAGTTTGAAGAGGAGGTAGGAGAGGGAGGCTGGGTGGGAACTCTGGAGACTTTGAGCAGGATGGAACCAGCCGGGAGGCAAGAAATTCTGAGCTGGGTGGAATTATCGTAGATGCAGGAGAACTAGACGGGACCAGCAGGGACAGGATCGGGATAGTCCGTAAGGCTCGCCAGATGGAGAAATCCATGAAAGTGGCCCTCAATGCTTTGCTGCTTTTGCTCGAGGCAAAACAGTTGGATTGCCGGTAAGTCCATCTTTATGGGTTCTTTCTTCTGTCACAGGTGTGGGTTGCGAATATAAATCACACAACACAGGAGTAGATCAAATAAACAGTATTTAATCCAATAATCCAACAGATAACAGGTCATAGAAACTAAGGAGATAACACAACCACTTAACATCGATGAGAACGGACAAAGAACTGAACAAAATTGGGAGAATATATACACAAACTAAGGGGCTGTTTACACAACACTGTTTTTAACTAAAAACGTCACACCTTTTTGGCATTTCGGCCGTTCGTTTATATGGCAACGGCAAAGTTTTGAAAACGGGTTTCAAAGAGCAAGTTTTTGAAAACAGTCTCCGTGTAAACAACAAAAACATGAATCTCTGATGACGATGACGTCATGGTCCTGACTGAAATCAAGCATTACGTTAGTTCAGGCAGGCCATGTCAGCCAAGCTCGCATCAGCTGATAGCCAGCTGTTCCTGACGTGTACCAATCCAGCATCGACATCTATCACAGCGGCACATATAAATTCCCATTCCTTCAGCATTTCCTCCATAGCATCGCTGCTCGCATTTAAACTCCCTCCTCCAACCCCAACTCCACCGAACCTTTAATCATTCTGACTATTTATTTTTTTCCGTACAGTTCAATACATTGCAAGCTTTTCTATCAAGTTTTTATTTTTATTTTTACAACTCATGTAATTGTTCTGTATCCCACGGGGGTTTGACTTGCTGCTCTCCCCACTCTGTCAAGGCATAGCTGCATGCGAGTTTTGCCCAGAACAGAACCATACCGCCAAACACTAACTATGCTATAATTGTAATAAATGTAATAAATGTATATGCTTGGCGAAGTGGTCCTGACTGAAACAGGGTTTTTAGTCGTTTTCTTGGATCCGTGTGAATTGGGAGCTTTTTGACAAAGGTGTCATCTGTATGCGAAAAACTCAAAGTAAAAACTTATCCGTTTTAAGCATATCGTTGTTGTATAAACGTGCCCTAAATGAGGAAGCTAAACACGCAAAGTTGAACAGAATAATTAACTAACGAGTTACCAAGGAAACAAACTACTGTACAAACTCAGGCAGGCTTAAACCCCGGAACTAAACAGAACACACACGTTACACCAAGGGGGCAGCAGGATAACTTTAAGTATTTACATGAATACATTGTTATTAATAATATATCCAAAGAATTTAACACTAATCTTAAAAAAAAGTAAAAAAGAAAACAAGAAAACAAGATAAAATCACAAAACACAAAAGTACACATAGTTATTTTTTTTTTATACATCAATACTCACGATTTGTTAATAAAAAAAGTTTGAAAACAAGCAGCTTTGTCATGATTACAGCAGAAACGCCAGAAATATCCCAGCCTTTATATATATTGTGTTGGATAATGAGGGGCCTTCGAGTCACAAAGGTTAAGAAACCACTTAAATATTTTAAATAATCAAGCTCAAATGCTATTTGAATATTTGATCTTTTGAGAGTGCATCATTAATGCCTTAGCTGAGGGACAATGTGATATTACCATGACATTACCTGTCAACCGCTATGGCAACCAAGGTGAAAACTGATGCTGAGACTGAAATGCCCTGGACCATACCGCTCATTTTGCAGACCATGCTCCCAAATGGCCAACCTGTGGAGAAGAGTGAGATCACATACTAAGAGATAATCCTGGCTAAATTATACAGGCATATACACATTAATTGGATAACATTAATGTCTGTTAAAATTATTGTAAATGGTGTCCAATAATGTATGCACTTTCATAGCGTTTACAATGATGCAGTTCATCATGTTGAGTGTCATTTGGCATGCATCTATTTGGGACACATAGAGTCACCCAAGCAGCTGGGGTACTAAATTTCATGTACAGTGGATGGTATTTTGCAGATTGACAAAATGCCACTTTATGTTGGAAAAAAATCAGAAATACAGATATTAGAAATCCATTTTTGACTGAGCTAATAATTAACATTTGTGTGGAAACTATGACAGATTGAAAACCTTATAAACAAAAATCAAATTCATGGTTAACGATACTGATAATCATTTCAATTAATTTAGCAAGTTTTGACTTTAAAATTAGGCTAATTTTTGACTGGGGTTTAAACAACGCACTGATGTGGGCCAGAACAGCAAGATGCCTTCAGATTTGCCTCAGTATTCACCTTATTCCGCCCCGCCCACTTTTAATACTTTGCGCTTCCGCATTTTGTCATCCGACTTCCGTTAAACTGACACGGCACATCCGGTAGCTATTTCAGTCGTTAGAAGATTGTTTATAGTTAGCCAAAACTTTATCAAAATGACAAATAACGTTAATACCGTAAATGTTTTAAATTGGGAGCACGGAGAAAACTTCGTACTACTATCAGTTCGTCACACATTGTCTCATCCATCGTCATTGTTAACGTGGCCAGAGGTAACGTTAACCTATGGGAATATTTAACTACGTCCTGTCAGAAGGAGCTGACGGAGCAGCAATAAAAAAATATTTGTAAATAATAAGGAATTAGAATATTTAGGGTTAAGGATCGGAGATTAGGTAATTGGTTAAATGAACGATTAAATAAGTTGTATAAAATCAGTTGTAAGAAGTGTTTGATGTTTTCAGGAAGCTAGAGACACCTTCTACTGACCTTCATGTAGATACATTTCACCATTTAAATTTCATAAGTAATAAACCAAGATGGTATTCATTTGCAAACTTGACGTGACTTATTCCTTCTAACTAGAAGACTTAATTCATTTAAGTTTTAAGGGGAATCTACAGAGCTCACATTATATTGTTTTATAATAAATAACTGACAGGTAACATCTGGTCACATTGTAAAGGTTTATAAAAAAAACTTCATAACAGGTAACATCTGGTCACATTGTAAAGGTTTATTAAAAAAACTTCATAACAGGTAACATCTGGGCACATTGTAAATGTTTATAAAAATAACTATATTCACAACAGGTAACATATGTTTTACAAGATTCACAAGGAGGACAAGTTTCACCTTCCTTTCATAGAGGAGATCAGTAATGGTGAAGCCTCTGTCTGCCATTATTTCATTGCCTGGACGAAGTTATTAAGTTATTGAAGAAAAATGCGATATGCGATAACTCATTAAACAATGCTATATTCGATATGCGATACGATAATGCTTAAAGTATATAAAATTAACTTAAATTAGATTTAAAATTATGTAACCTACATATGTGTTTCACATTTTTTTTGTAACAAGAAAACATCCCTTCAACTTGTGAAAGTGAACATCAGTGTTTTACTGTATATAAGATGTGTTATTTTAACATCAGTGTAAACCACGGGGTTCAGGTTATCCTACATTAGGTCTATTTAACAACAGAAACTGAATAATCAAATGTAAAAGTAAAACACTGCATAGTTTTTCACTGTATGAATTATATAAACTGATTAAAGCTTATTAAAGCAAAAAAAAATTATGCATATTGCAATATATACATTTGCGATATTTTGATATATTGTGCTCTACATGTTGTGTTTGGAAACTGCTCTCTGAAACACTTCTCCTCCATGATGTCACGCAAACACGAAATCACCTTGCTTACAATGGACTGAAAAACACCAAACCTTTCAGCAAGATCACCCTGCAATTAAAGGGTTAGTTCACCCAAAAATGAAAATTCTGTCAGTAATTACTCACCCTCATGTTGTTCCAACCCCGTAAGACCTTCGTTCATCTTCGGAACACAAATTGAGAAAAAAAAAATGGAGGAGTGAGACAGCTCTGTTTAATCAAAAATATCTTAATTTGTGTTTCGAAGATGAACGAAGGTCTTACGGGGTTGGAACAACATGAGGGTGAGTAATTACTGACATAATTTTCATTTTTGGGTGAACTAACCCTTTAAGACGCAGCTTCATCAGAGTCATCAGGAGCAAGTGGAATGCATCAATGTCGACCCTGTGTAGAGCTGACAAAGGTGGTCGTTTCTCAGCAGAGTTATGTACTATGGCACTGGCTCAACGCATTGTGTTCCAATTTCAGATGTAGTAGGCTTCAGGATGAGTTGAGATTTTGAAGTGTAGTTGGATCAGAGACGGATGGATCCTCCCATTGTGTTTCTGCATCACAGGTCTGGGGCATGTGGCTGTGATCATCCTCACAGTTGTCCACTGCAACACTGACTCTCATCGATGATCTAAGGAAATAATAGAACAATAAAAATTTTTACATTAGTACTTAAAATAGATCATGAGAATTAATTAATTTATGATGGCACTCATACTTAGAACAGTGTGAAAAAGAGAGATGCATTAAAAAAGAGACAGTATACACACAATCTCCTAACTCGCCGTAGGTCAAAATCAATATCTGAGTGAGAGATGTAGCTAGCTGGCCTCCTTACAGGAATAATGTGAGCTATTGTAAGACTGTAATGTACCATAATATAGTGTACTATCGTGAATATTCATTCATTCTTTATTTCAGACCCTTAGGTCCATATAACAAAGTAAACGAAATATAAGAAATATGACATATAGGTGGCCAATGGTAATCATGCAAGATTCGTTGTATTTTGTGAACAGCTCGTTACTAATCTTAAATGTATTCATAGAACGGACTTCATGTAACGTTAGGCTAACAAGCACATAGATAGGTAAGTTAGGTAACAACAGTTAGGTAGCTTACCTGAATCTGACAACCTGTTCAGCACCCGGCGGGACTTCTTTACCAGAACATCGTAGCCGAGCCTTTACTCGGTGTAAGGGTGTTCGTTCGTCAGTCTGCTCCCGTCCATAAAGTGGTACGAACACACATAACACACATGGTACGAACACAAAGCGCTTGGGTGAGCACTTCAAGTTTAGCGCCTTCCGCCATTGCCTTAGGTGCTCCACGTGTAAATCGTAAAGCACACCACAACACTCCGATCGCTTTAGCTACATTGTGTTCGTAACACCGTTGGTTAAATCGTTCTATCATCTTAATCCAATTGTTATGTCAGCCCCTAACTGAGCATATAATACTTAACATATTTTACCGTTACAACTATAGAATTATGCTAGAAACTAGCGTAGGTCCTTTCAGCCGGAAGTTGAAGTCCCGCTCAGCCGGAAGTAAGATGACAAAATGAGCGTAATGGCGCTGCCCTTGTTGTCATGGAAAATAAGGTGAATACAGCATGTGGGTCAGTTGCTGCAATCACACTTACCATCTGGTGGGATTTGATGTATTTTGTGTATGATTGGAGGAGGTGAATTGGCTTAGGGAAAGGCTTAACTATATTTCACTGTGGGGGTGGGGAGTGTGTGTGTGTAGGAGACAGAATTAATTTGTGTTTTATAGTGACCGTTCACACAGGATATGTTCTTGCATCAGTCTGAAATACAAAGTTCTGTCATGAAACTCTAGATAGCGCAAGCTAATAGGTCCTTAAAGGTCCCATTGCATGAAAATTTCACTTTATGAGGTTTTTTAACATTAATATGAGTTTCTCTAGCCTGCCTATGGTCCCCCAGAGGCTAGTCATTTTGATGGGTGTAATCCAAGCCCTGGGTATCTTTGCGAAAATGAAAGCTCAGACGGGCGAATCTACTGTAGAAATATTCCCTTTATGTCGTCATAAGGAGAAAGGTTACCTCCCCTTTCTCTTCTTTGCCCGCAAAAAGAATTTGGCCCACCCATGAGAATATGACAATATACACGAGCACGACGTACTTCCTGTTGACGAATGCGCATGCGTCGCGTCTGAACGCGCTGTTGTCTTTGGAGCTCCATCGATTGATTTATAATTCTTGATTTTCTCTTTAAACTCACTTACAACAAACATTTTCTACTTTTCCTCACCTCATAGTTACAACGCGGACTGTTGAGCAGACGCGTCTCAAGCCTATTAGTGATCTAACATCGGATACTCTTATAGGTTACTCCTGTGGATCACGGCTGAACGCGACTTCTCCACACTCACTTACAAACAAAAATTTTTTCGCCTATCGTGCATCTACTCTACACCCGTACCACTAAAAAGACGGATTATATCCAAGACTTCAGTCATAAATTAGTATTAATATTGATAGCATCACTGGTAGCGTCCTTGCTAACTTACTGTCCATCTGTTAAAATGGCGTATATATCAGATGTAAGTAGTCTACCTTTTGGTGCAGGTGAGGACACATTTGAGCTGCACGCACTGCAGTCTGAGCTAGAAGCTGTTGAGAAACAGATCCACGACCTTTTAGTGAGACAAGCCGAGCTGAGGGACCGGCGTTTAGCTCTTGAAACATCTCGCGCCGATGCACACAAATCAGTGATTACCGTTACTAACCCGCTGACTCTGACCTCGTCTACTCCGTGCGTTTCTCTGCATTGGTTCCGAGCGCCCAGGCCACGATCAGCCATGGTTTCGTTCACTCCGGCTCCGACACGCCACCACGAACCCTGGATGGTTCCGCAGCGGAAGACGCGGGCCAGGATCAGAGCAAGAATCTCTCCGCCCTTCCCGGTTTTCGAGATCTCCACCCAGAACCGCTTCTCCCCTCTTCGCGAAACGGAACGCGATGCTGTGATCATCACCGATTCCATCGTCCGGCACGTCCACGCTACGTTCGGTAAAAGTAAGGTGCGTACTCACTGCTTTCCTGGTGCTCGTGTTTTCGATATCGCTGCGCGGGTACCCGAGATCTTGAACGATAAGGAGCGTGTCGGAGCCGTCGTGTTGCACGCGGGAGTGAACGATATCAGGCTGCGGCAGACGGAGGTTCTGAAGAAAGACTTTTGGAGCCTGATCGAGACGGTACGCAGCACATCGCCTAAAAAAACGATCATTGTGTCTGGACCGCTTCCCACGTACCGACAAGGGCATGAAAAGTTCAGTAGATTATTCGTGCTAAATGAATGGTTAATGTCATGGTGTAATGAGCAGAAACTGCTCTTTGTAAATAATTGGAATCTGTTTTGGGAGCGTCCTAGGCTCTTCCGCGCTGATGGCTTACACCCAAGTAGAATCGGAGCAGATCTTCTGTCTGATTACATCTCCAAGTCGTTAAATACCGTTTGACTAGTAACCAAAAGTTCAAATTACAGTCTCTGCTGCACCAACTTAATTGATATAAATACTAGTGTATAACATTGCATAGAAACTGTGTCTATTCCTCGTTTAGTGAGATCAAATAAATCTACTGCAGGATCTAGGAAAAATCTAATTGTTATTGAAACAGAAAATCTCGCTATTAGTGAACAAAAACAATTTCTTAAGCTAGGTCTTCTAAACATTAGATCACTCACACCTAAGGCAGTTATTGTAAATGAAATAGTCACAGACAATAGCATCGATGTACTTTGCCTTACTGAAACCTGGCTTAAACCAAATGATCATTTCGGTCTTAATGAGTCTACTCCTTCTGGATACTAATATAAGCATGAGCCCCGTCTGATTGGTGGTGTTGCAACAATCTATAGAGATATTCTTAATGTTACCCAGAAAACAGGTGACAAGTTTAATTCGTTTGAAGTACTTGTACTAAATGTTACGCTCTCAGATGTAAGAAAAAAATCCCAATTATCTTTAGCTTTGGTTACCTTATATAGACCGCCAGGGCCTTACGCTGATTTCCTAAAAGAGTTTGCAGATTTTCTCTCAGATCTATTGGTCAACGTCGATAAAGCATTAATTGTTGGAGATTTTGACATACACGTAGATAATTCAAATGATGCGTTAGAGACTGCGTTTACAGATTTATTAAACTCCTTTGGGGTCAAGCAAAACATCACTGGTCCCACTCATCGTAAAGAGAGAAACCCGTAATTTAGAGCGTAAATGGAAACAAACTGATTTAGAGGTCTTTAGAATCGCGTGGAAAGACAGTATGTCACGTTATAAAAAGACCCTAAAAGCGGCCAGGGCTGAGCATCTCTGCAAACTAATAGAAAATAACCAAAACAATCCAAGGTTTTTATTTAACACCGTGGCTAGACTAACAAATAAACAAGCGTCACCAGAACAAAATATCCCGTTACAGTTTAGTGGTAATGATTTCATGAACTTCTTCACTGAGAAAATAGAAAGCATCAGAACCACAATTGTAAACGTTCAATCTTCAATCGCGCCTTATAATTCAGCCTCAATTATCACCTCGCAAGAACAATTACAGTGCTTTACAACTATAGAACAAAAAGAGCTAAATAAACTTATCACTTCCTCTAAAACAACAACATGTTTATTAGATCCTATACCAACTAAATTACTGAAAGAAGTGTTACCTATAGTGGAAGAGCCTCTCTTCAATATTATTAACTCATCTTAACCTTTAGGTTATGTTCCAAAACATTTAAATTGGCAGTTATAAAACCACTCATTAACAAACCACAATTAGATCATAATAACCTAGCAAATTATAGACCAATTTCAAATCTTCCATTTATGTCTAAAATATTAGAAAAAGTTGTGTCCGCTCAACTGGGCTCTTTCTTGCAAGAAAATGACATCTATGAAAAGTCTGGTTTTAGGCCGCACCATAGAACTGAAACTGCGCTCGTTAAAATCACAAATTATTTACTTTTAGCTTCTGACCAAGGCTGTATCTCAATATTAGTTTTACTTGATCTTAGTGCTGCGTTCGATACTATAGATCACACAATAATCTTAGATCGACTACAAAATTATACTGGCGTTTAAGGACAAGCATTAAGCTGGTTGAGATCATACTTACAGTATTTAAATGGAGAAAAATCGATCATAACTCCAGTAAACTATGGAGTGCCGCAAGGATCTGTGTTAGGCCCTCTACTATTCTCAATATATATGTTGCCACTTGGAAATATTATAAGGAAACATGGAATTAGTTTCTATTGTTACGCTGATGACACTCAAATACATATTTCATCACGGCCGAATGAAAACGCTAAATTATCTAAACTGACAGAGTGTGTTAAAGATATAAAAGATTGGATGACGCGTAATTTTCTTTTATTAAATCCAGACAAGACAGAGGTACTACTTATTGGTTCAAAAAACCACCCACAAAACCTCTCACACTACAACTTTAACATAGTAGGATGTCCTGTTACTTTATCCTCTACAGTAAAAAACGTCTCGGTTACGTATGGTAACCCTCGTTCCCTGAGTCCAGCGAACGGAGATGCCTCGTCGGGGGAGTTCGCCTGACGAATTGGGATCTTGCTAGGGAGACCAACTGCCTTCGAGTGAATTAAAAAGAGCCAATGAACATTGGCATGCAACATTTGCATTCCGCAGCCCGCCTAGGAGTGCGGGTATAAAGGCGGAAGCAAGCGCATACACAAATACTTTTCGCTTAGGAGCCGGACGGTGTCCAGTCTTCCGCGAAGGTACAGCAGCATGGCGACGGGACGAGGCATCTCCGTTCCCTGGACTCAGGGAACGAGGGTTACCATACGTAACCGAGACGTTCCCTTTCATCATCAGGGAACTCCGACGCCTCATCGAGGGAAGTTCCCCTGACGAATTGGGATCGACAGAATGAGTCTGTCAAGGGGAAGACACGGCTGAACTGCACGTGGCAATCATGGGACGCCGCAGGGACCACTGGAAAAGGCACCCAGTCTACTAGCAACTACTTACTGAAGGTAGCAGACCTGGTGCCGGGCGGTCCGCAACGCCTGGCACCGGAGGGGGTGATGGAGGAACTCTCGAGGTTGGCCGTTTGTTGGGTAACCAAACGGAGCAAAAAGACTAGCGAACGTGTTCGGTGTCGCCCAGCCCGCAGCTCTACAAATGTCTGTTAGCGAGGCGCCTTGTGCCATAGGCCAGGAAGCGGCAACACTCCTAGTGGAGTGAGCCCGCAACCTGGGTGGGCAGGGCTCACCCTGGGACTCATAAGCCCTGGTGATAGCATCCACTAGCCAGTGGGCTAACCTCTGCTTGGAGACAGCCTTGCCCTTCTACTGGCCTCCATAACAAACAAAGAGCTTATCTGAGGTTCGCTTCAGCTTTGCGTTCTGTCTATATAAACCCGGAGGGCCCGGACGGGACAGAGAAAAGCTAGGGCTGAGTCTGCCTCCTCCTGGGGCAGCGCTTGCAGGTTCACTACCTGGTCCGCGAAGGGAGTGGTAGGAACCTTGGGCACATATCCGAGCCAGGGTCTCAATATAACATGAGAAAGGCCAGGCCCGAACTCTAGACACGATTCGTCGACTGAAAAAGCCTGCAGATCCCCTACCCTCTTGAAGTAAGCCAATGCTAACAGGAGCGCTGTCTTAATGGACAGGATATTAAGCTCAACTGTCGTCAAAGGCTCAAAAGGAGGACTTTGGAGTGCTCTAAGCACTAAAGTTAAGTCCCAAGAGGGTACAGGGTGCAAATTGCGAGGTGGATTTAGCCTCCTAGCACCCTTGAGGAATCTGATGACCAGGTCGTGCTTCCCTACGGACTTACCGTGAACTACATCGTGATGTGCGGCTATTGCGGCAACATACACTTTGAGAGTGGAGGGAGACAGCCTTCGCTCCAACCCCTCTTGTAGGAAGGAGAGCACGACCCTGACCGGGCAAGTTCGTAGGTTCTCCCCGTGGGAAGAACACCAGCCGACGAACAGGTTCCACTTCAGAGCGTAGAGGCGCCTCGTAGAGGGGGCTCTAGCTGAAGAGATGGTATCTACCACTGCCTGTGGCAGGCCATTTAGAATCTCTGCGTCCCGTCCAGGGACCAGACATGGAGTTTCCAAAGGTTTGGACGCGGGTGCACTAGGGTGCCCCTTCTCTGAGAAAGTAGGTCCCTCCTCAGAGGAATCGGCCAAGAAGGGGCTGTCGCGAGGAGCATGAGTTCTGGGAACCAAGTCCGGGTTGGCCAATACGGGGCCTGTGCTACGCAAGTTCTGTGCAAGAAGGCTCACTGGGGGAAACGCATATTTGCGTAGGTCCCGGGGCCAGCTGTGTGCCAGGGCATCCATGCCGAGAGTTCCTTTGGTCAGGGAGTAATACCACTGGCAATGGGTCGTGTCCGGAGAGGCAAACAGCTGGACCACTTGGGGATGGAGTCGCCATTCTCCCGGAAGGGGAGGCTGACGTGAAAGCTCGTCGGCCACATGATTGAGCTCCCCGGGGACATGAACGGCATGAAGCGACCTCAGATGCTCCTGACTCCATAAGAGGAGGTGGGAGGCGAGTCGCGACATACGACGGGAGCGTAGACCACCTTGTCGGTTGATGTACGCAACGGTTGCAGTGCTGTCCGTATGGACCAGTACGTGCTTGTGTTTGAGAAGGCCCTTGAGGTGACACAAGGCTAAGCGTACTGCTTGCAACTCTAGGCAGTTGATGTGCCAATGCAGTTGGGGCCCCATCCACAGACCCGAGACTGCATGCCCTTTGTACGTGGCCCCCCAGCCCTTGGCAGAAGCATCTGTGAATACCACAGCATGCCTGGAAACCTGGACTAAGGGCACTCCGGCCCGTAGAAACACAGGATCCGACTAAGGGACGAAGGTTTGGCGACAGTGCAGGTTGACTTTGACCCGGAATGTGCCGCTCTGCCACGCCCTCCTCGGGACTCGATCGTGAAGCCAGTGCTGGAGCGGTCTCATATGCAACAGACCAAGCGGCGTTACTGCGACTGCGGCTGCCATATGCCCCAGGAGTCTCTGAAAGTGTTTCAGTGGGACCGCTGACTTGCCTCGAAAAGACTTGAGGCAGTTGAGCACTGACTGGACGCGTTCCTCCGTGAGGCGCGCAGTCTGGGCTACCGAGTCCAGTTCCATACCGAGATAAGAGATCCTCTGCACGGGGCAGAGTTTGCTCTTGTCCCAGTTGACCCGAAGCCCCAACTGACTGAGGTGCCGGAGCACCATGTCCCTGTAATCGCACAACACATCTCGCGAGTGCGCCAGAATGAGCCAGTCGTCGAGATAGTTGAGAATGCGAACGCCTTGTTCGCTCATGGGAACAATGGCCGCCTCCGCGACTTTCGTGAAGACACGGGGTGACAGGGCCAGCCCGAAGGGTAGGACCTTGTACTGATATGCTTGACCCTCGAAAGCAAACCGAAGAAATGGTCTGTGTCGGGGAAGAATCAAGACATGAAAGTACGCGTCCTTCAGGTCGATCGCTGCTAACCAATCCCGGGGACGGATGCATTCGAAAATGCGTTTATGCGTGAGCATCTTGAACGGGAGCTTGTGCAGGGCCAGATTCAATACTCGCAGGTCCAGGATTGGCCGTAACCCACCGCCTTTCTTGGGTACAATGAAGTAAGGGCTGTAAAACCTTGACCTCATATCGGTTGGAGGGACCGCAAGATAGGAGCATCCACTGGACGCACACGGGTGAAGTGGATGCCCTTGAACTTGGGAGTCCGGCGTGCAAACTGAATTGCATAGCCGAGCCGGATGGTGTGGATGAGCCAGTGCAACGGCCTCGGGAGCGCTAGCCAGGCTCCGAGAAACTGCCGCAACGAGCCCACCCGCACCGCTGGCGTACCCGCGGAGGGGTAGCGAGGTGAAAGGCAGGGACACGGCTCCGGTGGCATTGTAGCGGCCGAGAGCGGGGCCTGGGTGTGTGCTTGGACAACACCTACCTGCTTCCACCGGGGGACAGATGGCAGAGAACACCCTAGAGTATTCTGCTGCGGGCTGTCACCTGGCGAGAGAAGGGGAGGAGATGAGGAGCGAGGCCCATCTGCCATCTGAGAGCTGGGGAGAGGGGAACGAGAGCGGCGCAGCTCGGGGCGGCGCACACTGCCATTCTGACCCTCTCGGACGGAGGAGACTGGTCTTATTTTACTGCCAATCTCGACCTTGAGGGGAAACGGTGCCGGGGGCATCGAGTCCTGGTTTCCGCCTCACCCAGCGAGAGACGAGAGTGATGAGGCCGAAGCCTTCACTGCCATCTGAGCGCTGGGGCCTGTGAGCGACTCAGAGGAAGTGGACTGCTCAAACTTTGGGTACCGCTGACTGGATGACCAGCGGCGGAACAGAAACAAAATTCTCCACCCGGCCCTCCCCCGGGGGAAGGAGTGGTGATGACACACACTCCCAAAGAGCAGAACGTCACATACTCTGGGTCGCTTCTCTCAGGGTCATTTCCCTTCCTTTTGCTGGGGGGAAACAGACTCTGAGCAGGCTGGTTTTGAGGCGCTTCTGGACCACCAGTGTGGACATCGTCTGACCGAGGGCCAGCGTTGTGACTAATCACGGTCAGTCACTAAGCGCAGCTCCACCCCGAGTCAGAACTACCCACGTGCAGTGAAAGTGTAGGGGTAGTGAGAGAGGAAAAACTTCTGCAGATTTAGGCATGTTTGGCTTGCCATATTGGCACCAAAAAGCTTCCATACTGCCAAAAAAATTTCACACACATCCAGGCACTTTAGAATAGCCCAGGAAAGTGTGGCTGCCAAGTCTGAATCTTCAGCATGAGAACACACCATTATAGTAGGAAATCAGCATCATTTTCAGAGTATAACAGCCCTCTCTCCGATGTAGTAATCGACATCTGTCCTCCTCTGGAGCCCCGAATGAAATGCTCTGTCCCTCATGAGAAGGACCAGAACCCCATCCGAAAGCATCTATGGCACATGGCACGCTGAGCGGCTCAAGTCCTTACGAGAAAGAGGAGACGAACAACGTGCCGAAGTGGTCATGCACTCATGAGAGAACATGAACCACCCAAGAACACAGTCTACACACTCTCTAGGCATGTGAAACAGTCATCGTGGCCGTCAACCAGGCATGCAAGACAGTGAACGTGGCCATCGCCTCGATGACACACGGCACGCTGGGCGCTCAAGCCTGCAGGCAAGGCGAACAACGTGCCGACGTGGTCATGCTCTCATAAGAAAGCATAAACCACCCACGAACACAGTCTCAGCATGTTTGCGATGCGCTAGAGGAGTGAGTGGTTCATGCTCACTGTAACCCTCAGATCACCAAAGTTATTTGCCAAAGTAGCCCTCCTCTGGTGCACCAGAAGAGAAACTAGATCGGGAAATAAACAAAGGGACTCACTTCATAGAGGCACGCGAGTCTTGATCATGACCGCGCATCTTGAGCGCCAAATGACGCGCGCTGGGTTCAAGCCCTTACGAAAAGGGAGAGACGAACAACGTGCCGACGTGGTCATGCACTCATGAGAGAACATGAACCACCCACGAACGCAGCTTCAACACACTGATTAGGCATGTGAAACAGCGATCGTGGCCGTCAATGAGGACAGGAAAACGATCGCATCCAGAAACACGAGTGAAACGTCATCCTGATAAGGACGCGATCTTCACTCGTGTTGCTCTTTCAGGAAGAAAGTACTCTCTTTATTATGCTGAAGCACACAGGGATCCAACGCGGCTACACAGCGGGGAAACTGCAAGCCTGCTGTGCGCACTCAACCGTTTACCAGCTGTGAAAACAGCTTTTGAATTAACAGTGAGTAGACGTAGCCGGCAGACAGGAATCGCGTGGTCACTGAAACGCCATCTCACCAACACAGAGAGATCCCCTCCCGAAACAGCAGACTCGTAGAACGTAAGAAAGATACAATCTTAAAGCTCATTCACTCAGAAAGGACACAACCGGTCAGCTCCGAAGCAAAAAGCATTTGTGTATGCGCTTGCTTCCGCCTTTATACCCGCACTCGTAGGAGGGCTGCGGAATGCAAATGTTGCATGCCAATGTTCATTGGCTCGTTTTAATTCACTCGAAGGCAGTTGGTCTCCCTAGTGTGATCCCAATTCGTCAGGGGAACTCCCCCGACGAGGCGTCGGAGTTCCCTGATGACGAAAGGGAACCTGGGAGTTATATTAGATTGCAGCCTGTCTTTTGAAAATCAAATTTCATATGTTACAAAAAACAGCATTCTTCCACCTTAGAAACATTGCTAAGCTACGTAATATGCTATCAGTTTCTGATGCAGAAAAGTTAGTTCATGCATTCAGGACCTCGAGACTAGATTACTGTAATGCTTTATTAGCTGGTTGTCCTGCATCCTCAATAAACAAGCTACAGTTAGTCCAAAATGCAGCCGCTAGAGTTCTTACTAGATCAAGAAAATATGATCATATAACACCGATTTTAATATCACTACATTGGTTACCTATAAAGTCCCGTATTAACTACAAGGTATTGCTACTGACTTATAAAGCCCTAAACGGCTTAGCTCCAGTCTATTTAACGGATCTTCTATCGCCCTATAATCCATCGCGCTCTTTAAGACCACTAAATTCGAGGCGTTTGGTCATACCTAGGATATCCAGATCCACCAAAGGAGGGAGAGCATTTTCACATTTAGCTCCAAAACTCTGGAATAGCCTTCCTGATACTGTTCGTTGCTCAGACTCGCTCTCCCAGTTTAAAACTAGATTAAAGATGCATCTCTTCAGCCAGGCATTCATATAATATTTTTAATCTTACAGTTAAATCAGGTCTCTAGTTCATAAACACCAGAGGAGAACTGGCCCCCGACTGAGCCTGGGTTCTCCCAAGGTTTTTTTTCTTCTCCAATAGGTCACCTGATGGAGTTTTTCGGTTCCTTGCCACTGTTGCCTTTGGCTTGCTCAGTTGGGGATATTTTGTGGATATTTAATTTTAATTTTATCAATCAATAAATTCCATTAGAAACAAACCTTGTTGTATTATTTTAATTTAATACTGTGAAGCTGCTTTGATACAATCTGTATTGTGAAAAGCGCTATACAAATACACTTGACTTGACTTGACTTGATATTGTTTTTTCCTCGAGAGACATCATGGCTTGCAAACGAGCGAAGCATGGCAGTTGCTCAGTGTTTGTATGTACAAATGAACACAAAAGTATTTTTTTTTTAGTTCCTTCATCCGAGCCTCCGAAGAACCAGTGGGTAATGTGAATTTCTGATGTGTAATTGTTCAAGTTCAGACAGATAATCCTTCTCTCAAAATCGTTCAACACTGTTTATGCATCAGTAAATCAAGCCAGTGACTAAACGATCAACTTCACATCGTTTCTCTTAGTAGGATGAAAATAATCTTACTTAAACTGTGATTAATATATATATACAGAAAGCGATCAAAGAACAATGCCTTTCCAATCACCCAAGCTGTCAATCACCCAAGCTGTCAATCACACAGCGCGAGTTTATCTGGATACTTGCCAAAACTCGTTATGAAATCAATGATGCTGTTACACTGCACAACAAAGCTCTTACCTCATGTTTGCATTGGTGAAAGCATTAATGAGAGTGCATTCTTCATTCACGCGATCAACAGACTGTCATCTGCTCAATGCTCATCACTGCAACCTTTTATGTGATGGGAATAGATCTAAATACTTAAAAAACTTCTCATGATTTGTTAATCCATTTAAGCTGTAATAGTAAAAATGTATAATAGCTGTAATAGTAAAAGTTTTCGAGAGAGTTCCACATGTAATGCTAGATATTTCCAGAGGTGGACAGAAACAAAGTACATTTACTTGAGTATTGTACTTAAGTACGCTTTTTGAGTATCTGTACTTTTTTTCTGGAAACTTTTTACTTTATCTTCACTACATTTGAAAGACAAATATCGTACTTTTTACTCCACTACATTTCTGTCAAGGTCCTTGAGTAGAAAGTACAATCCTAACGTCAGTCAGGGGATAATTTTGGTTGCAGTGGTTGCATTTTGGTTGGAAATGAAAGTCGGGTTGACGTAAGAACCCGGCTGATGTTGGTTTCTGACGTCAAACCAATTTTCATTTTCAACCACAATACAACATTGGAGATTAACGTCAATCTAACGTTGGATGCTGACATCAACCTGCTTTTCGTTTTCAACGTTGGGTTTTGTCTTCTAAATGCGAATTTTGCCATTGTTTTGGAGCACACTAACTTATAGATAACGGTAAGGCTAACATATTCATACTAAAAGCCAAAAAACTTTAAATAGGGCACTATTTGAAGGAACAGCCATTTGGGTGTCACTTATTCACTTATTCACACTTATTCAATCCCACTACTGGAACTGTGTTCTAGAAATAAATTTGATATTGATATGAGGGTAGGTAGGCAGGCATGGATTCAGAGGCATAAGGTACTGTAAGTATTACATACGACTACAATGCAACAATAATAAAACAATGCATTGACATTTACTTTTTACTTTTGATACTTCAGTGCTTTTAAAAATGAGTAGGCTACTTTTGTACTTTTACAGTCTTACAGTTTTACAGTTTTACAGTTTTACAGTAAAAATCAGTCTTTACAACTTTTACTTGTAACGGAGTAATATTTGACCAGTAGTATCTGTACTTTCACTCAAGTAAGGAAGTTGTATACTTTGTCCACCTCTGGATATTTCATATGCAGGCATGTCAGCCAATCACAGCAGTGGGCGTTTACACTGAAGTCTCACAGCAGACACGCCCCTTCAAACAGAGTGTTCAAATCAGAGGCTAAAATCAGGCTAGCAAATATGCCTTTTATTTCTAAATTATATCAACTTTTTATCTAAACAACATACTAACATTATAAGGGAACCCCAGGAAACATTCTAAAATAATAAAATAATCCATGCAATGGGACCTTTAACACAACCTGATTGCAATTACATCATTGTATAGGGCACAGCTGATTGGTTCCCGCTGTATCAGTAGCCAATGAGCTTGCACACTAAACCTTGAAATACTTGGTTAGCATTTGCCTTAGCAGTGCAGCGTGCTTTCAGAAGCCCTCCATATTCCCCAGCTGCACCAGTATAGATCTGTTGTGGGCAATTCATGTGCACTATATTGTACAGCAACAGCATGTATGAATTGCTTACAGCAGTGCATGAATTGGCAGTTGCAAGTCCCATAATTTGCTCTGCAGCAGCAATAACCAACAGCAACAGCAGCAGCGCAGATGTATTCCGAGACCAAACACTCTGAGAGTTATGATAGAACTGCTTTTTAAAGACCCCCTGTGGTCATGTTTTTAACATTGTTGTAAGCCCGTCTATTGGTCCAATGGGGGTTTCCAATAGTACGGGGAAGGTTTCTCTGCGCGTTACTGTCTTTCCTTTTACGCAACACAACAAGATTAAATGGAACACAATTCTCATATGTATTTTCTCGTTATTTCATCTGACTCCATAAATGAAAAGGTTTTAATGATATCTGTGCATCATTAAACGTGAACGAATATTTGATTATTCTTTTAAACTCTGATTATATTTTACCCGTTTAGATCAGGAAACTATATCGCTTTGCAGTCCTTCTCTCGAGGTTGCATGATCACAATCTCGCCAGTCTGATTTATATAGGTAATTGGCTAAATATCTGAGATTTGCCATTTTCACATGTACAAAATAACAAGACACTTACATAGCCCCCTTGAATGCCACCTCAGGAACTTAATTAAATCGTTTCACTTTAGTAGAGGTCTAACCTGGCAAGCCAGACCTACATCAAGATGTCAGGTCTGGCAACTCACCATAGACATTTTCTTTCAAATTCCCTCTGCATGCAATAGGACAGCGCTTCAACCAACCAGAGCGTTTTCCCAACAGAGGAGCTAACGCGGCCATTCTTTGTTTTCAAGTAGCAGGGAACCGTTGAAACTCTGTCATCATTATGTTAAGCCCGCCCCGCCTACTCTATACACGATGTGATTGGCCTGACCCAATTCAGGTTTTTACAGCTCCGAAAGTCAACGGAGAGTTGCTAGACTACCCTGGCTGCACAATACATTTTGATGCCGCTAGGGTGCGTCTAGATTTCTAGGCTAGTAGAGATCATGACCACCATTAAAAGACGTTAGTCGATCAACTTACTTTTCTTAAAATGGCTTTAGTTTAGTCAAGCCTGTGGTATTTCCACGTACACTTATCTAAAGGAACATTAAATTAGAACAGAGGTTATGGACGCACCCGAATCCAGGTTGATCAAACAGCATTTGCTGATTCTAGAGGGAAATAACTCGCCCCCCTCATTCAAGTACACTTGAATCTGATATCAGTATTAGTCATCACTAATGTCTAGCGCAGGCTTGTGGAAATATATGGATCCTATAATCAATAAGGGAAAAAACAATCTCAGAGTCAGTCAGAATAAGATCAAACGTTTCCAATTTATTGACCAGGTAATGAAGTAATAATTAAAAATCCAATTTAAAAGAATAAAATCATCAGTGAAGCATACCAATAATAATAATAATTAAGAAATCACGGAATTTGTAGAAATTACCTGTCAACAAAATTACTACAGACTCCTCTAACTTTTCTACACATTTTCCTTATATACCCAGATAATTCAATATTCTTACCAAATGGTGGCGTCTGTCATTATAATTAGATTTTGGTTCCCTATTCAGGGATTCACACTGTGAGATCAGAATTTGTATTTGAATAGGTTCTTGTTTTACATACAGGAGGTATAGTCTGAATGGAGGATCTGGGGGAGGGAAACACCTTTAAGGGATTCACTTTTCTCATATTTTATAACTTCTTTTAACTTTTCATTATGGTTGGGAGAATGAGAACATTTTACCAGGTGCACTGAGACACTTTAAATGATATCAAACATGCATAGATACTTCTTGTACATAGTTTACATTGCATAGGTTTTCAGTGTATTTTAGGTGAGGAGGAGGGGGGATGAAGGGGAGTGTGTGTGAAGTGTGAACTGCACTGTGTGCTGCATCTCAGAAATCCCTGTTACATATGCAGGAGATAGTTCAAGTGTTAATTTTCAGGAGGGCCTTTTGTTTCATCGAGGGGTCGACCAGACATACTGGCGCCATCCTTACATTGTTTATATGACTATGTGGTGTTTTTAATGTTTTAAGACAAATTATGTGCAAATCATAGACTAAAAAAAGATGGATGACGCCCCTTCACTCTTTTCCATTGGTGAAAAGTGAAGCCGCCAAAGTCCTATGGCACTGACATCTTTTGCAGATTTGGAACCTGATTCTGTGCAGTAGTGAGCGCAGGACCAGAGTCTGCGCAGTTGTGAGCGTGAAGTGGAGCCTGTGATGATGGGCTAGGTTAATTACATCATCACTAGGGTGCCAGCCTAAAGTTTGTTGTATTTTGTGTGTTGACAATGGGTATGTTGATGGACAGTTCCAAGATCATGTGTTCCATGTGTTAATGTGGTGAAGGATACAAGAGCCCTTGTTTGTTAAATTATTTATTGTGTAAGTTTGCATTCTACAGCACATATTAGATCTTGTCTGTCTAATCCAGTGTTTAGAGATGGGTTCTGGTAGTGCGCATATCCGGAACGTACCATTTTACAAAATGGAGGGAGACATGAGTGCTATGAGGTGTTAATGTTTGAGTGTTTGTTATGCATGTTATGTATGTTTGTATTATGGTTACTTTAGGAAAAAATGAGTTTATGAGAATGTATATTAGTTATGTAGCTACAAATGTTTTGCTGTGAAAGTCTGTTGTGTGATTTGGAGAAAGGTTCCCCCCGGGCATATGGTTTGATCCACCAGTGTTTGGGCGGGAAACTTGTGTATTTAAACAAAGGTCTGAGCAGAGTAAAGGAGGTTGCATCCTGTGAATTCTGTGCAAACATTTGAACTTGTCTGAGGTGAGACATGCTGTTACCAATGTGGATGTGCCACTTGGCATTGTTTAGTGCCAGTTTTGCTGCTCACAGCATTTTATTTTTGGTTTTGTAACACCAGTGTTTGTTGCATTAAGTGTTTTTTTTTTGTTTCTTTTGTTTCTTTGTTTATTTTTGTGCACCTTGTGGACTGCTTCTTGAAGATGCAACTTCTAAAATAAATCACGTCTGGAATTTTGAAAACCACTCCCTTGTACTGAGCCTTCCTATCTTCTCCCAGGCCTTTCGGCATTTCTCTACATGACAGAGCCGCAATATCAATCAGTTTACTGCAGATCAACTCATTATGTAAGTGTGAAATAAACAGTCATGGGCATGTAGAAATTAAAGCTGAAACTCCAATCTCCTCCTAAAAATCCCCAAAAATGTCCATTGGTGCCTCAGTGACTACTTCATTTAGGGAAGCTGTCAATCACAGCTGTCAATCATGATGTCACATTCCCATTTTCTTATAGCATCAAGAGAAGCCAGGTTATCCTAGTATATTTTTCTGTTGATCTGAAAAATTTGGATTTAGCAATATAGCTGGTAAAATATGTATATTATGCATACAACAATGTTATGATGAACTATATGCCTTTTTTACTGACGTTCTAAATTGTTCAAAGTGTTTGTGTAACATTAGCAACACATTACTTGCTGTTTGATAATGTAGTCAAAGACTATTCATATCAATTAGTCATATGTGCGACCAGGGGCGTAGTTTGTGGGGGGGGTTAGGGGGGAGATAACCCCCCCAATATTTAAATCTTTGCATTACAACCCCCCCCAATATTTATACCATGATCACATGAAAAATAATGCAGAATAATTTTTCAACCCCCCCAATGTTCAAACCAAATCTACGCCCTTGTGTGCGACATTGAGAGCGATACATAAAACGTGTTACCATTCTGAAACATCGACTTGTAGACAAGCCTAACTCTTCCTCTTCTTCTTCTGAATCGGTTTCTGGTTCAAACATATATGGCTAAATTAAACCGGTATTGCAGTGTTTACTACAGTAAAGTTGACCGAGTGGATCAGGTAGTCTGAGCTGCTGTGATTGAGTGGAGGAGGGGACTAATGTGCATATTCATGGACTACGTATACTAAATAAAGCAAGGATGCAGAGATACATTCAAGCTGTTTTAAGGCATGAATAAATTATTTTCACAGGAAAAAAACATTTAAATATGTAATTTTGGTGATCAAACGAGTTTTAAGTGATAAAATGATTGACTACAGGGGGATTTTAAATGTTTATAAAAAACAGAATTTAGAATTCAGAATTTGAGTTTTGTTGCTTTTAGTCTCTGTGTCATCCATCTATCTTTGAGTTCATCTATATGAGGTCATACACCTTGTGAAAAAGTACAGTCTATCACACTTTTAAAAAGAGTACTTATTACAGAAATAATATACTTTAAAATAATATACTTAAGTGCAAATTGAACACTTGAATTAAAAGAATATGTATTATATTTAAAATACATATTGAATGAAATTCCCTTTCAAGGGAACTCACGCTGTGTTGAATGACACTGTGGGAACGCTCCGCGTGATAGAAATCAGTCCAATGATTTTCTCAGGGTTTGGAAGCACGTGCTGTGGTTTCTGTTGCCCCAAGCAAGGCACCGGTGCTGCAATTCTAGCTCTGAGGAGTTAGATGTTTTAATCATCGATGCAGGAGATACTGAGGATTCGCCACCTCACTCTCCTGCATATGAGGAGCTGGTGGAGTTTGTGACTTGCGCTGTTGCCAGGTTAAACATCGACTGACCAGCCAAGAAGCAGAGCATGCATCCCAAAAGTAAATTAGATGCACATTTCCCGCCCTCTAGGTCACAGCCTCCTCGTTGGGACTGCCGTTTTTTCCCAATTTCCACACCGAGGTGTTGAGTTCATGGAATAAGCCAGTCTCTTATTGTGCGTATAGTGCACAAACATCACACTATTCGTAGCTATTAGACTACAAAGAGTACGGTTATGGGGAGATGCCTAAGGTGGAAGAGATGCTGGCCAGCTCTCTCTCCTCTCAGACTGCATCGTCCCTAAAGGCCCCGACATAACCAACCAAACCTTTGGTGGGTAAGGCTTATTCAGCAGCTGGTCTTCACACAATATCACTGCTGAAAGCCTACCAGGCTGACCTGTTAGGAGACCTTATGCGCACAGTTGAAAAGGGTTACACAATTCAGTTCGGGTCTCGCCTCCCCAGATGTATTGGTCCTGCCCACAGTGGTAATTTAAATACACACTTATTTAAATGCAAATAAGTTGCTGCTGGACGACCCAGGGGGCGGAGCTTCATGAGCTCGGCTTCAGTCTCTCAGGACAATTTCATCTCACGGAATGATGATAATATCAGAAACTCTCAGTAACGGTGTTCATTTTGAGTCGGACAATAATGCTTACAGAGTCAGAGTGCTGTATAGAGATGGAACAGCCAGGTATAGTTTAGTAGTCTAATTACGGTTATTATAACGTATTTGTCATCTGCTTGTATGTATCCATTATTAATAGCCTACAAGTCTGCTGTTTCGGACCAGGTCCGAATGATGATCAAACATATACTGATGAGTTTAATCAAGTTTATTGTACATCACACAAAAGATGAAGCGTCAGTTTTACTTCAGAAAATCACCGTAAGAGCTGAGTAAACACAGTAAGTTATAAGAAGTGCGCAAGTACATGAACGAATTTCGGTAGAGTTGAGGGAGCATTCCTGTGGGCGGAGGTTAGTCAAAACACGGTTCTAGTGACGTCATTAAAGAAGGAAGTAGAGGGATGTAGTCCAAACGAGCCGTTTTATGTAGTCAACCTCTGTTAAATAAAATATCTCGCTTGGCATTGAACTTTGAGCTTTATAATTTTACAGATATTATTTATACTCTAACAACAACATTACACACTAACTAAAGTTTGAAACATGGGATCACGAAGAACGGGACCTTTAAGCTAGGCGTTGACTTAACATGGAAAACACTCGCGCCAGACGCTCTATTCGCGTTTGGTGTGAACGCAGCATTATGATGAACGTAAAGAGTTGTAACTCGTGAGAGAGAATGAAGCACGCGCGAGATCTGTCAGCAGCGGCTGGACTTAAAGGGTCAGTACACAGTAGCCACTAATTATCTCTGTCTTTAAAGTTATTCAAAGAACAAATGGAACAAAGAAAATTACTCACTGCTCTTGACTAAATAACTTTTGTAACTTTAATAAGGATTAGTCTATATATAATTTATAATTTATAATTATGCAGCACAGACTGTTTGATAACTTTATTCAATTTATGTATGTCCTACCTGTAAGACAGGAAGGACACAGGTAAATATGATATGTGAGTGTTTTTTTTATTGTTTTTTTTTTATGGCTTTATGTGGGGATTGTTTGAAGTTCACTTAAATTAAAAGTTATATTTTTTAAGCCTAATAAATGTTTTTTAAAAATTGATAGCTTTCAATTGCAATGACGGAATCCCTTTTATCCAGACATCAATGGCTTATTGATCATTATAGGTGTTCTCAATCATTTAGTTGTTGTTGCTAGTACGAGTTGAGAAATACACATTTCAGCATTATCAATAATCTGTGAGAGCATTTTCCTTGAGAACCAAGCAAGTTGACTCATGAAACCATTTGGTTATTATATCACAATGGCTTATCGCAATCGCAATATTTACCTCAATAATCGTATGGCATTTTAACCAAAATGTGCAGCCCTAGTGCAAGTGCACTCACTAAATGAAGATGGACTGTATGACTGTATGAAATGGATCACACAAAAAATGTTGATTATTAACGAGCTGTAGTTTTATCACATCTACATTACGCACTGACAGAGATGCAAATAATGACATGGGTCACCAATAAGGTGCATACTGAATCTGGTCCGCCAAAAAAAAAAAAAGAACTGTCAACTTAATGGTACAATCATAAATGCGGTTAAATCTCAAAATAACGGCAATATCACACACTAATTGTGTGGGGTGGAAGTAAATTAAGCGTGATCTGCTGTGACATCACAATCATGTTGCATCGTGGTCTAAGGATCTGCCTGAAGTGTACATGTTGAGTAGACTCGCTCCCTCTGTCAAAATCAAGGGGTCGAGGGTCTGTCCAAATAAACTTCCCTCGTCCACTTGACGAAATTTAACACACTTCAAAATGGCGGTGGCGATTCCCCTGAGGTGAAGTTTGTGAGTATGTCTAAAAGTTGAGTTAAATGCAACCTCAATGATCCAGTTAATGAAAATTTTTGATTTAGGCATTGCATGATACAAATACTTCCCCAGATGCATAAAATAAAATTAAAACAAGCATGTAACAACCACAAACGGAGCGAAGATATTAGAGTAAATGTACAGTCACATCACTTAAAATGTACTCAAGTAAAAGTACACCATTTTTAAACTACTTGAAGTACAATTTAAATTTCTTTATTTGTAATTTGTTATTTCACCAATGTACACTACTCCCAACTTGCCAATGACTTTGTCTCTATGGAAACACACAATTCCTACCTCTCAGCAGAAGGTTCCAAAGAAAGACTGTGCTTTCTTAGAATCCAATTTGTTTCTCTTTCAGTGTCTGATTCTACCTACAGCATTAAAATAGTACTAAAAGTACTTTCATGAATTTGTCAGCCTTGTCATGATTTTTTTTTTTTTTTGGTAATTGGTAGCAAATTTGTATTAATATAAGGGATTTGATTAGTAGGTCCACTCCTAACCCCACCCCTAAAACTAACCATCAGTGGGCCGTCAGCAGATTGTTTTAACACATACGAGAGAGAAAGTATTTCATACAATTCGCCACCAATTCACCAAAACGTAACATAGTTATAAATTGCCATGAGTATATCAGTTATTAATATGGCAATGGTCTTGCAGTTAAAAAAAAAAAAAAAAAAAAAAAAAAAAAAAAAGAATATTAAATACAAATGTGAGTGAGTGAGTTGACAGTGAGTGAATATAGCAGCAGTGTTGTTACACATGTATGTGTATGACACTTGGCGTCCTTTCATTTTGTGCTGGAGGTAAATTGCCACCTCAACTTAATTTATATACACTCAAATTTCTTTACATAAAAGTAATGTTCACATAAATATAGTGGCAGTAGATGACAGAAGTATAGTTTATCAGTTATGATTTGGTATTATCCATTCGCTTCTAATTAACTAACTTGTTATGGTTACTTCATACACACCAGAGAAATTAGCACTTTGCCAGAACAACAAAAACAAATTGCATAACTAGCAACAATCTCATAATCAAGATGCAAAGGCATTTTATTTTAGATTCAGAGCTGGATCTTATTTAAGCGGTTTCAGAATAGCTGAAACACATCTGTAAGACATGTCAATGCAGTTAAAGCAATGGCACAGTCTGTTTGAAATAAACAGACTATGTAAAGAACCAACTTTATCTGTATATCTCGTTTATCTAAGCATACATAATTTGTAGCAGTTTTGTCTTGTGGCTATGGTTATGTGATACAAATGCAAGAACATATGACTATATTTCAGAAACTGATGGTGACTCCCTATCACTAATGGGTGGCACCAAAAACATTTTTTATAGTCTAGCAGCACTTCTAAATGTAAATCTTTATGAAAATTGTGGTCCAACTTGTCATGAATAGCTTTTCATGTTCCTATCTTAAATCTGTCATTCTAATGGTGAACAGCATCCTCTACTGCCACACACAACATTAACTCAGTGTTAACTGAAGCCTAGAATACTACTAGAATAGATGGTCACTTTTCTGGTCACGACAGCCCTAGGGAGATTCATAAATGTCAGTTGAATATTCAAGCATTTATAACCTTAGCTAGAACAAGAGACTTTAATGAAGATGCAAATAATTACATATATGGTTCCTGGCATTGCACTGACCTGTAATAATGTTGTCAAGAAGCGTTGTGGGCATGCAGAAAATCCCAACAAGAAGGTCACTGATGGCGAGGTTGAGGATGAAAAGGTTGGTGACAGTGCGCATGTTTTTGCTCCGCAACACAATGAAGCACACCACTCCATTTCCGACCATACAGACCAGGAAAATGAGAAGGTAGGACACTATAAAGACTGCTGCTACCGATGGCTGATGGAGGTAATATCCAACATATGTGATGTTGTTCTGAGGTAAGAAGAATTCACCAGAGCCATTGAGAAAAGTCCAGTTACCATCATCCACAAGGGTAAAGTTCAGGTCCAGTGTTTCGTTCATTTTAGATCTGAGGATAATAGAATAGAGTTGAGAGATGGGCTTTATTCCCACAGTTCCCCTCAAACAATATCAAGCCTTTGTCTTTCTGGTATTATAGTCTCCCTTTTTTGCTTTCAACCTCTCTCGTATGCAGTTGCTACTGAACAAATCTGTTTATCTCTCCGACCTCCAGTTGTATAATTAATTAAGCATATTGTAAGCTATTGATTATTGACAAATAACGCCCTACCACTAACCTACTTTTCATAAAGTGGCTTGCAGTGATCTACACTCTGCAATAACATTTGCCTCTGTAATCACTCAAAATTGATAAGAATGTAGACACATCAACACTTCAGATGACTTTGAGCCTGGTTATATGTAATCTGAAATATTTTATTGGCTACTTCATTTGTATTGGGAGTTCATTTGTGAAGCACACAATTAACAGAGTCGTGAAATACAGTCTGGATCAAATAATCATGTGTCAATTCTGCCTGACACTCACATTGTTTTGATATGGCATGCAACTGAAGTAAAGATTCTATTTATTTTATTTTTTCAATTAAATAATCACCATACATCTCACAGAGGATAAATTAAATCGAACAGAATACAGATAAACATATCTTTAAAGTGCTTATAATAGGCCGTTTTATCTATCAGAAAATTACAATGAGAGCACTTATACAGTATGGGCTTCAGCTACTTGTAAATACTAAAATGCAGAGTAGCAACTAGAGCTAGTCTATTAATTATATGCATATCCCTACTGATATTATCTAATTTTTACCACAACAACATTACACATTGTGTCATTAACACTTTTAAATATATTAACAAATAATAATAAAAACATACACAGACAGAGTGCTTCTTGTAGCCAACCAGGCAATATCAGTCTTTCTTACCTTTTTATATACCCAGTTTCCCCAAAGTACTACCTGTTTCCAGGTAAAAACGAACTCCTCGTTCGCTTGGTCCTCCAAGGAGAGACATAGGACATAGTCTTTTGAAAGATTTTTATAACGAGTAACACCTGAATTATTGTTTACGAATGAATTTAATTTCCTCTTAAAGAGAACTCCGACATATTGCGTGCCATAATTCGTAGTTTCAGCAAGTTTTCCAAGCGAAGCATAGCTGCCGGTGTCAGTTCCACAATCTTCAGCGAACTGTCAGTGAACAATGCGCGAGCACGATGGAGAAGGGGAGAGAGAGACTGGCGGAGAGACTGGCGGAGTGATGATGCGCTTTTAAGCGTCACAGCGCGCATGGTGATGGACACAGCATTGAATTGCTCTAGTCTAGGCTCTACTTGCGTCCAGTGTGATAGTTTCAGCTTCGGACTACAGGACACACAAAACATCAAAAAGGTAAACAGTAAAGCACAAAGTGTTTTTATTATTTATTTTGCTGGGTGACCTTTTTGCTTTGAAGCTGAGATTCTTGCTTTATTTAATCAATTATATAATAATTATTTGGTGCAATTGATTTCAATTTAATTTACAATTGTATTAGTGCTTTTTAAGGTTCTATATAATCATGTTATCACCGTTCTGTGATCGTATTTATATTGACATAGCTATGTGTATCAGCAATAGGGGGCACTATTCACTAGTGTTTGTGAACAGGGCACCCATTCCCACTGATTCCTTCCTACATAAAGGTATAATTCCCCAAAAATGTAAATTCTGTTATTTAATCACCCTTATGTTGTCCCAAACCTGCATGAATTTCTTTATTCCATGGGTCACAAAATAAGATGCTTAGTAGAAAGTTGGGGACAGACAGATTCAGTCTCCATTCACTTTCACTGGATCTGTTTCCAGATAATGAAAGTGAATGGTAACTGTCTTACTGTCTAACATCTGATTTTGTGTTTTAGGTGAGGTGAGTTTTCACTTTTGGGGTGAACTAATTGTTTTAAAATATGCATGAAAGAAGTTGCGATGGTCTTTTCTTCGCTATATATCCAAGTGAAAAGGATATTATCATTTGTTTAACTGGATCGTTGGACCATTGTGGTTTGCTTTGCTGTGATCTCATGTGACAAGTGACAGGTTGTCCCTCCCTCACACTGAAAAACATGTGAATGATTCTATAATTGGAGATACATTTTGCATTTCAAAAAAGTTAAGAAAAAAAACTGTTAACTATCAGAAATTTGTTCCAGTATCTTATTGAAAACATATTCCATTTTAATTATTCATTGCTTGCCAAAAACGATATTTCTTTTTTCTCTTTTAACGAAAAAAATTATTTCTTTCTAGTATTGTTTGTCAACTCTGTTACAGACATATTAGAAGAGAAGAGATGTCGTTGCAAGAGGAAGGCAGTTGTTTAGATTAAATAATATGAGGGCACATGAATAAAAAAAATAATGACATGCAGGAATAACTATTATGTAAGACTTTATTTTGATAGTCAGACATTCTACTAACCTGAATAAGTTAGCAGAAATCAAAAAATTTAAGGCAATCGATTGCCTCAATTTTTTTAAGTTTTGAAATTCAAAGTTTAAGTAAGCAGAACTGGCAGATTTTAAGTTTGTACTTAAACATTTCAAGTTAAGAACAATTAAAATCAGAGTACACTATTTCATACATTTAAATTAAAACCTTCATGTAATCTCAATGTGAACACTTTCATTAATATTAACTTATAGTTTTAAAAAGCTAGTTTGCTAACATACTATTGTTATCATGCTAACAATAGTGTGTTACAGCACTTGCTGCATGAGTGCAACAAAATAAAGATTATATTTGCTCTCAAATCAAGCCGCATGCACCACTTGTCACCATGATGGTAACTATCCTAAAACCAACATTAACAGAAATTCTTCTGAATTAGCATAACAAAACATTAATCAATACTCAATCTCCCACTTAACATTAATCTTGCACCAAAAAAAAACATTATATTACACTTAATTTTAGCATTTACTCTCCCATTCAAGTGCCATCGGCAAAGCATGCTGGGAAATAGACATCCCAGCCGTTTCAGTTAAACTTAAATTTGTTTAAATTAAAATAAATCATTTCATAAAACTCAAAACAATGAAACAGTTCAGTTTACTTAAAATATATCAGTTCTGTGTACTTGAAAGAAAAAGAAAGTGCTAAATACTCATAAAAGTTAATTTGACTGAACTAATTAGTTTAATTTAAGTTTGTCCTACTCAAACCAATTAATTATTTTGAGCGTTAGGGTTTACAGTAGCCTACATGTCAACTAACTCTCATTAGAGTATCAGTAGACTGTCTGCTTAATATCTGCTAACACTTTATTGATGTTCCCCAAACAGACATTCTACTGACTATAAGTAACTTGGCAACTACAAGTCAACTTATTCTACTACCCGAATCCTAACACCTAACCATAACCTAAAAGTCTACTGACAGTCTACAGTCTATGACTGATAGTTGACGTACTTGCAACGTTAATGTCTAAAGTGATCTAAATAAAGTGGAAACATATAGTTATTACTGAATAGAGGGATAGAATGTGCTAAAGATATAAATATTGAGCAAAAGTGTCATTCACAGTCTGTAAGGAACTCTTAAGTGTAAGGAAGTCTTAAGTGTCTGTCAGTTAGCAATTAGCTGAAAATGGGCTTCCAAAGAAGAGAGAGAGACAGACACATCAGTTATGATTATTATGTCTGAACATTATTTCTTTCATTTTAGATTTATTTAGTTAATTTATTTGCCTAAAACAAACTAATGAGAAAACTGGTATTACAGTAACTCTTCTCATTTTAGCATAATGTGTCATAGAATGTATTTGTTAGTTTGTCTAAACAAATAAATAAATGGTTTAGCTATGTTACCATGTACGTAACTATGGTATTTTTGCAACAATGTTGATTCATACCAAATAATCTAAAAGTGAGCAAGTGTGTGAGTACTGCATACAGCATAAATCTCATTCTCTATAATGTTTCTAAGATTTATGATTTCTAAGATTTAGGATTTATCTGGTTGCAAATGAAAGTTCAGGAGGTGCATATTCAAAGTCAATCCCAATGGATATACTAATGTTTGCCTCACTGCACTAATATGATAATGTGATAAAAATCAGCTTTTTATTCAGGGCTACGGGTATATTGTTTAATGAAGATTCTGTTTGATTTTATGTGCTCTGTACCAATGGGACAGTGTCAGTGGGATGGTGAATCATCTAAAGGCTAAACAGTAGCACCTAAATTAGGGGCGAAGGGGCCCATTTTTATTGCCATTTTCTTCTGTGGCCTAATGAAGGCTTATATAACAGGCAGGTGTGCTGTATAAATCTACATGACATAAAAAACTGGACCATTTTGTTTTGAAATAGGAGAGATAAGCATTAGGTTCTGCAAAGAGTCAGCTAATCTTTTCTGATGCGGTGCTGTGTATGGGTCATGCATCTCAAAAGAGGTTAGAATAACACAATTTAACAGAGTGTAAAAATGAAGCCACGAATAGAGATTTAAAAGCCTTCATGTAACTGTGATAAGAGACTTCATGTTTTGTGAAAAGTTGAACAATACAAAATTGCAAGCATGTTCATTGTTTTCTGTAATAAATGATGAATGTGTGTGTTGCTCCGTTCGAGGCTGTGACTGTTACAAAATTATGCAAAAAAAATAAAAAAATTATGCAGCTACTATGTACAACATGGAAAGATACTTGGGGACCACTGGAGTTCTTAGGCAAAGGTTTTTTGAGTCACAAATAGGCTACATACTGAAGTTCTTTGAGTGCACTGTAGGATAACTGAACAACCTTCAAAGGATGACTCTCTTGGGGATTGAGAAAGTGAATGTATCTTCTCTTTTTTTGTAAAAGCCTTTCGCTATGTTCAATAAGACATGCATCAACATGACTCACAACTGCTTTGTTAGTTTCCCCAGCAGTCCTTTGAATTCTGCTTGTGCCAGTATTTTGTAATAAGGCATAGCCTATGTCCATTGATGTTTTATAAGCTGTCCATTCATGTTCAATATAAAAAACACGCTGTGCATTGAACAATTGTGTATCATAAATTATTAATTTTCTAGGTCCTTGTGAGACAGAGCTAATGAGTAACAGCTGTAGACAATCAGTGATGATGAAACAACAGCGGATTATGGGGGATGGAATGGCAATGAACAATAGTCCGAGATGGAGTGCCCCCTGGTGGCTCTCAAGGGCACTCCAGCTGGTGATCGTGACAGTATATTATTAATATGTAGTCTATTAAATATTAAAGGAGTAACAAATAACCTTAATAAGATTGCAATGATTACATTTAAATATATAAATAAATTAAATATTTAAATTTTACCCTTTAAATATGTGGTGGTTAAAATTTTTAGTTTTTGCTGATCAAAATACATCTGCGTCCCAACTAGAGATGCGCGGATCAGCTGAAACATCACCTGAATCCGCTTTAAAAATAGTCATCCGCCCACCATCTGCACATCAGGCTTGTGCACAATTCAGAATTGAATTGAGAATGACTCCTTAATTCCAATTCAATTCTTGAATTTGAATTGATGTCAAAAACAGGATCTAGAATTACAATTCGAATTTGAATTAAAGGAAGCAGAATTGCAATTCAATAAAAATTCAGAGAAATGCATATACGTATTTTAAGTGAAGTGTTTAACAATGAAGCTTTACAGTATATGTCAGATATGAGTAGTTTGAACTACTTGTACAGATTACATTAAAAGTTTTCCCCCAGCAATGAATGTTAAAAGCAATGTTAAAAACAAAACTAATTAAGTTCAGCTGAGCATAACTCGAGGGAGCTGCCTATCACTAAACTGAGAATAGCTGATGAACAACATTGAGGGGGTAATTTATTTCAAGAATTTGATCAATATCTATTTTAAAACAAAATGTATGCAGGGGCTGAGGAGTAAATAGTTACATGAAATGAAATTTCTGTTATTAAATTACAAAATTAATGTAATTGTATTTAGTTGTATTACTGAGGTAAAATGTTTAATTCAATTAGTTACTAATCAACTTAAAACGAAATGGCTTATTGATAAAGTTATCCAAATAAAGTAATCCAAACCACATTTATAATGCTAATAACAGTAAGCAATAACATTTCCAAAGTAACCTTCCTAACACTGAATGCATGCAAGACTCAACAGATTCTTTCTGTTTTGTGACTGTGTGGAATTTCTTTGAATTGCCATGAATTTAATTCCACTTCCTGTCATTCCAATTCAAATTCAATTCAACGTCCTGTGGGGCGGAGTAAATTCAATTCAAATTCAAATTCATGAATTGAATTGAGGCCAATTCTGAAATTCCGAATCATGTATTAGCCTGGTAATACCAAACTCTGCTACTTCGCTTTGCTTCGTAGACAGAGTCTGGAATGGCATAATAGAAAAGCGTTTTCTTTCTCGCGGGGGGGGGGGGGTGCTTGTCTGAAGTTTAAAATCATTGGTCACCCGTAAGCCAATCACATAACGTTTGGTTATGGCGTGTGTTATGCACATGCTCAGCCGCATCTAACTTCCACTGTAAACACATGTATGATGTGAAAACAAAACCATCAAGCGAAATACCGAAGTGAACATGGCTGTGAACGACTTTTGCAGATTATGTGAAGTAAATCTATGCATCCACGGTACAGTCAGTGTCTACGTCATCACGGCTCTCAGCCCGCCCTCTGTTCAGTGATTGGCCGGCTGTTTTCAGGCCGGAGGAAAACGGAAAGCTATTACGCTGTCTCAGACTCAGTACAGAACATAGACTGTAAAAAATATGGACAAAGCGTCTGTGACGTCACCCATAGACTTTCTGAAGAACGGGTTTGAAGCCATTTATGGGGGGTATTGGCGGAGCCATCTTGGAAAATCTGGAGAAATCCTAACCCCGCCCACCTTCTGACGCAGCGTGCGTCTCTCAGCTCGCTCTGCTACTTCGGTTATCTCTGTGTATATTTTAGGCAACGAAATATGTTATAAAACACCATACTAACTCTTTTCGTTTTCATTTAAAGAAATCTTAAACATTATAGCCACACAAATGTGGTTCAGGGAACGCGTATTGATTATATTCACTGCACATAACGTTTGCCTATTTATAAAAAAAATATATATATATATATAAAACACAAACCTGCCTCTTTTCGTTTTAAATATAATATAAAAATATTAAACATTTTAATATGGTCCAGGCAATATGTGCATTTGTACTAAACAACAGATGTTGCAGTAAACAACATTACAGATCATATTTCAGTTTTATCAATATTAGCTATTATTAAAGTATAAGTAAAAGGTACAAGAAGCTATAAAAACTAGATGTACCGCATCGCGGTACAAAATATGACCGCCGCTCAGGCCTGCACTGGCTTTCCACAAAAATAAATGACGTGGAGTAATTTGGCTGTATTGCGTGTTTATGTATATACCTAAAAAAAGTAATAGTATGTGCATGTCTGTCTGTGTGTGTGTGTGTGTGTGTGTGTGTGTGTGTGTGTGTGTGTGTGTGTGTGTGTATGTGTGTGTCTGTGTGTGTGTGTGTGTGTGTGTCTGTGCGTGTATGTATGTGTGCGTACATGTGTGCGCGTGTGTGTTTGTGTGTGTGTGTCTGTGCATGTGGATTTGTATGTGTGTGTATGGGTGTGTGTCTGTGCGTGTGGATGTCAGTGTGTGTGCATGCTTGCGTTTGTTTGTATTCCTGCATGTGTGTGTGTGACAGTATCATCCTAAACCAGCAACCCTTCGCTCAACAGCACCATCTACAGGCCGATGAGTGTACAGTCACTAAATGTGCACATAAATGAATTTATTTTATACCCCCCCATGGATGAAATTCTACAAAACTTAGCAGAGGATACCCCCAGAGGATGTCAAGTTAATCATACACATGAAATATGGTGCAGTTCTGAACATCTCCACTGAAGATAGGGGCGATTAAAGCAGAATAATATTGCATTTTCATTTTTTATGGGAGGGGCGCAAATCACAAATGAGTGATTATGGGCTAGGTTGATGTGGGCCCTTAAGAGCAACATACCATAACAATTACAAATGTTTACAATTACAAATTACAAAGCAATAACAAAAGCATTTTTTGGGGTTTGGGGGGGCCCAGCGCGGGGGGGGGGGGGGGGGGTGAGTGGCCCCCGGGGACCAAACGAAATTTTTCCGTAGAAGTCTAGTGGGGCTACATGCTCACCAAATTTCATGTTCCCCGGTGTTTCGGTGTCCCTGGTATCGTTGACGAAAAATTTACGGGGGCCCCAGCGCAGGGGGGGGAAGTGGCCCCCGGGGACCAAACGAAATTTTTCCATAAAAGTCTAGTAGACCAACATACCATAAAAATTTCTTCATCCTCGGTGCCACGGTTCAGGTAGTTATTTAGGAAAAACTGCATTTTTTGGGGTTTGGGGGGGCGCGGGGGGGGGAGTGGCCCCCGGGGACCAAACGAAATTTTTCCGTAGAAGTCTAGTGGGGCTACATGCTCACCAAATTTCATGTTCCCCGGTGTTTCGGTGTCCCTGGTATCGTTGACGAAAAATTTACGGGGGCCCCAGCGCAGGGGGGGGAAGTGGCCCCCGGGGACCAAACGAAATTTTTCCATAAAAGTCTAGTAGACCAACATACCATAAAAATTTCTTCATCCTCGGTGCCACAGTTCAGGTAGTTATTTAGGAAAAACTGCATTTTTTGGGGTTTGGGGGGGCGCGGGGGGGGAGTGGCCCCCGGGGACCAAACGAAATTTTTCCGTAGAAGTCTAGTGGGGCTACATGCTCACCAAATTTCATGTTCCCCGGTGTTTCGGTGTCCCTGGTTTTGTTGACGAAAAATTTACGGGGGCCCCAGCGCAGGGGGGGGAAGTGGCCCCCGGGGACCAAACGAAATTTTTCCATAAAAGTCTAGTAGACCAACATACCATAAAAATTTCTTCATCCTCGGTGCCACGGTTCAGGTAGTTATTTAGGAAAAACTGCATTTTTTGGGGTTTGGGGGGGCGCGGGGGGGGAGTGGCCCCCGGGGACCAAACAAAATTTTTCCGTAGAAGTGTAGTGGGGCTACATGCCCACCAAATTTCATATTCCCCGGTGCTTCGGTGTCCCTGGTATCGTTGACGAAAAATTTACGGGGGCCCCAGCGCGGGGGGGAAAGTGGCCCCCGGGGACCAAACAAAAATTTTCCGTAAAAGTCTAGTAGACCAACATACCATAAAAATTTCTTCATCCTCGGTGCCACGGTTCAGGTAGTTATTTAGGAAAAACTGCATTTTTTTGGTTTTGGGGGGGCCCAGCGCGGGGGGGGAGTGGCCCCCGGGGACCAAACGAAATTTTTCCGTAGAAGTCTAGTGGGGCTACATGCCCACCAAATTTCATGTTCCCCGGTGCTTCGGTGTCCCTGGTATCGTTGACGAAAAATTTACGGGGGCCCCAGCGCGGGGGGGGGGAGTGGCCCCCGGGGACCAAACGAAATTTTTCCGTAAAAGTCTAGTAGACGAACATACCATAAAAATTTCTTCATCCTCGGTGCCACGGTTCAGGTAGTTATTTAGGAAAAACTGCATTTTTTGGGGTTAAGGGGGGCCCAGCGCGGGGGGGGGAGTGGCCCCCGGGGACCAAACGAAATTTTTCCGTAGAAGTCTAGTGGGGCTACATGCTCACCAAATTTCATGTTCCCCGGTGTTTCGGTGTCCCTGGTATCGTTGACGAAAAATTTACGGGGGCCCCAGCGCAGGGGGGGGAAGTGGCCCCCGGGGACCAAACGAAATTTTTCCATAAAAGTCTAGTAGACCAACATACCATAAAAATTTCTTCATCCTCGGTGCCACGGTTCAGGTAGTTATTTAGGAAAAACTGCATTTTTTGGGGTTTGGGGGGGCGCGGGGGGGGAGTGGCCCCCGGGGACCAAACGAAATTTTTCCGTAGAAGTCTAGTGGGGCTACATGCTCACCAAATTTCATGTTCCCCGGTGTTTCGGTGTCCCTGGTTTTGTTGACGAAAAATTTACGGGGGCCCCAGCGCAGGGGGGGGAAGTGGCCCCCGGGGACCAAACGAAATTTTTCCATAAAAGTCTAGTAGACCAACATACCATAAAAATTTCTTCATCCTCGGTGCCACGGTTCAGGTAGTTATTTAGGAAAAACTGCATTTTTTTGGGTTAAGGGGGGCCCAGCGCGGGGGGGGGAGTGGCCCCCGGGGACCAAACGAAATTTTTCCGTAGAAGTCTAGTGGGGCTACATGCCCACCAAATTTCATGTTCCCCGGTGTTTCGGTGTCCCTGGTATCGTTGACGAAAAATTTACGGGGGCCCCAGCGCGGGGGGGGGAAGTGGCCTCCGGGGACCAAACGAAAATTTTTCCGTAAAAGTCTAGTAGACCAACATACCATAAAAATTTCTTCATCCTCGGTGCCACAGTTCAGGTAGTTATTTAGGCAAAACTGCATTTTTTGGGGTTTGGGGGGGCCCAGCGCGGGGGGGGAGTGGCCCCCGGGGACCAAACGAAATTTTTCCTTAGATGTCTAGTGGGGCTACATGCCCATCAAATTTCATGTTCCCCGGTGTTTCGGTGTCCCTGGTATCGTTGACGAAAAATTTAAGGGGGCCCCAGCGCGGGGGGGGAAGTGGCCCCCGGGGACCAAACGAAATTTTTCCATAAAAGTCTAGTAGACCAACATACCATAAAAATTTCTTCATCCTCGGTGCCATGGTTCAGGTAGTTATTTAGGAAAAACTGAATTTTTTGGGGTTTGGGGGGGCCCAGCGCTGGGGGGGAGTGGCCCCCGGGGACCAAACGAAATTTTTCCGTAGAAGTCTAGTGGGGCTACATGCCCACCAAATTTCATGTTCCCCGGTGCTTCGGTGTCCCTGGTATCGTTGACGAAAAATTTACGGGGGCCCCAGCGCGGGGGGGGGAAGTGGCCCCCGGGGACCAAACGAAATTTTTCCGTAAAAGTCTAGTAGACCAACATACCATAAAAATTTCTTCATCCTCGGTGCCACGGTTCAGGTAGTTATTTAGGAAAAACTGCATTATTTGGGGTTTGGGGGGGCCCAGCGCGGGGGGGGAGTGGCCCCCGGGGACCAAACGAAATTTTTCCTTAGAAGTCTAGTGGGGCTACATGCCCATCAAATTTCATGTTCCCTGGTGTTTCGGTGTCCCTGGTATCGTTGACGAAAAATTTAAGGGGGCCCCAGCGCGGGGGGGGAAGTGGCCCCCGGGGACCAAACGAAATTTTTCCGTAAAAGTCTAGTAGACCAACATACCATAAAAATTTCTTCATCCTCGGTGCCACGGTTCAGGTAGTTATTTAGGAAAAACTGCATTTTTTGGGGTTTAGGGGGGCCCAGCGCGGGGGGGGAGTGGCCCCCGGGGACCAAACGAAATTTTTCCGTAGAAGTCTAGTGGGGCTACATGCCCACCAAATTTCATGTTCCCCGGTGCTTCGGTGTCCCTGGTATCGTTGACGAAAAATTTACGGGGGCCCCAGCGCGGGGGGGGGAAGTGGCCCCCGGGGACCAAACGAAATTTTTCCGTAAAAGTCTAGTAGACCAACATACCATAAAAATTTCTTCATCCTCGGTGCCACGGTTCAGGTAGTTATTTAGGAAAAACTGCATTTTTTGGGGTTTGGGGGGGCCCAGCACGGGGGGGGAGTGGCCCCCGGGGACCAAACGAAATTTTTCCTTAGAAGTCTAGTGGGGCTACATGCCCATCAAATTTCATGTTCCCCGGTGTTTCGGTGTCCCTGGTATCGTTGACGAAAAATTTAAGGGGGCCCCAGCGCGGGGGGGGAAGTGGCCCCCGGGGACCAAACGAAATTTTTCTGTAAAAGTCTAGTAGACCAACATACCATAAAAATTTCTTCATCCTCGGTGCCACGGTTCAGGTAGTTATTTAGGAAAAACTGCATTTTTTGGGGTTTGGGGGGGCCCAGCGCAGGGGGGGAGTGGCCCCCGGGGACCAAACGAAATTTTTCCTTAGAAGTCTAGTGGGGCTACATGCCCACCAAATTTCATGTTCCCCGGTGCTTCGGTGTCCCTGGTATCGTTGACGAAAAATTCAGTAAGGTGACGGAAAAAAAAAAAAAAAAAACTTTGACAATCCCTATATGACCGCTTTCGCTAGCTACGCTAGCGGCGGTCATAATAAAGCAAACAATTCAGTCAAACATACAAAGTCAGCGCTTGATCTAGTCTAACCATTCAACGGTAAAGTTAAATAGCTTATAAAGTTATGAAACTTCCCCTCAGCTAAAACGATTGGCCAGGGAACAAATTATAGATTTACAAGACCAAAAAGCGCCCGTTAGATATACACAAGACGAATTATATCTCATGTTTAACCACTACAGAGACACCAGAGTCAGCGGCAAACCTCAGAACGACTAGCCGAGGAAAGGCTGTTCCAGGCGGGGTACATCGCGCTGAGCGCCCGGTCATCGCTGGATCTCACAACTGGATACAATTTTCATAAATCTTTATAAATAAACCACTGATTTGAGCTTTAAACAACTACATTCTCACCTGAAAAACTCTTAAAACTAAATTTCATGATACAGAAACAGTAGTATTATATGTCAACTGTATTAAAAAATGGCGCTTCTTATGTTGTCATTCTCCGTGGCGCTGCCTTGTCAGCTGTCAATCAAGCTGTCACTCAAAGTTAACCACGCCCTTATTGTCATACATTTTATATCTAAATACGATCTAAACTAACGAGTTAGAAAAAAATTCACAGCCCTCATGGTTGTCAGGCACTCGGAACCTATCGAAAAATACAATAAAATTCCATGGGACCAACCTGTAAAAACATGAATTTATGCTGTGAAAACGGACATTTTAACATGGGGGCTATGGACATTTGCTCCCTTTTGGGACCTCGCCCTAGCGGATTTCCGATGTATTGCAGTTCTTCGCACTTCCGGGTAGGCTTCATTTTTCAGATCAGAATGTTGCCGCTTGGTACAGAAGCGAAATGAAATTGAGCGGAAGTACGAAGTCTGACGTAGTCAGGCTACTCATGTATTGCCGCAGGACAGCAAATGTGAGTCAATTCTGTCATCTTTGCAGGACTGTGATATAAAGAGTGTGCAATGTAGAATATTTTTAGCAACAGTGTGAAAGTGAATAGCACATAACAGGCACAGTACTGGTATAAACATGAATATCTATTGGTACAATATGCGTCACATGACTAAATTTACGTCATCGTTTTTAAATAGGCTACCACCGGTTTCACAGTCGTTTTCAAATGTATCCACTTTGGAGTGCGTTTTCAAAAAAACTTTGTTGTCATTAATAAATAGGAAGTCCAAAACGGAGAGAAAAATATAGGCTACGTTTTCAAAAGAAAACGTATTAGTGTGGACATGGCCTATATCCACACCCGATCTTCACATTTCATTTCAAATTCAAATTGTTAAGCGTGATGATATCATAACATTATACACTGAACTAGGCTGCTTTTAAGTTAACATTTAGCTATTTAAAGTAAAAAGGTCTTCTTTGGCAAAATTACATGTATTGTTATTAACAATACATTGACAACAATGAGCAGTAGGGTTGCCAACTTATGGAAAGGAAAATAAGGGACAATCGTGGTTCTTTATAGGAAAATATGGGACAGAATAAGGGGCACTCAAAATATTTGTACTGTACCACACAATGAATATCATTTTAGCATCTGCAGTTAAATATGTGTACAAAAGACATATAAAAGGTTCTCAGACAAACACATTTGGTTCATTTCATGGAAAAATCAACCAAATTTAAAAAACTTTCCAGGCTCAATTTTTTTAAACATTTTTTTTTTAAAATATTCTGAAGGAAGTCAAACGTAAATGAAGAATAAAGCCAAAATATTAGGCTACATGTGATGGATGTATCAAAATGTCAATTTTCACCAGAGATTTGGAGTCAGATTACAGGGGGGTTAAAATGAGCTTAACTGCATCATTATTTTACTTTTACACAGAGATTGTTAGGTCTATTAGCTAAATCGGTTGACTTTAGCCGTCTTTGTTTTATTATAGCTGTGCCAACGGTGACATTTTAAAAATGGAAAAAATCACTAGGCCTATACTTTTGTGTTTTGCCTAAAGTTTGCATGCCTGCAACTTATATTAAAAAATATCTTAATATCCTTTTAGATTCTAATTCTTAACAAACTTTTCTTTTGGTTTCTTAATTTTTAAGGCTGAATATGGTTAATTTTAAGTCCCAATATATAGGGATGTTAATGTGGCTCTATGAGTAAATTAGTAGGCTACACATTTTCAATGGTCGCACATTTTCTGAAGAACAAATAATGTTGAAACTAGAAATGTATCTAATTTTCCTTTTTCTATCAACACAATTGAACATTACGGATTGCCATAAATAGTATTTTTCCAAAGTTTGTGTGCCTGTAACTCTTAAAGTAATAAAGATATTAATATCCTTCTGTTCTCATTCTTAATAAACTTTTCTTTTGTAATCTTTATTTTAAAGGCCCTATATGGTTCAATCCCATAGATATAATGTGGCTCCATGTTCAAATTGATGAATTTGACCCATTTTCAATATAGCTACACCAATAGATATTACTGTATCATCAACCTCTATTTAAAAGGATAAACATACGTTCTCTTACGAGAGGTCTCTCGTATTGCGTAAGGTTAGCTTACGCATCGGGAAAGTCTTCTTTCTTCGAGATCTGAAGCCAAAAAATTATCCTTAATTTTGTATACATTGTCAACGCAGTGCAGCAGCCGACAGACCTAGGCAGGCTGTATAAGCGTGCTCATTGGCTGCTCGGCGGCAACTGCTTAAGCCTATCGGTGAGCGCTCTGAACGCGGCAACCAATGAGGGCGCTTTGCGCCCTCCACACCCTTCTAACCGTCAGAATGGGTGTGGCCAGCGTGTATATATTCAGCGCTCATAGGCTAAAATTCTGATTTTCTTGTCTTCAGCGACGCTCTTCGCATCGCTGGATCTTGAGAGCCGCCGCCGTTGAAACCAGCGACCAGCAAGCTTAGGACAGCGCCCGAGGAAGCCGGCCGTCTTAGCCGCCCTCAGCCATCCGTGCCTGCTACGCTATCCGGCGACATATCCTTTACATTATTACTGTTTCTGTGTGTACTCTAAAAGAGCACGAGGCGTTTTTGTAAAAACGCCTCGTTTTTGCGGCTCGTGCCGCGCCCCGCTCAGCAACGGAGACCGCCACCTCTCTGCGCTCTCCGCCTGGGCCGCGGGCACGCCGCCACCGCACTCTCTGAGTGCGAAGAGCTTTCAATGTCGACCCTGCGGACTCGACTTGAAGCTTTCGACCAAGCTGTCGCTCCGCCTGTCCCTGCCGGGCCGCGCAGTAAGAAGCGCCGCTCGCAGCGACCACCGGAGACTGTTGTGACTGAGGAGCTCGCCGGAACCTCTCCTTCGAGCTCTCTCTCGCCCTCTCCCTCCCGGCCGCTCAACCGCCGGCTCTGCCCGCGCCGCCGCCGCGTCAGGAGATGAGGCGAATGTGATAGATACCCGTACTCTCCCTCTGTTCGAGCCGTGCAACTATGCCGCTCACAAGGGATGGCAGAAGCGGACGGTCTCGGAGCGAGTTTCCTCTCCCTCTGTTCGAGCCGCGCAAACTGAGCCGCTCACGAGGGATGGCAGGAGCGGACGGTCTCGGAGCGAGTTTCCTCTCCCTCTGTTCGAGCCACGCAAACTGCGCCGCTCACAAGGGATGGCAGGAGCGGACGGTCTTGGAGCTCTCTTTACGTTACAAGAAAGCTACCCCGTCCTCGCGCGTCACTCACCGGTGAAAGGGGAACAGAGTGTTTTCGTCCCGCCGTGGCCTGGACTATAACCTCCATTCTCACACATTTCTCAGTCCCCTCTTAAGTTCAGGCGACTGGAATTGTTACTATTGCAGTATACGAGCCTGTTATAAATACACGCTCGCCTGCAAGCAAACGCCGTCACAAGACATGATACTAATGTATTCTCCCCTGTGGCTCAGTGGCGGAATCCTAGACTGTCAAGCTAGAGACCGGGGTTCGGTCCCCGCTCTCGCGGCAGTTAAAGTTTATGCTGTTCGCTTCTTCGAGCTCGCCGCCAGTTTTTCTTACATACAGAAAACAAGCCCGCTCTCTCCCTCGTTGGGCCGCGCAGATTGCGCCGTTCAAGGGATGACAAAGCGGACGGTCACGAGCAGCGTTCAGCGTGCGCGCCTCACTCACCGGCGAAAAGAGAAGAGAGTGTGTTAGTCTCGCTACGGCTGGACAACCGCCAATCCTCATACATTTCTCAGTCCCCTCTTAAGTTCAGGCGACTGGAAATATTACTATTGCAGTAAACGAGCCTGTTTTAAACACACGCACGCCTGCAAACAAACGCCGACGCGACACATGAGGTTGCTTTGTATATGCTCGCGCTATCTAAAAGCTTATGTGTTTCCCCTGTAGCTCAGTGGCAGAATCATACGCTTTCATGCGAGAGATCTGCGTTCGATCCCAGCTCTCGGGGAAAATAAAAATTTATGCTGCTTGCTTCTCCGAGCTCGCAGCCAGTCTTTCTTACTTACAGAAAGCGAACCCGCCTCTCGCACCACACCTTCTCAGGGTGCTCGAGTATTTTTGAGCGTCTAAACACGAGAGAAGAAAAGACGGTTAAATCCCGCAGCCCTGCGGCTGGACCACCGTCGAAGCTTAACGCTCTGTCAGTCCCCGTTGCCACGGCTACTGCAGCTGTTTACCCCGCAGTCAACGAGCCGGTATCTACCCGCTCGCCTGCGCGCATCCGCCGTTCTCACGGCAACCCAGAAAAATTTCAAAAGAGCATAATGTCTGGTTGCACGGCTGACGCCGTATGTGTTTCTAGTACAGTGAATGTGCCCACGTTCTGTGCTCACCCCTGTACACAAGCACTATACATCCCGTGTCTCTCACAGAGCCCACTCTCATGAAGCAGGCAAAAGCCGCTTTAGTGTTAAAAGTAGGTCACGTGTCCACTTCTCCGTGCCCACACCTACTCACTGCCCGCTCTGTCACACGGCCTCGCACGACCGGTCATGTTTTAAATGTGAGTCCTGTGCCCGCCCTCGAGCGCTCACACATACTAACTACATTTTCGCCCCGACATCGCGCGTCGCGCTTCACACTATATGTTCCCCGTCCAAAGCCACCGGGACACTGTGTGTAAAACGGCCAGCTATCGCTACGTGCGATCCGCCGTACCTAACCACCAAGAGCGCGCGCGCCGCGCCCGCCCCTGAATGTAAGTCCTGTGCCCGCCCTCGAGCGCTCACACATACTAACGAACATTTTCGGCCCCGACGCCGCCATTGCGCGTCGCGCCTCACACTTTATGTTCCCCGTCTAAGCCACCGGGACACTGTGTGTAAAACGGCCAGCTATCGCTGCGTGCGATCCACCGTATCTAAGCACCAAGAGCGCGCGCGCCGCGCCCGCCCCTCCGTTTTGAGCTCTCGAGCCCGCGATGCGCGGCGATCGGAGCCCGGAGGCCATTCTGCCCCTGGCTGCACACGCAAAAGCGTGGGAAACTATTCCAGGCGCATCAGAACGGGTGCTAAGCACAGTAAAACAGGGCTATACTCTGCAGTTCGCTCGCCGCCCTCCGCGCTTTCAAGCGCGTATCGAGACCAGAGTGAATGGGGAAGTAGCACATCTACTTCGAGCAGAAATAGCTACACTTCTTTGCAAAAAGGGCTATAGAACCGGTTTCCCCTTCCATGAGCGAGTCTGGCTTTTACAGCCGTTATTTCCTCGTTCCCAAGAAGGACGGAGCTCTCAGACCAATTTTGGATCTGAGACGTTTGAACGAGGCTCTTATGAGAAGACCGTTCAAAATGCTCACAACCAGACAAATTCTCGCGCAAATTCGCCCGAGGGACTGGTTTATATCTCTCGATCTAAAAGACGCGTGCTTTTCAGATCCTGATAATACCCCGTCACAGGCCATTCTTGAGATTCGCCTTCGACGGTCAGGTATATCAGTACACGGCCCGCCTGTCGACACAGCGCGCGCGCTGCATTCGACGCCTGGCCGTGTCCCTCCGGCCGGGCAGCACTGTACCTCTCAAAACATTTCAGAGGTTACTAGGATGTATGGCCTCAGCCGCAGCAGTGCTTCGGCTGGGTCTTTTACGAATGCGCCCGCTACAACGCTGGCTGAATGCCCGAGTGCCTCACAGAGCATGGGCTTCCGGCGGTATCCGCATCAGAGTGACTCAGAGCTGCGTTTCAGCTCTGAAGCCCTGGTTAGCGGCCGACTGGTACCAGCGGGGAGTGACAATGGGAGCTATCTCACACAGCAAAGTTATCTCGACGGACGCTTCCACCTCAGGCTGGGGCGCTCTGTTCGAGGGCAAACCGGCTTCTGGCCTGTGGTCAGACTGGGAAAAATGCCTCCACATAAACTGTTTGGAGATGATAGCGGTCGAGAACGCGCTCAGGCGCTTCCTCCCATTCATACGGGATCACCATGTGCTAGTCCGCTCGGACAACACGTCCGTGGTATCCTATGTGAACCGACAGGGCGGTGTCAGATCCAGGAATCTGTGCAGGCTGACAGAACGCCTTCTCGTGTGGGCTTACCGCTCGCTGCGCTCGCTGAGAGCCGCGCACGTGCCGGGCCACCTGAATGTCGGTTCAGACAGACTGTCCAGGGACAACATTCCCCCGGGAGAATGGTCTCTGCACCCCCAGACAGACCAGTTTCTCTGGCGCCTATTCGGCAGAGCGGAAATCGACCTCTTTGCGTCGAAAGACAATGCTCAATGCCCGAAGTTTTATTCGAAGAGCGAGGATGCGCTGTCCCAGACATGGCCCAGCCTCCCGCTGTATGCTTTCCTCCGATCTCCCTGTTGCCACAGGTCATTTCGAGGATCAGAGAAACGCACCACTCAGTGCTGCTTATAGCCCCGCGATGGGAAAACCAAACTTGGTACCCAGAGCTAGTGAGGCTGTCGCACTCACCCCCATGGCCGATCCCGGTGAGAAAGGATCTCCTCTCCCAAGCCGGTGGATCGATCTGGCATCCCCATCCAGAGCGCTGGTCGCTGCATGCATGGGTGATCAACGGATACCCGTTGACCTGTCAGAAGGGGTCGTGAACACGATCACACAGTCGAGAGCCCCCTCCACGAGACGGCTCTACGCGTCTAAATGGTCGGTGTTTTCTAAATGGTGCGCTACTAAAAACTTGAATCGGCGCGCATGCGGGGTCCCGCGGGTGCTCTCCTTCTTACAAGAGCTGTTGGAAAAGGGCAGATCCCCTTCCACGCTCAAAGTATATGTGGCCGCTATTGCAGCGTTCGCTGAGACGACGCGCGGCCGGGCAATGGGAAGGAATGAGCTCATTATCCGCTTCCTCAGAGGAGCTAGACGGATGAATCCCCCGCGGCCCCCCTCGGTTCCCTCGTGGGATCTGTCCTTGGTCCTAGCGGCCCTAGAGGCTTTTCCCTTTGAACCGCTTGAATCTGCGGATCTAAAGTATCTGTCGCTTAAAACCGTTTTTCTGATAGCTCTGTCTTCAGTCAAACGAGTGGGTGATTTGCACGCGCTATCTGTTAGCCCTGCATGTCTTGAGTTCGGGCCGAATGACTCGAAAGTCATTCTCAGACCGAGACACGGTTACATCCCCAAAGCGATTGGAACCCCGTTTAGGGCACAAGTTATGTCCCTCTCGGCTCTGCCAGCATCCGACAGTGGGGACAGTGATAACCTCCTATGCCCTGTCCGGGCGCTGAGAGTTTACATCACGCGCTCCGCCGCTTTCAGGCGTTCAGAGCAGCTCTTTGTTTCCTTCGGCGGACGCACCAAGGGTCTTGCCGCCTCGAAACAGAGCTTGTCCAGGTGGATAGTGGACGCGATAGCAGCAGCTTATGCCTCCAGACACCTGCAGTGCCCTCTGGGCATCAGAGCCCACTCCACTAGAGGCATGGCCTCGTCGTGAGCCTGGTCCAGCGGAATTTCTAATCACGGTATTTGTATGGCGGCGGGCTGGGCCTCCCCATCAACATTCGTGAGGTTTTATAACCTGGAAGTTCCTGCCCTACAGGCAAAAATACTGTCAGCATAAGTGACATGTATGCTCTGCCCATTTCTCGTGTGCAGACTACGTTCATATGCTGGCGCTATTCTGGTACTATACTCAGGGTGAAGTGTTTGACTCAGACCGGCTGATCCGCTCTGTTTCCTATTTCCCGTTACGCGCTGTTGTCGGTGCTGGCCCGCGCTGCTGGCCGCCCGTATTATTCTCTGTCGCGCGGGAATTTTTCCCTTCATGTGAGACCGATTATGTCGTTTTTCTCCTACCCTTATGAGTGCTTATGTACTGTATGGGCTCGCTCTGCCGGCCCTACTATTTGTACTGTTATATGTTTATAGACCGGCCGCGCCGCTCTATTTCATATGCTGCATGAAGTGCCTGTACTGCGCTGGCCCGTCTCTCCGACCGGCCACTTTTCCCAGCAGAGTGTTTTCCCCGGTTTCCCTGGGATTCATGGGCTGGATGCTCGGCGCACACGGCGTTGACAAAGGGTTCCCGATGCGTAAGCTAACCTTACGCAATACGAGAGACCTCTCGTAAGAGAACGTACTCGGTTACTAATGTAACCTCGGTTCTCTCTAGAAGAGGGAACGAGTATTGCGTAACCTGCTGTCGCGCCACGAGCTTTTGCGCTTCAGACTGCGAAAACCAGAATTTTAGCCTATGAGCGCTGAATATATACACGCTGGCCACACCCATTCTGACGGTTAGAAGGGTGTGGAGGGCGCGAAGCGCCCTCATTGGTTGCCGCGTTCAGAGCGCTCACCGATAGGCTTAAGCAGTTGCCGCCGAGCAGCCAATGAGCACGCTTATACAGCCTGCCTAGGTCTGTCGGCTGCTGCACTGCGTTGACAATGTATACAAAATTAAGGATAATTTAATGGCTTCAGATCTCGAAGAAAGAAGACTTTCCCGATGCGTAAGCTAACCTTACGCAATACTCGTTCCCTCTTCTAGAGAGAACCGAGGTTACATTAGTAACCGAGTACGTTTTCTTGTTTTTTTTTTTTTGTTTTTTTTTCAGGAAGATACATAGATGGCATAACATTTTAAAGCACAATAACTTAGATTGTTAGTAGGCTATGCTGCTTTTGGTGCTTGAGATTTTATTGGTTATTTTGTGTTTCAATAACGTGGTCCAACCAAGTAGCCATACAAGTTACTTTAATGTAAAATGTTTTTCTCTATTTAACAACTTTAACTTATTAACTTACAATAGTGAACTATTTTTGATAACGTCTTAGGTAGATTGCATGTTTTCTTGTGTTGCTCATGTGGACTCATGAACAATAATTACCCTGTTTGCAGTCGCCCAACTGATTAGCCGGAATCAAAACGCGGACTGTAAAATAATGGATTTGCCGTAAGCGCGAGTCCCGATGGTTGTGAAGCGGGAGCGACAGCCGGGAGAGGATTCTGCTGGGTCTTAAAGCCTTCCGCGAACGTCTATGTTTGCAAATCAAACAAAGATTTAATTGTCTCAAAGGAATGGTTAATTCTCAATTTATAGCGTAGGCTATGCCTGAAAATAGGCTGCGGGACAAACTGCGTTCGTAAGGAACGGTTGGCAACCCGAGACAGAATGCGGGTAAGTGATAGAACAAAGATAGCCTACTTTGGAGAGCGGTGTGCAGGCAATGAGTGGAATGGTTTTTCTTCTCTTCTCTTTTTTTGTAAAAGCTTTTCGCTGTAAGTTCGATAAGAAATCAACATGACTCACAACTGCTTTGTTAGTTTCCCCAGCATTCCTTTGAATTCTGCTCGTCAGTAAGGCATATTAAGTAAGTCTATTGATGTTTTATATTTACATTATAAGCTGTGCATTCATGCACTCAAAAAAATGCTGGGTTGTTTCTGTAAACACATTGTTGGGTTGATTGTGCTGGGTCAAAATATTGGGTTGTTTGGGGTACTGTAAACACATTATTGGGTTGCTCATGCTGGGTCAAATGAGTTGTAAGGGGGTTATTTACAAATAAACAGTTGGTTGGGTTATTTTGACCCAGCAACTGGTTTATTCTTAGCGGAACTTTCTGGATCCTCAGACTCGAGGAGCACGCCACACGGGAGCAGGCAGTGTTTTATGGTAAGTTAATAATGTTTACCTATATTTTTAAAAAGTTGTGGTAACTGCAAGCTAATTTCACTGTTCAACATACAGTCTTTGATATGGAAGTAAGAGGGGTAACGTATTTATTCTGTGAAACCTAAATAGCCACAGCTAAGTTAGCCGGTTAGATTTGTTGACAAAATTCCGCATCGTTAAATCCTTAATTGTAAACCAGCTAGGCCTATATCAGCAGCCTTTTTAAAATATGCAGTTTAAATTGTAAATTCATCACGTAATTATCGCATTCATTGTGGACGTTGTGTATTTAAAAGTGAGGAAAGCGTTTTGAATGAAATCCATACAAGCGCGGTATAATTTTAGTCCCTCACAGGGCTTGCACGTAAAATTGCGGGAAAAGACAGAGAAATGAGACGCAGTCTCGAGGCTATTGTAGCTAACGTTACTAGGCCTAGCTAGTGAGTGAGTTGTGTGTGGAAAGTGTGCTGGTAGATTGTAGAAATACTCGTCAGAAGAAGCGACTGGGGTAAGTTCCAGCATTTTCCTCCTGCGTGTGTCTTCTGTAATGTCTGGGATCGTTCAGAAAAAAATGAACTGAGGAATAACATCACGATACGCGCCGTCACATTGTGATCTGGTTAGTATAGTGTAAGGAATTTCAGCCTGGATTGTCAATGGACAGGCGCCAGTTTTGAGAAGAAAATTATTAAGAATGATCGTCAATATTTAAAACTTAAAAAATGTAGACTTACATGATACCCTGCCATGCATGTCATCTTTCATTTTATTGTGTAACATTATCTAAGCGTGACGATCATCAGCTCTGCCAGTCAGGAGATTAACGAGCAGCTTTGTTGGTTTGTGAGTTTTAATGTTAAAGAAAGACACTATCAACATTAGGCTACAGTAATATTTTTACTTTTATTGCCTAAATGTTGAAAATATTAGTCCAAAGTACTCTTTTATTACTATAATTCAGTTTGCAAATAATGAATTTAAATAGACATTTTGTTTGTTTGCCACATTTAGTCATATTTGGTAATGTTTGCAATAACATTTTTTTGATACTTCCACAAAAAAAAGCTTAACTTGCATGTTAGTTATATTGCAACACCCTAAGTGATTGAGTGTAATCAACAGGTGGGGACCAACGTGGTTGAATATTCACAAAATGAGATGACTGGAGCATTGCTGCATATTCTGTGCCTCAAGGATGAGACGAGGGGGACATGTCAGACCTTTGCCATTGTTCCAGGCCACGCCATCGAGACCGAGTCTTTGCTGAAGGCTGTTCATCTTTGTTTCAAAGCTTTTTTTGTTTTTGATGTTAAATACACTCCCGCCTGGGAGTTTCTCCAGCATGCCATGTATCAAATTAATGGAAAGAGTCCTCCTCTGTACAATTTGAGGACAACAGTTGTTTCAGGCCCTCGTGATCTTTAGTCGCATTTTAAATGTTTGTTGCTGTTCTTAATAAATTAACACATCTTAATAAATGAATTCGTAATCGTATAAGTTCAAATGAGTTGCTTAATGACTTTTAAAGGTGCATTGTGTAATATTTACGAGGATCTGTTGACAGAAATGCAATATCATATAGGCCTACATAACTATGTTTTCAGTGGTGTATAAAGACCTTACTTAATGAACGTTATGTTTTTATTACCTTAGAAGTATACATTGTATAATTGTAATAATTGTATACAAAAAATTATTAAAGATATGTATTAAAAATGTAAAAAATTAAAAATTAAACGAGATTTAAATCAAATTTACAGTGGTCTCTCTGGTTTATTGTATTACAGAGACAATAATTATTTTATATTTGTAATATAACAAATATTTGTTACTAATTCTATTAAGGCAATGAGACACGAAATAACCCAGCATATAAGTAGGACTTAACCCAGCAAGAGGGTTAATTCCACCCACTGGTTGGGTCAAATGAATGACCCAGAAATATGGGTTAAATGGTAAAACCCAGCACTTGGGTCAAACCAACCCAGCGTGTGTTCTGTCCAATAGTGACCCAGCCGTGTGGTTAAGGTTGGGTTATTTTTTAACCCAGCAGTTTTTAGAGTGTGTTCTTTATATAGAAAACACACTGTGCATTGAACAATTGTGTGTAGCCTATCATAAATTATTAATTTTCTAGTTCCTTGTGAGAAGACAGACAGGGATTAAATTGGAATTTTAAGAGCTTGGAAGCCCCTTTCAGTCAGGTGGTATAAGCTGAATTAAAAGCACAGTTTAGTAACAGTTGCATGAAATTAGAAAATTATTCTTCCTGCCAAAATTTTTTTTTTAAAGTTTTACATGTAATTATTGTGTACATGGATAATATGTCCTTCTGATAGCTGATACTACCTCAGATTCATCCTCCATTTATTATACCTTCTATAGAAAACTTTTGATGTGTTCTGGTCATTCATTTGCATGACAACAGTGTTTGGTGGCTTGAGAACGCAAACTTTGAAATGCATTCCAAGGTGGAAGTTTTGAAAAATGTAGAAAAACGTTATCATCTCTGTGTTAACTTCAAAAACGTGAATCTGTGTGAACAAGTTGTGTTCATTCTATAGGTATGCGTTTTTTAATATATAGGCGCCTAGTCTTTCTTTAAAAATTGACCTCACTCACCAAATGTCTTGTCTGGTCTGCATAATACAGAATTTTTTGTCGCTTCCGCATATCCATGCGAACTGGAATCATTAATAATGATGTTTTATCTGTACAGAGATAAAGGGAAGGAGGCCTTCACAGAGGAGAGAATAGTTGACACTTCAGGACTGCGTTGTCGTCGTGTCCAGGCGCAGGTCCTTCATCAGATCTGGATACTGCCTGGATCCGGCAGACTACGGTAAAACTTGGGATAAACAGAGACTAATATTAGCGTAGACGCCATTTTTCTTATGATGTAATGAGTACATCAGGTGTTATGGGAAGTGTTTCTGGTTCTGGCTGACCTAGTTTATGCAGCCTAACATTAAATAATACAAGTTGATAATGTGTGTATGCTAAGTCAAAGAGATGTGTTTTTAGTCTAGATTTATACTGACAGAGTGTGTCTGCTTCCTGGACAATGTTAGGAAGACTGTTCCAAAGTTTAGGTGCTAAATATGAAAAAGATCTACCGCCAGCAGTCGATTTTGATATTCTAGGTATTATCAACTGGCCGGAATTTTGAGATCACAATAGACGTGAAGGACTATAATGCGTTAAAGGGTTAGTTTAACCAAAAAAGAAAATTCTGTCAGTAATTACTCACCCTCATGTTGTTCCAACCCCGTAAGACTATCATTCATCTTCGGGACACAAATTAAGATATTTTTGATGAAATCTGAGAGCTGTCTCTGTCCTCCATAGGCTTCTATGTTATTGAAACTTGCTGGCCCAGAAAGTTAGTAAAGACAATGTTTAAAATAGTCCAAGTGACTACAGTGGCTCAACCATAAGTTTATCAAGCAATGAGAATACTTTTTGTGTTAAAAAAAATAATCACTTTATTCAACTAATCATTTTCTTCTGTGTGGGCCTCTGACGTGAGTTCACGTAGTGTAACAGGGCAGCGCAACGTCATAACGTAGGCTCAGTATGAAAAGAATACTGTATTAATAATTTTATTAATACAATAAAATTAATAGAAAATAGGAGAAAAGATATAAACTATAGATGTGGATTTTTATATATATATATATATATATATATATATATACATAATTAAAAGGAAGCAGCCGTTTCATCTCTGTCAGACGGCAATAAGATATCAGCATATTTCCTAATAATCCTTTCCTGGACTCCTGGAGTCATGAAAATGTAAACGAGAATGAAAAGGGATATAAACAGCTAGATGATCTCGCATGAGGGTGGGTGATCTACTATGCCAATGTGTCAACCTGCCATCTGGCCTTGATCGCAGCAGCCTCAGTAAGATTTAACAGTTGCTTCTTTGAAGCTGCTGTTATGAAAAAAGATAATCTCATGCTCTGTACAGATACAGGATGAGTAAAAGAAAATGTCTGGGGCACATTCTAATAATTTGCTATTTCATTTAAATGTTTACTAGTCCCATTTGCATTCACCCTATGCAAAGATGCAACTGCATCGCATCTAAATCGTTTAGCTTATACAAGGATCATGTCTTGCCAAAACATTATGCTCTACTTCACGCAGAATACTCAGAAAGATTATACAAGACACATTGTTCAACCCATCAGGCCCTCAGTGACAAAGGCATCTTTTGTCAAAGGGACAATCCAAAAATGAAAGAAAGCTTTAAAAAAAATCTGCATAATTATGACTTAAAATGTGAGCATGATTTTCATAAAGTTCATGTCACTTAGAGTATCCACTGGGCAGGTATCACTGGAACCTTTCTGAATTTACAATGTTTTTTATATATTCAGTGCGTATTATGTAATACAGTAGTCAACATTTGTGGATCAACAAGTGAACAAGTGGATTCATCATGAATTTCATCAAAGTTATATATGAATTTTGAACAATATCCGTTCTTGTCTTAGGACAACTTTGATGAACTTTTTTGATCCACTTCAAATGTTGACTACTGTATTTCTCCCCATTACACATGAGCAGTGATGGGCATACAGATAGGACACATTAAAATGTAAGGTTAGCTGAATATCTGATAATATCTGACACTGCGTGTGATTTTTGCATTGTGCTCCATCGGTCTTAAACATTAAGATTAGTCTTACTTTCCCCATTGAAATCCAGAGCTCCATATATATATATATATATATATATATATATATATATATATATATATATATATATATATATATATATATATATATATATACATGGAAAAAATATTTTCATATTATATTATATTGTATTGTATTGTATTATATTACATTACATTACATTACATTACATTACATTACATTACATTACATTACATTATATTATATTATATTATATTATATTATAATTTTATTTTCCTGCATGTGTTTGTGAAAATGTGTATGTAGGTTTAATGTTACCAATGCTTTGTCAATGTTAAGATTCTTTTTAACATGCCAATAAAAGTACTACCTGCTTTCTTCAGGTCTATATTAAAATTCAGCAAAAGAAATGGACAAATGTTTACTTTCACGAGCTGTCACATATTTGCAAGCTTGCAGCAGGAATCTCTTAACTGAGAACAAGAAGTTTAAAGTTTACAGGCTTGAAGCTTCTGTACACAAGGCAATTTTTTTTCCTCTGGAAAAATTGCTTGGAAATCATTGATGCGCGTATGGTTGCAGCTCGCATTGTGTCAGAGGAATCACAAGCCGAGCCGAATACGTTACAAGCACCTCCCGACCTGTTCCAAATTGCCAAGCATACACAACCACATCACATAGGCTAGATCTATGAATATTATAATTATAATTATAATTATTACTGTACTTGCATTCTTGATCTTTGAAATTGATTATGTTGATCGGTTGATGATGACAGTATGCGAAAGCAAGGACGAGTTTTATTTTGAAGGTTGCCTCTGGATGTTGCATTTGTCGGCCTCATGCGTCATAAAAGACGTCTCATTTCAGAACAGAGAAAATCACTCACTGCTCTTGACTGAATCACTTTTGTAGTTAATAAGGATCATTCTATATTCAATTTATAATTTATGCAGTGAAGACTGCAGTGTTTAACTTCACAGATACAGAAATTATATATATATAAAAAAATTCTGTATATTTATCTAGTTCACTTAAATTAAAAGTAATGCTATTTTTAAATCTATTAAATGTTAAAAAATTATAGCTTTCTATTATTCTGTAATGTCCAATGGCTATAATTAATGTCTACAATCGAGGAAAGAATCCATAATACAGTAGATCCCTAATAGAGACATCAGTAACAGTATCAGTGTAACAGTCCTTCAATCTTAGTGCTTAGTAAAACTATGCCATTAAACAAATATTTAAAATATACCATCTTTATATTGTTTCTACATTATTTTGGAAATTTAATGTGAAAGTTGTTACAACATAAAAATGTTACAACATAAAAATATATTTAAAACTTAATATATATGCTGCCTGCCTGAACAAGCCTAAGTATTCACCAAACTCTTTTCATTTGCTGATTTTAAACTGCTAATTTAAAATCATGGCCTTTTGCACTAATCTCCATATGCCCAAGACCTAAAGTCTGTAAATACGTATGGGTACTGTATCAGTCAAATGTGCTCAGATCTGAGGCACTCTAAAAGAGTCATGAAAAAAATCTGAGCTGGTCTTGCAGTGCACCAGATACTTAAAATCAATGTGTACTTGTACTGTGAACCAGCAAAGATCTAAGACTCCATATGTCTATTAAAGTCTGGAAAATGATGGCAACTGTGGCGTAGTAATGCCGATGATTGAAAAGCAGAACAGACTCTCAGCCAAAGCAGATTTTATTGATTACCTTGACTGAAACATTCATTTGTGTTATTTTGAGAATGTGAAAAGTGTGCAACAGAAGAAACTGATTTCATAACGCCTAGCTGAAAACAATATGAACTAATAATGTACCTCTACCTTTTGGATTATTGGACCATTACAGGTCTGGGATGGGAATTGTTGATCTATACTATAGATTAAATCCTTTCCATGGTGTGGCTTAGAATCTCTGCAGCCATAGTTACGAAGAAATGGATCTTCAACGGTAAGCAGCACGAAGGTAGTTGGGGTCATTTGAGTAAAATTGAAATAGTCTGCCGAAAGGATCATTCTATTTGAGAAAGATGGAGAGAGGATTTAAAAATATAATGGTTAAGTGTGAAAAATCCCGAGGTTGAAACCTCGGCAGAAGGTGCTAAATAAAATGGTCGGCCCTAAAAATAAATGTGCTTCTTAAGTTGAAACAAACTTTAGTTTTTGAAAATGGAAAAATCATGAATTAAGCTCTCTGTTTCTCAAAGTCATGCACGTATAATTTAATCTACAAATTTTGGCTTCAGTATTAGACTTACTGGCCATTTCTTAGCAATTGTTATGCTTACATTGAGTCTTGGACAGCAAAATTCTTAGTTAGGAAACCAGGAAAGATTATCTTGTAGTGAGTGTTATTTTTAACCTGTTAGTCTGCAACCCCGCTTTTGAAAAAAATCCCAAGAAATGGCATACCCAAACTAAATCAGATACAGTTCATGAACCCTTTGCACTAAAAGCAGGTTTCATAGAAAGAGAATGATGTGAGCGGCAATGAGCCTAATCAGTCGCGGTAGAAATACTGTCATGTTTGATTAAGTAGTGGAATAAATAATGGATGATGGGCACAGAACGCTAACAAAACTCTGACATCGGGAAAAATGGTCGGCACGCCCGGTGCATGGTCTGAAAGTGTTGTCCCTATTCTCTTAATGTGTAATGGATGTGTTTTGGGCGTAACGTGCAATAAACCAATCAGTCTCTCATCTTCCATTCCCTTTAAAAGCCAGTTGCTTTTGCACCATGGCGGATTGCTATTTACATGGCGGAATTTGCAAGTGGAACGACTGAACGCATCTCCAGAGAGGAAACGGATCTGCTCGTGCGCGAGGTTAAAGCGCACAATCAGACCATCTTCGGGACAAGCTGGATTCCATCATATCTTTACTGTATGTACACAATATTAATCTTTTACATTGTAATCCTTTTATTTTTAATATTTGGCTAGTTTGTGTGCTTCTGCGCATCCCTGTGTGTGTAATAAACAAAGTGTACAGACATTGTGGAGCCACCTAGGCGCATATTACTAATGCACCCTTTAAATAACAAAAAAAAAAAAAAATACTCAATGGCGCAGTCTATTTCAGTTGCCTCAAAATAGCAACGCGCTAACAATGCGCCCGAACACACCTCGTTTTCAGACCAGCACGCCCATGGGGTGCACAAATGGGCGCAAATGCATTTGCTATTTAAACAACGTGGTGGAGGACGTGAAAAAGATAACTGCGTCAGGCTGAAACTAGATAAAAACACTTGTGTCGTGCCTGGCGCTGCATTGCAAAAAAAATCTGGTCTGGTATAAAGAATGTTTTTGCTCAGGTGGCCAAAATGTCCGCCCAATAGAGAAAAGTTTTGCTCAGCAAGAAAAAAAATTTGAGGGAACATTGCTCGTCACATCTTTTCAGTCCTCAAGTACACATCTATTAGGGGGCTGAAAGAGTGTGGGTCTGGGGCAATGCCTAAGGTGGAACAGACAAGCTATCTGTCCCCAAGCACGGAATCTTCCCTGAAGGCCCCAACACTACCCACCAAACCACTCAAACCCTCTTCAGCTTTGGTGGGTAAAGCATACACAAAAAGAGAGTGTCGCTTCTTGTGCCCCTCCTCAAAAATAATGTGGAGGGGAGTAGTGTACACTTCATTATATGGTGCCCATTCATCCTTGATGTCCTCAGAAGGCCGTTCTGCCAAACCCACCACCCTCTGTGCCTTGAAGTCCAGCAGCTTCCAGCAAGCGTATTTTTTCAGTGTCTGTCAGAAGACGTTGTGTCACTGGAATGCTTGCACCCTATGAGGAGGTTATTAGAGCAGTCAAGTCAGTTGTTCCCTGTCAATTCGCTTCAGGGCACCGGAGTGGTTACTCTCAGTACATCAGTTCACCTCGAGAGACTGGTTCCCTTAGTAGATTATCTGGTTGCATGGAAGCTTCTGTCAAACGTAACGTAAGGACATGGTGTCAATGTCAACGACTTACACTAGGGTTCCCCCAGAGAAAGCACCAGAACAGCTGAACTGCGTTACGAGGTTTTGGTGGTGAAGATGTTGGCAAGTCCTGCGTGTCGTGTAACAAACGCTCTCGCAACATCAGAACCTATCCAACGTCCATGTAGTCCTCCGTACCATGCAGGGACAGATAGGACAGTACTACATGTAGGAAAAGACAGAACTTAGCAGAAAGAACACAACTGAGACCACATTCTGCCCTAAGGGAGGTTAATATGTGGAGAATACATCACATGGGCTTACCAACTGGGAAGTACCACACATGGAAAGTGATCCCTGCGGTAGGTCCAACCTAAAAAGAGAGGTAGAGATAGAGCTCTGCCTAGGGGAAGACAAGGGTTTACATGCAGGGAACCATATCGTGGACAATGCATCAATATAGGATTACCATCAGGGAATTACTACATATGGAGCACCTAGCCCAAGTATCTGCGCTGAACTGAAAAAGGCATGCATCATGAGTACTAGGCCTGGCATTGAATTCCTCCACCAAATTCGACTGTCAAGGTTGCTGAGGAAAAACTTACGCCCAGAGTTCGCCGGTCTAGGAAACTCGCATGGATAAAGAAGCACACGTTATCATCTCAGGGAGGGGAAAGGTGCTGTGTGCAAGCAGTCCACCCAGTTCATTGTCTGCAACTTACCTGTTTGTACCCAGTAACACATGGGATAAAACTGGCTCAAGCCGGAGATTATAATCACGCAAAGGTATTGGATGTCGCCCAGCCTGCTACTTTACAGATGTCTATTAGAGAGGCGCCGTTTGCTAGAGCCTAGGAGGATGCAACACTTGTCTTGGAGTGTTCTCACATTCCTAAAAGGCATAGCATGCATCAGGCTTGTTATGCCAAGGCAATGGCATCCACAATCCAATGAGCCATATTCTGTTGGGAGACAGCCTTCCCTTTCTGCTGTCTGCCAAAACCAACAAAGAGCTGCTCAGAGCTTCTGAAGCTCTGCTTGCAGTCCAAGTAAACACACGGCGCATACTGGACACAGCAACGACAATGCTGGGACTGCCTTATCCCGAGGATCATGTGAGAGTATGCTGGACCAAACTCAAGGCACATTTCACTGGCAGAGATTGCCTGAAGGTCCCTAACCCTCTTGATTGAAGTGAGCATGGCCAGAAAAGCTGAATTCAAAAAGAAAAGAACTTAGCTCTACTTACTACAAAGGCTCAAAATGAGCTCTCTGTAGGTTCAGCAAGACTACAGAGAAATCCCATGAGGAAATAAGGTATGGCCTAGGAGGATTTAACCTGCTGGCACCTCTGAGGAACCTGACTATCAGGGAATTGCTCCCTAAAGACTTACCATCCACTTCATTGTGATGTGCCGCTATAGCAGCCACATACACTTTCAATGTGGAAGGGGACAGCCGGCCCTCCTACTTCTCCTGCAGGAAGGAAAGCACTAACCCAACTGCACATCTCTGTGGGTCTTTCCCTTGGGAAGCACACCAGTGCTCGGTGCTCAACAAAGCTTCAAAGCAAAGGCCCACCTCGTAGAAGGGGCTCTATCCTGAGTGATTGTGTGTATCCATGTGTGATAGCCCACACAAGTCTTCCATGTCCTGTCCAGGGACCAGGCATGGATCACCAGGGAGAGGCTATGGCAAGGAGCATCGGCTCCGAGAACCAAGTCTGGGTGGGCCAGTACAGCACAAACATCAAGACTTGACTTCCGGTGAGCAGTGTAATGGAGTAGATGTGTCTGTCTCTCTTCCCCATTCACTCTTATTTTATTTCTTTAACTACCCCACCGACTTTTCCTGACACTCTACAAAAACTACGACAACTTTTGAATAACAGTATCTGTCTAAAATGGTAACTAAAACAGTGAAAACATCCAAGAAGCGAACATGAGAGCCAAGGCGCCAAGGTTGCATACAACATTGGTATACAGGTGTCTAACTTCAATAGCAAACTTCAATTTATTTGAATAAATATAAATTAATCTAAAAGGTGCGCATTATGCCTGACACCTACATGAACACTTTACAGTTGGTTTTATGACTGTAAGTCATTATCTTCAAATGCAATTGAAGTTAGAAACTTGTATACCAATGTCATATGTAACTTTAGAGACGGTCCCTATGTGTGAATGCCCAATGTAAAGCCAACTTTATGCCAGTATATCACTGGGAAACGCTCAGCATTAAACTTTGCGCGTTAAGTTAAGTCCATCTGCTTGCCTTCGAGTTTGGTCTTTTATATCACTGTATTAGTCCATTAAGCTACGTTAAGCGTTTTAAATGTCCAACAGGGAAATCCTGAAGTATTGAGGGAAACCCTTGTAGCCTACTGCATGCAGCACATCACCGCAATATAAAGTTAAGGCAACTAAACAACCAAGAGAAATATGTCTACCTCAAATGTAACATTGGATCTATACATCCGCATCGGGGGAAATAACATTATATTCTTGTTTTTCGGTAGAGAAAGATGCATGTAGGCTACACAGGAAAAGTTCTGAATTTAACATAAAACAGCCGTCATAATTATCACAAATACACTTACATTGCTGTAAATTAGTTTTTATGAATGAATGGCTTGCTCTAACTGTTGCTCTGGTCTTCATCAACAACACATGCTTTTGCACCACCTACTGGTGAGGTCGATTACAACTCGGTACTCTACTGCTATTCCTACAGTTCCTGGATGTCAACATTGAATTTATTCTTAAATTTGAACCACTGAATTTGTGGGAGCAAATTTGCAAAGCGAAATAAAATGGACCGAAAATTGTCTGTTGAAATATTATAGGTTGTATTTTTAAACGGTTTGAATATTTTGGAAGTGAAATATGAAAGTTGAATATGGATTATTGAATTTTGAATAATGAAAATGTGTTTGAAATGTTTTGAATTGAAATATTCACAGCTTAAATATTCAACCATGCTGAATTTCAGCCCATAAAAATTCAAGCCCTAAAAATACAATGCATGTTTAATACAATGCATTTTTTTTTTTCAAGTAGTGCAATTCAACAGGCTTTTTTGTTTCAAAAACATTTGGCATTATTTTACTTCCATAGAAACTCATATTCGCACCTTGAATGTTTCTCGCATTAAGTGTACATGGGTTGGTCACTGTTTTCATTCCCAATTTGCTGTATAGGCAAGAGGGACAGTTATTCTTATACAGAAGAACACTGCTTTTGAACCTGAAACAGTGGTCTCAGATCCAAACGGTTGTTATGTGATTGAGTCCGGAATTTTACAAACCGTCCCAGTTGTTTTAGCTTGCATATACTGTATGGTCCCAATTGGGACAACAGAACATATTTTGTTTTTCCATCACCAGCTGTAAATACTCTGGTTATCATTCTGTTCTCATTTTCACAGAGATGTGCAGTTGGGTTAGTGCTTTCCTTCCTGCAGGAGAAGTAGGAGGGCCGGCTGCCCTCTTCCACCTTGAAAGTGTATGTGGCTGCTATAGCAGCACATCACAATGAAGTGGATGGTAAGTCTGTTATATCAAATTGCTTACCTGTCTGTCCCGTTTCTACTACACTGCAAAATAAACCTTTTACTCTCACCATATTGCTGTCATTATGCCTGGTCTTTCCTGACAACAATATTGGACTGGTCTTCAAAACATACCATGTTGTCCAACTCTGGCAGACTAGATTGCCCTGTTAGATCCATGGAGATCAAGGTTTCTAATTAGTAAAGTCTTTTCTTTCTTTTCACATGGTCATCGTTCATACTCGCAGATAGTTTTTTTTTCTTTTTTTTTTTCTTTTGGATAATAGAATGATGCAATCTGTCAATTCCGGTGACTATCCTAGTAGTCATTTCCAATCATGTCCCCACCTCTTTGGGTTTTCTATTTTCTAAACCTATTTTTAGGTTTTCACAAGCCAAAACTTATTTAAAATAATGGACAGTTCACATTTACTTTCTGATAACATCTTCAAAGATTTCCTCACATCTCATAAATCTATATTTTAAAATAAATGACACTGTTTCTATTAGCAGCAACAGACTGTGGGAGGCATTCAAAGCCTTCACGCATTGCCACATATTTGCATGTCTGTCAGTTATGGAGATTTGAGAATACCAGGATGGCAGAAATATCAGACCAACTTTCTAAACTGGACCTCCAATATTCTCTCCTTCACCCACAACTTCATAAAAAAAATTCTGAGTATAACTTACTTCTTACTCGTTTAAAAGTTGAGTGCTAGGCAGCATTTACATTTTTTGAATTTGGGACAGTGAAAAAGTAAATGTTAAGCTTACTTTAATATCAAAGTGAAAGCTAATATCTCTTTCCAAGAGATTTTTAGCTTCCTACTTAATGCCAAGCTCAAATCTGAAGTAAGATCTTGACTAATTTAGATAAACTTTAATATTCGAATGTGAGGTTCTGAGAATAACCTTTAAAATGTTCACAAAAGCCAAAAGTTCACAAAAGCTAAAAGTTAAAATGTTGTTTTAGCTGTCAAGCTGTGTCATGGGGTCAAAGGGAAAGCCAGAGTCTTGTTTGCATTTAAACATTTACATAACTGTCTGTTTTTACTGAAGTTAATTTTTGACTATGCACACTTTTGCCTCTTGTAAATCTGCAATGCAGAGGCAGTTCCTAATTTGATCTTGAAATTATCACATTATTACCTGTGGTAAAATATGAGGAACACAACTCTCATTTTAATTATTGCTTTAATAGTTCCAGCTTTGCTTGCTGACAAAGGTAGGAAGATCAGAATTGACCTAATTTAAGATTATTTTAGGTGCTATATTTCCACAGTGGTAAAAGGTAAAATCATTTTTGGCTCATTGTCAATATATCTCAGTTTAAATGTTTAATATTGGCACTTACATGATGAATTTGTGTTAATAATGTTAGATTAAATCTTAAAAGATTAAGTCAGCATATGCATTGAAATGATGTAATATCAGTTGTGTGCAGGTGGGGAGCTAGAGCTGATTAATAAATTAGCCATAGGGACAATAAATAGTAAATTATAGCTAATGACAGCTATGTTGATTAGTGCATTTGTCCTTATTTTTTATGCATTTATTCTTCATTGTATTTTTGTGTCTCTACAGGGAAGAATTATACCAAAGAAAATGTTTGCCAAGAGCTCAAAGCCATTGGAATTGAAAAATTCAAAGAAATGCAAGTATAAAGTTATTTTAGGATTTACACAATTCTTAGTCTCAACCACAGTTTATGGATATATAAATATTTGGTTCTCACGTATAAAGTTATTAAAAATTAGTTTTAACAATTATTTTGTTATACATAGCTTAATTCCATTCACTTTTATCCACAGAATAGGCTATCCCTGCATTTCTGTTTGATATATAGAAAAAAAGAGGAGATTCTTTGAACATGCTTGCATAAGTTATGTTTCTCGTCAATCCTTCTGCAGGTTCACTGTCCTCTACAGTCAAAAGTTCCCGAATGGCACATTCGAGGAGGTGAATTGTGTGGCAGATGAAATGACCAAGCTTGCAGAAAAATGCTGCAAAGATGATGCCATTCCTGACTGCTATGATAAAGGAGTAAGTGGTTGTCCTTTACGATAATGACATATTTTGTGTCCAAAACCAAACTCCATTCAAATGAATCCCAGGTGTCAGGGAAAAGTTATGCAAATACAAATCTATTAGCCATTAGATAAAACACAAAAGACGACTTTCACACTGTTCTCAACTTAACTGTGGGTTATCGTATTTTTATTAACCGCCAGTTATGATCACATCTAAATCAAACATTTCACACTGGTCATTTTGAATGAGGGGTTACCACTGCTTTCAATGAAAACCTGCTGGAGAGAGAAAGCAGTCCTAACCAGGTGTTGAGGAATTGGTTGATTAGCATCACCTCCTCATGCTAGTAAATGCTCCCAGCAGGCACAGGATGTAGACTCCAACATCGGTCAGACGTTAGATTTTGGTTGAAAATGCAAATCGGGTTGACATCTTAATCAAACGTTTGTTTGACATCAACCTACGTTGGGCAGACGTCGCATTTTGGTTGGAATAAACACCCAAAAATAAAAACGGCAATGCATAAAAAATATAAAAAATGTATTTAAATAAAAAAGGTGAAATGCATGGCAGGACACTTATTACTAAACAGATATACTTTTTTTCTGTCAGACGTCTACAGAAGTTCTCATTGAGATATAGGGCCCTATTTTACCGATCTAAGCGCACGGCACAAGTGCAGTTAGGACATGTCCGAATCCACTTTTGCTAGTTTAATGACAGGAAAAATGGTCGGCGCGCCGAGCACATGGTCTAAAAGGGTTGTCCCTATTCTCTTACTGAGTAATGGGTGTGTTTTGGGTGTAACATGCAAAAAACTAATCAAAGTGTAATTTCCCATTCCCTTTAAAAGCCAGTTATGTCTCCAGAGAGGAAACAGATCTGCTTGTGCACGAGGTTAAAGCGTGCAAGCAGACCATCAACGGGACATGCCGGTTTCCACCATATCTTTATGTACACAATATTAATATTTTACATTGTACTCCTTTTATTTTTAATATTTGGCTAGTTTGTGTGCTGCTGCGCATCCATGTATGTGTAATAAGCAGAGTGTATGCGCGTTGTGGAGCCGCCGATAGGCACACATTACTTACGCACTCTTTAAAACAAAAAAAAAATACTGCACCATTGACTTTAGACCAGGTTTCAGTTGGTCAATGGCACTGTCTATTTCAGTTGCCTCAAAATAGCAACGCTCCAACAATGCGCTTGAACACACCTCGTTTTCAGTCCTGCACGCCCATGGGTGCTCAAATGGGCGAAAATGCATTTGCTATTTGAACAAAGTGGCGCAGGACATGAAAATGATAACTGCTTCAGGCTGAAACTAGCAAAAAACACTTGCGTCGTGCCGGGTGTGTGATAGGGCCCTTAGATGTTAATGTCTGGTTGAAAATGTTTCGTTTGAAGTCACCATCATTGTAATTGTATTTTTTTACAGTCTATGGGACTGACTTAAAGTAGTTGGAAGTTGAGAGGTTGATATTGATATAATAAAATAATTAGTTAAAATGCTAAACAAAAGTTACATAAAAACGTTTCCTTTCATAATTTAAAACAAACAATTTTTGATTATTTACAAAGTTTTATGAAAGGAGATTTTCAAAGAATTATTTTGGCACAATGGCGCCCCCTCCCGTCCGGCGCCCTTATGCACTGCATACACTTACCCCGTTTTTACACCACTGGGTATGAGCTGTTGGCAGTGATTGCATCGTGGTTTGTTTCATGGGTTTATTTAGCTAAAGAGTGGACTGAGGAGCATTAGTGATGACACATTGAAGGAAAGAGGCACACATTTATTAAGTCACCAGTGTGGTGATAATAATAATAATGATAATAATAATAATACATTTTATTTATAATGCACTTTTCTAAACCCAAAGCGCTACAGACAGTAAAAGCAAATAAAATACAGAAGTACAAGAGTAATACAGAAATAATCATTACAGTACAACAGGGGCAGGCGGATTAAGATGCGATCGAAACACGGGTTTTATTTTGGAGACATGAAGGCCGGGATGAATCCTCTTGTACGCTTGAGGAAGGTTGAGGCGGACTGTCACCGGAATAATAATTTTGGTGATAGTGAACGGGCCAATGAATTTGGGAGCTAGCTTATTAGAGACGGAACGGAGAGGAATGTTCTTGGTAGAGAGCCACACTTTTTGACCAGCGACGTATACGGGTGGCCTCGACCGGTGGCGATCGGCCTTAGCCTTGGTGCGCGCCCCCACTTGGAGCAGAGTCTCACGGGCTCTGGTCCATGTGCGGTGACACCTCTGGACAAACGCATGAGCGGAGGGGACCGCGACTTCGGATTCCAGACTGGGAAAAATTGGTGGCTGGTAACCTAAACTACATTCAAACGGAGATAGGCCCGTGGATGACACTGGTAACGCATGGGCGTACTCCACCATTGAGATATGTTGGCTCCAAGAGGAAGGATTCCTGGCAGCCAAACACCGCAACACTCTTTCCAAATCCTGGTTGGCTCTCTCGGTCTGGCCATTGCTCTGGGGGTGAAACCCTGAGAACAGACTAATGGTCGCTCCCAGTAATCTACAAAACTCATGCCAAAATTTGGACACAAACTGGGGTCCTCTGTCGGAAACCACGTCTATCGGGAGGCCATGTAAGCGAAAGACGTGATCTACAACGGTCATGCTGTTTCCTTGGCTGAGGGTAATTTGGGCAAGGGAATAAAATGAGCCGCCTTCGAGAATCGGTCCACCACGGTCAAAACTACCGTGTACCCTTGAGAAGGTGGGAGGGCGTTGATAAAATCTAGCGCAATGTGGGACCAGGGTCTCGAAGGGACAGGCAGTAACCCATCTGGAGGTCGATTGGAAGTCTTACCAGTGGCACAGACAGAGCAAGCCAAAACAAAACTGTGAATGTTGCGTGCCATAAGTGGCCACCAGAATCGTTGCTTGACCATAAAACTGGTGCGATTAACTCCTGGATGACAAGCTACATTGGAACAATGCCCCCACTGAATAACGTCTGACCGTAATCCCTCCGGCACAAATAAACGATTCGGTGGGCAACCGGGCGGAGGCGTTACCCCTTCTAAGGCCGTCTTGACCTTCGATTCGACCTCCCATGTGAGTGTGGAGACAAATAGGGTCTCAGGTAAAATGCACTCAGGAGTAGACGGGCGTTCGGAACGGTCAAAAATGCGCGATAAAGAATCGGGTTTGATGTTTTGGAACCCGGGCGAGAACCCGGTACAAGAGAGAAAAATCAAAACGTCCAAAAAAAAAAAGTGCCCACCGAGCCTGCCTGGAGTTCAATCTTTTGGCGGTTCTGATATATTCCAGCTTCTTGTGATCGGTCCAGATGATAAAAGGTACCCCCAACCCTTCTAACCAATGACGCCATTCTTCCAACGCTAACTTGACTGCCAACAATTCTCTGTTACCAATGTCATAGTTACGTTCGGCAGGCGATAAACGACGAGACAAAAACGCGCAGGGATGCATCTTGTTGTCCGTGAGAGAACGCTGGGAAAGCACTGCTCCTACCCCCACCTCTGATGCGTCGACCTCCACCACAAACTGACGTGATGAATCAGGGGCTATCAAGATGGGAGCTGAAACAAAGCAGCCCTTCAGTTTGGCAAACACAGCCTCAGCTGTGTCTGACCACCTGAACGCAGTTCGGGGGGAGGTCAAGGCAGTCAGCAGCGCGGCTAGTTGGCTGAAATTGCGAATGAAACGCCGGTAGAAGTTGACGAACCCCAGAAACCTCTGTAGGGCCTTACGGGAATCTGGACTTGGCCACTCCACCACAGCCTTAACCTTCTCAGGATCCATGCGTACTCCCTCAGACGAAATGATGTACCCTAGGAAAGGAACAGACTGTGCAAGAAAAGCGCATTTCTCCGCCTTGACAAAAAGCCCATTCTCTAGCAACCTCCGAAGCACTCGTCTGACATGTTGAACGTGATCCTGGAGAGACAAAGAAAAAATCAATATGTCATCCAGGTAAACATATATGAACTGATCAACCATGTCTCTCAACACATCATTGACGAGTGCCTGGAAGACCACTGGGGAGTTCGATAAACCGAACGGCAAAACCAAATATTCAAAGTGACCCCTGGGGGTATTGAAAGCGGTCTTCCACTCATCCCCCTTCCTGATGCGAACCAAATGATATGCATTACATAAATCCAACTTTGTGAAAATAGATGCTCCCTGCAACCTCTCGAAGGCTGAAGACATCAACGGCAAAGGATAAGTATTCTTAACCGTGATGTTGTTCAACCCCCGGTAATCAATACAAGGTCGCAGAGAACCATCCTTCTTCCCCACAAAAAAGAATCCCGCCCCCGCTGGAGAAGAGGAAGGGCGGATGAACCCAGTAGCTAGAGAATCAGAAATGTATTTCTCCCGTACCTGGCAGGAAATCTATAGCACAGTCATAGGGACGAAAGACATGAGGCATAACAGTCATCACTCCAAGCAGAAACAGAGTTTTGACCCCACTCTATCCTGGGTCCGTGTTTCACCAACCACGGGTAACCCAGGACAATAGGAGCGTGAGGTGACTGAGTGAGGTAGAGTGAAGTCCTCTCAGTGTGATTCCCTGAGGTGATGAGTGTGATAAGTCCAGTGGAGTGAGTGATACCCGGGAGTTCTTGGCCATTGAGTGCGTTGATGGTGATAGTGCTCTCTAAAGCAGTGATGGGGAGGTGAAGTCTACGTGCCAGTGAGAAGTCCATAAGGTTTCCTTCCGCTCCCGAATCCACCAGCGCCTGGCAGCTGAAGGAGTGTTCCACCCACTGGAGTCTAACCGGGAGGAGAGTAGCGCTCGAGGGTCCGATCATGGAGAGCCGTCTTACCGCCGGGCTTGGCCTTTTAAAGGACAGGTGTTGATGAAGTGGCCGGGCTCCCCGCAGTAGAGACATAGATCCATCGAACGGCGATGTTCTCTCTCCTCCCGGGAAAGCCGAGCTCGACCTACCTGCATGGGTTCAGGATCGTTAGAGGGACTGACCGCGTTCATACTCCTGGGACTGGGACTCATGGTGAAATCAGCCGCAGGCATCCGGTACGGTCGGCTCTCTCTCTGTTGAAGACATGCATCGACCCGTAATGCTAGCTCGATAAGTCCATCCAGTCTCTTGGGCAGCTCCAATGTATATATTTCCCTCTGAACGCGGTCAGCCAACCCATGCAGGAACATGTCCCACTGCGCCTCCTCGTTCCATTTTCACTCGGCCGCCAGTGTTCGGAACTCTATGGAATAATCGGAGACTCACTGTTGGTCCTGGCGAAGGTCGGCGAGTTGGCGGGCCGCCTCGCGTCCAGCGATAGCGTGGTCGAACACTCGCGTCATCTCCTGCTCGAGTGCCTGGAACGAGGAGCAGCACTCATGCTTGTTCTGCCACACCACTGTTCCCCACAGAGCCGCGCGTCCAGAAAGCAGTGTCATCACCAAGGCTACCTTCGACTCCTCAGAAGCAAATGTCACAGAGAGAAATGTTGAAGAGAGAAATAAATTGAGCACTTGGTTAGAAACGTTCTGCAAAGATTAGGTTCGCCCGAATACCTCTCTGGTGCGGGAATGCGCGGCTCTGGTTGATGAAAAGTCCCTGGGGGAACAAGCGGGGGCGGGGCTAGCGCAGTGGGAGCTCTCAGGTGTTGGAATTGACAGGTGAGCTCGGACACCTGCGTTACCAAAGCCTGTATCGCCCGTCCCGAAGCTCCGATCTGCTCGTCCTGGCGATCCATCCGGGCGTGGTTTCCGGCGAACATCTGCTCAATTCCGGGAGCACTCGCTGAATCCATAAGTAGGCGTTCTGTCATGGTGCGCTAGAAAATAGTCAAGGATTCAAATGCGAGTGAATTGGTCTTTATTTCACAGTCAAAAAGAGAATAGACAAGAGGGCTCAATTTGACAGGCGGAGATCACAGGAACAACTCAGTGAAGAAAGTAGCAGAAAGACCCTCAGGCAAACTCAGTGTAGGAATGGCAGATAATCCGCGGGCAGACTCGGTAACGCAGGGACTCAGTAGGCAGATGCAGATCCAGGTGAAGGAAGATGATCCTCGGCGAAGCGTCGTAGAACCAGCATGGAAACAGGACTGGAAACAGGAGAACAAAGAGCACAGACCTAGGAGATCCTCCACAACCATCTGACAAAGACAAGACGAGTAAGCAACAATAAATAGGACATCCTCATTCAGAACAGCTGGCGCTGATCGGCTCATCAGTGAATAACGAGCCAGCTGATGAGCCGCGCCCATTCACTCGACACGCACACACATAGCGAGGGAGAGTCAATGAATCCATAAACCGTGACAAATGTGGGAGCATCTCTAACAATAAAGGAAGTGCATTCCATAACCTGGGTGCAGCAACAGAGAAGGCTCTCTCCCCCATAGATTTTAATCTACAGGGAGGCTGCTGAAGACTAAGTGAATCAGTAGACCGAAGGGAACGGGAAGGTGTATGCAGGCTGACTAAGTCACAGATATAAGAAGGGGCTACTTCATGCATAGCTTTGTATGTTAATGTGAGAGTTTTAAAAGCAATACGCGACCGAACAGGAAGCCAATGCAAGCTATAAAGCACGCCTGTAATGTGCTGACGTGGTGAAGTGTATGTAAGCACACGTGCTGCTGAATTCTGGATGTACTGCAGCCGTTTTATAGATTTAGCAGGTAAACCAACAAATAGTGCATTACAATCAATCCTGGAAGTAACAAATGCATGAATAAGCCTTTCAAGCATCAGGTAGAGTAAGGGCCTAATTCTTACAATGTTTCTGAGATGATGGAATGCAGATTTTGTAATACTCTTAATATGTGAGTCTAGGTGAGCTTCAAAAATCACACCAAGGTTACAAGCATAAGAAGATGGAAATAAAACACTATCATCCATAATCAAATAAAAATTTCTCCCTTTGTGAGTAGCCGCGGGTGTGCCAATCAGAATCAGACAGACAGAATCTCTGTCTTGAAAGAATTCAATTTTAAAAAAATGATGGTGCATCCACGTTTTTATTTTCTGCACACACTCCGAGAGAATTTTAGAGGTGACAGTAGGATCAGATTTGGAGCTGATGTAAATTTGAGTATCATCAGCATAAAAGTGATACCCCAAACCATATTTCCTAATTATTTGCCCCAAAGGAAGCATATAAACACTAAACAATATGGGACCCAGGACAGATCCCTGAGGAACACCATGGCGGACTTGTCCAATTTCAGATTTGTTGTTTCTCAAGACAACAGACGGGAAACAATCAGTGAGGTAAGAATTGAACCAGTTAAGCACAGTACCAGTGATACCAAGCCAGCTCTCCAGCCTATTTAGCAGGATGGAATGGCACACTGTGTCAAAAGCTGCACTGAGATCTAGATGGTAGAGGCTCCTGAGTCGCCTGAGACAAGCCGGTTTTTCATAACACTAACCAAGGCTGTCTCTGTACTGTGTCCCTTTATAAACCCAGACTGAAAATGTTCGAAAAGCTTGTTGGATGAGAGTGGAGTTGTGCCACAACAACACGTTCAAAAACCTTAGCAAGAAAGGGCAGATTTGCGATTGGCCTGTAATTTGATAGGTCTGACTTATCACATCCAGGCTTTTTAAGGACTGGTGTAATAGCTGCAACCTTTAGGGCTTTTGGAACAATACCAGTTGTAAGAGAGGTGTTCACAATGCCACAAATGAGGGGACTAATTGAAGAGAGACACCCCTTAAGAACAGATGTTGGGATTGGATCAAGGTACGAGTAGTTGTATTCATTGCCATCACATCATTTTGAAATACAATCAATAGTGACTATGTTAAAACTGGAGAATGCAGTTTCAGGAAAACTAACTGGATAGGTCTCTCAGGAATCGCAGAGCAAGGTACCAAACCGATAGACTTATAGATGCTTAAAATTCTATCCATAAAAAAACTAAGAAATTTGTTACACTCCTGCACAGAAGAACAAATTGATGGCTTTGACAAAGGGGAACTGGAGCGCTACTGGTATCCCTTGTATCCTCTGGTGCTCTTGGAAGGGTTAAATGTTCAAAAAATTGGAAAAAATCCAAGTCCAGGCACTCAGTAGGTTACAAAAAAGTAAAAAAGCCTTTATTGATTAGTAGAGGGCTAAAACATTGAAGATAAAAACACCAACGTGTATCGGCCCACAGAGGGATGTTCCATAAAAGACGCTTAGAAAAGCGGGGATTGAACTCCAACACCGAACTTGAATGAGCCTAACAAATAAGTTGGGGCTAAAGTGGTTCCATAAAAGGTAATTGAAGTTCACGCAATCTCACTAATTTGATCCAGGTTTATCAAGTCTAGATAATTGCGTGTGCATGCGTTTTTGAAGTAGCCCTAGAGGTCGATCGTGGATCAAATCGATCTACCATCAAACAGCGTATATTTTGTGCTGTTTTATGCGTTTGTGATATGTTTTTTTTTTTTTTCCTCAGTGCAAAACTTACATTTAACAGTTATATTCTCCATCTGTAAATGTTATAAAGTCATGCAAATGTATCCATTTTGCTGCTAATCTTCATATTGAACGAGCGCTGCTGCGTGCATGCGCGCCAAATGAGCGCAATAATTCTGACTATTAGACTAAAATATACATTTTGCTTGGAAAATTAATATGCGATATTTTATAACACTAGAAATATCTTCTTATTATAATAATTTATCTTTAGGATGTTGGATAAGTTGCAGTGAACTTCTAGCGAACAGAAGTACTTCAGTGAACAGAAGTAGCCTAATTCAGGGAAGTTTATTTTAAGAAACTAAATATATAAAGATACAAAATATAGTTTTGGGTATAGGACCTATGCTACTTAATAAAGATGATGTATACTTATTTAGAATGCTGAGAATTACAGCTTTTAATGCAATACTTTTTTTGGAGAAAGCAAGAATCCCCAGTTTTAAATAAGTAGATTTAGTTTCAAAAGTACACTATGGAGAGGATAACATGAAATTAAGAGCAAATGTATACATTTTGAAAAGATATGTGCAACTCTAAAATCAAAGAATATTCCATAAAATAAAGGAATATATATTAGCCTACATTAACTACATTTTTATATAACCCTCCCTCCCTTTTATTTCTAGTTATTTGGGTTTTTTTATTTATTTATTAATATTTATTTATTGTTTTTTGTCTTTTCCCCCTTAAATCATATGTAAAGTGTCTAACTATGTACTTTTTGGTTATTGTTCTAATCATGTGGTTTTTAGGCTATGTGTTGGTGGGTATTATCACAAAAGAAAAAAAAAGTAGAAGGAAAAATAAATAATAAATGAATATTTATTGGGGGAAAATATGATGTCTTTAAAGGAACTGTCCATTTGTATAATTGTGTTAAATGTGTTTGAATTGAAAGCCACAATAAAGTACATAATATATAAATATATATATATATATATATATATATATATATATATATATATATATATATAAATGCTTAAATATTTGTTATTTGGACAATAGATGTGCCTTATTTAGAATCTTAAACCTACAAGTGAATTTTTATGATAACAATAACTGTACTATTGTAATGGAGGGACTATTGTAATGGGGTAAATCAAATGTAGGCTAATATACTGCCAATTACTAAGCTCAGATTCATCTTACCAGTTAAAATTTATACTGTGCTTTTGTAATTATTTATTTTTTAATTTTGTGATTTTAACTTCTGCTTTAAAAAGCTTTTTTTTTTAGATTGTGTTCTAATGTTCTTCTAATAATCATAAACATGTAATACAGCTGCCAAACAAAACCAGAGAGAAATGTATTCATAAATCTTTAAAACAATCTAACTAAATCTTGGGCACAAAACATTCAGCCAGTAAAAAAAGAAAACCTGTAGTATATATATTGTATCTATCTATCTATCTATCTATCTATCTATCTATCTATCTATCTATAGTGTCTAATTTATAATTTTAGCCTTATTTAAGTTGATTTTGTTGTACACTGTGTATTTATTTTTGGACTAATAGTGGTTAATAAAGTCCAATAATGGTATGAGAGAGTGTCAGTGGTAATATCATTAGCCAGGTTTCCATCCAAGTGTTTTTTTGCGAAAAAAGGTTTAGCGCATCAAAATGTTTACCGATATAGCTGATGGAAATGGCAATTATCGATATTTTTTTGCAAATGTCGACACAATCCTTTTCCGTTTAACTTTAGCGCATACATTCTATGTCGATACTTTAAATGACGCGAAAAAATAGTTTGGAAACACTTTTTGTCGAAAAAAAAGGGCTTTAACGCAAATAAATGTGGTGTCACATGATTTTCATCACGTGCGCACTAGCGGCGCCAGGATTTTGGTTTAAGGTGAATCAAAGAAAACTGGGCCAGTTAAAATAAGCCAAAAAAAAAAAATCCCCCTTCATCTCCGTTTCAGCGCTTTTCTGCGGCACTGAGGACAGCGACTCAGTAGCCTACCTGAATTTTATGCGTAATTAGCATAGGTTTAAAATAAATTAAACAGGATTTTTTTGTTGCTTTTTTAATACAATTACAATTTCATTTCATTTATTGTTTAATAAAATTATAGGCCTATTATTTTTAGTTTATTAACAGCAACAACAGCTGTAAAGATGAAGTTGACGATCGCCATCTCCGTAGTGAACGCACCTATATGCACATCATGGATTACATAATCAGAGAGTAGCCTATTTCTTTTCGTTTTAAAAATTGTTAAAAAGACATTTCAAGCTTTCTTAAGATATCATGTCTGTGAGGCATATGCTGAGTTTCGTTAAGTTAGGATGAGATGCGCTCCTGTTCACGAGCAATGCAAGTGACCGCGCGGGCGCCTCTATGATTGTTGTCTGCTATATTTAAATATTTTTATTTATTAAATGCAGGCAATTGGTTGATAAAAAAAAAATTAAAATTAAGATACAATTTATACAAAACGAAATTCACTTTAAAAAAAGTCTTTCAGCAAAACTTAACTTAATTAAGTGGTCAAAATCATGTCTGACCCGCTCCATGTCTCTCGATATTGCTCATCCTATCTTAGTCGTGCGGTTTACTTTTCATAATCAACATAGATGAAAAAATAACATTATAATATTTTAACAAATATGAAACTAAATGCGCTTATTTAATGGCAACAACACAGTAGGCCTACAGATTCTCTATTTGTACAAATTGCTGTACATTTATTTTATTCTGAATTTTGTACACATACCTTGAAAGGCATTTCTTTGTGCATGCATGTAAAACATATCTGCAACATTTATCAAGTTCACTGATAATTATGCGTGCATTTATTAATTATTATCAGAGAGAGAGAGAGTGTGTGTGTGTGTGTGTGTGTGTGTGTGTGTGTGTGTGTGTGTGTGTGTGTGTGTGTGTGAAACGGCACAGGTTTTGTGATTTTGGCTAAAAACGGCATAGGCCTAATTATCTTTAAAGACCACTGAGAATGTTTAAAAATAGCTCAAAATATGATCGGAGTGGGACTTTACTGAATAATGTAACAAGGAGCATGTAAACTGCGTTGTTTGTTTATGGAATGGATCGCAAATAGATCTGAATGAAGAAACGTACAAAACCATAGTAGAAAATGTACCAGGCCCACCCGGGCCCAATGGTAGCGCCGCGGCTGCGTGCAAGGTGCAGTCGTCACAACAAAAACCATGGCGGACTCGGAGCAGTACTCATGAGATGTACACACAGCATATCGATGGACGGTTGTTTTACCAACCCCGAAAGTTTCGCCCACTACTCTTTAGCCTACCCGGCGCAGGTTGCCAGCTTGTACAGGGCAATGGCAATCCGCTTTCGTGTCGGAACCGGTGGTCGGGCAACCTGGTAGGCGCAACATCAGGACCAATGAATCCACACAGCATCTCAAACGTCGGCCGTGTCATTCTAAAATGTTGCACCCAGAGACTTTCTGTAAAGTGTCTCTCCACAACTTTCTCCCAGAACGCCGTATTGCGTGGTCTCTCCCAGACCCTTGGACTTCGTCGCATAACGGTAGTTAATTCAAGCCCTATCAGATGAGCAACTGTTAAATTCTGCCGTCGTCTTCTGATATTTCGGACACTTGCAATTATTTGTGAAATTGAAATGACAGTAAGCTGGCAAATTTCAATTAACTGCCTGAATACTCTCTCCATTATTATTATTATTTTTTATTTGTTTGTTTGGTGTTGGGGGTGTGCTGACTGGAACCCCAGAAGGTAGAATTTGCGATAAAAAATAAAATAAAATAAATGATGTATGGAAACGGCTCAAGTGCACATTTTTTTTGCGATACACCAAAACATATGCGACAAATCGCTTTCGTCATTCGTGACGTCATCACGCACACAATCGTATCGGTAAAAGGCCAATTGAATAGGCAAAGTTCGTAATGTTTTTTTTATCGCATATTCACTTTGTCGATAACATAGCGCAAAAAGTGGATGGAAACTAGGCTAATGTGTTCTTGTCGGTCATTGTTAGAGGACCTGTGTAACAGCTGAGGCTTAGCCTGACAGTTAGCCTGCCCTGGACCAGGCTAGTTTTCCAGCATAAGTTGCCAGGGTAACTGAGTTTGAACTATTTTAAGTTTGCTTTATGAAACAGAATCCACCGACAATAAGTCTGACTAACCAAAATAAGCCTGGCTTGTATTCTAATCTTGTTTTATGGAACAACCCTCTGGCCTTCATCAGGGTGTTGGTAACAAACAGACAAACACAAGCAGTACTTATAATTGCATTGGTTTCAGGTTCAGGTTTTGGCCACTAGAGGCAAAAGTTAAAGTCATGCCTAATGTTAGAGGTTACATCATACAAGCAGAGCCCGTCTACGGAGAGCCTTGGCACTTCCTATTAGCCCCATTGTATCGATCTTGGTTGCAGTTCCATTAGAATTCCACTGGAGGTGATCGCGGGCGAGTGCAGACTGAATGGGAGTCTATGGGGCTAGACGGCTAAATGTGTCTCTTTCACCCGATTGCCTTTGAGAAATCTCAGATTTTATTGTAAGTTTTGCAAGTTCAACATGGGTTATAGGTCGAAAGTTGAATGATCGAGTACTTATTTCTTTTCGATTTCTTACAGGTTGAGTTGTTGTAGCCCATAACACGCTAGCATTCTGCTAATATGACATTTTAAAAGACTTTTTAAACCAAATAAGTGACTCTAAAAAATCTACCACCCAGCAATGTGTAATTTCTTTGCATCTCCTTTCGAATACAACATTCAAATTACTAGACAAAAAATTATATCCTGAGAAAAGTGGATTTTGAGGGTTTTTCGCCATAGACCTCCATTCATTCTGCACTCGCCTGCGAGCGCCCCCGCATGGACAGAGACGTGTTACTGCAGCCAGTCCAGAAACCGGAAGTAAGTAGAGAGTGCAAAGTAGAATTCTCTTCCTATTAGACATTCTCTGATACAAGTACAAGGCAAAATAAGAGATCTCCAAGTGGAAAACCATCACTTCAAACAACTAGTTGTAACATAAACGACTCTGGGTAAATGCGAATTATCTCAAGGATATAGGGAATTTTGGAAATATTAATAATCATAACTCATGGTCATAATTCATAAGTCGCATGTACATTAACTTTATCAATTATCGAGATTACCTTGTTCTGTAACTGGTCTGATCATCAGTCATTCGTCCAGCGAATAAATGTAAGATTTTCACAGTTAAGAAGGGGGTATTTACAAACTCCAAGAAAGTTTTATCTTCTGGCCACGAACATCAAACTTTCTGAGTTTATTAATTAAAACTACTCAATGTAGTCTATAATATCGAGCTTGTAGCTTAATTAGATCTTTTGTTTCATTGACTTTATAAAAGCGGGCTTTCAAACACAGAGACAGTTAAAAGTATATATGAATTTTAATAAATGTAAAACTAGAGATTATATGAGCTACAAATACAAACGTACGTAAAAATGCAAACAATAAAACAAACAAACATTTAACCAAACAAGAACATACATGATCAGAATGAATGAAATGAAAGAAAGAAAGATAGAGAGAGAAGGGAAAAGCTAGTAATTATTACATACAGAAACCTAAGTTCACGAGACACCTGGAATCAGCTTTTAGGCAGATATAAATATACTTGCAAGTTTGGTCTCTGTTCGAGTGATGCTGAGGCAGGAAGCGCGGACGGTGTCCTGTTTCTGCTGCGTCTTCCGGTGTCGCGGGAAGCTTGAAAGGCACACTGAATGTAACGTTTACCGGAAAATAAGATTCATCTCCCATGAGGGAAGAGGCAAATAGATATAACTTAGTTGCAAAGAACGGCAGCTACGACTCGAACATGTGTTTGTCCGAGGAGAAGGCCGGAGCCTTTCAGATGTTTCTTGAAGCCGGGAAGAAGAGGAGGACGCGGTGAGAGCAGGGTGAGAGAGAGAGAGAAGTGGGGGTCTCTTCCTTTTAACAGACATCTGTTTACGCCCTCTTTTTGAGACAACAGCAAATCAGATCTTCTGATCTGAGGCGGGAAGAGGTTTCTTTGTTCGTGAAGAAACGCCTACGTTGACTGTCATGTGAGAGATCGGTATTTCCTTGAATAAATGCATATTATTGTACTTTGCAGTCAAGATTCGACTCCGACATGTTTTTCGCGTTGCATTGACTCCTCGAATGACGTTTTTGCATGAAAGAAATACAGGGTTACATAATTTCCTCATAATCACTAGCATAGTGATTTTGATTTACACATTATCTGGCCAATTATACACACATAAAAATACATATCAAAAACATTGTTATTGGATCACATGTGTGGAAATGTCTGGAATGTTGGCTTGCAGAGGAACTGGATGAGCTGCAGCTTTGGAGTCATAAAGTTTATGACCAGGTCGAGGTTGAATTACAAGACACTATTGAGGAACCTTCTTTCAGTGAACCTTTAGAATTCAAAATTATACTCTAGCAAACCACACCTCTATTATAAGGCAAACTAACCACACATACATAATGGAATTGTACATATATTTAAAAGAAATATTGCTTATCCTGAGTTACACCCAAAGGTTGGTCTCTTGGTGTGTGTGTGTTTGTGTTTGTGTGTGTGTGTGTGTGTGTGTGTGTGTGTGTGTGTGTGTGTGTGTGTGGAATGTCTCGAGTCTTGTCACGTGATTCAAAGGCATGGGGGTTTTAGAGGGGATTCTCCAAAAACAGGGTTCTTTTTGTGACTCAAATGTCCCTCTGGGGAGCCACAAAGATGCAATTTTGACCGTTCAAGCAGACTTAAAGGCGCCATGAACAGACCTGTTGTCTAAGGAGACAACGAAGGATGTGTTTGGAGATCATGATTCACTAATTTGAACATCATGTGACCGGATGTTATAGTCATTGTCGTTACATAGTATACTCCACACAGTATGTGAAGTCAATAGGTATAAATAGGCTAATGTTATCCCTCATAATTCTACTTTCATAGACAAGATGGTTCAAAACAAAATTAATAAGAAATGAACATTACTTTCACAAACAGCAATACACTGTACCTATTGGAACACAACAATCACAGAAAAGGTGAGAGGTCAAAATCCTCATTGAGACCTGGATGCCTGGTGGCCCTCAAGGAAAAGATCCAGTATGTCTCCCTTTGTTTAAGGCGTTTGATTATATCCCCACCCCTGGCATCAAGGCGAATAGCCTCAATACCCACTACTCGTAAGGTCGAATCCCTCCCATGTCTAGCGTCTATATAATGTTTGGCCATTGGATAATTAATATTTCCAGTCCGGATGGCATACCTATGCTCAGCTACCCTGTCTCTTAGTCTCCTTTTAGTGAGGCCTACGTAAAAACAACCACAAGTACATTCTAAACGATAGAATGCAATTTATAAAACTGTTAACAGTGTACGTCTTATTGCTAAAAACATCAATAAACATATCAGTTTTAGTCATATTTTCACAATAATTGCAATTACCAGAAGGAAAGTTTCCCTTAGGTTGACGAAGCCAGATTTCACATTTAGGAGCAGGAAGATAACTTTTAACTAACTTGTCTTTAATTGTAGGGGCCCTCCTAAAGCTGATCCCATGGGGGTTCCGTGAATATTTCCCGTAAAGTAGGGTCACATTCAATAATATTCCAGTTTTTCTTTATAATGTGTTTAATCTGGACAGCCTCCTTGCTGTAATGAGTGACAAAGTAGGGTTTCTGAGTTGACACTCTTTTAGGTCTAGACTGAAGCAGGCTCTTCCTTTCAAGTGATTGGGCTCTGTTATGAGCTTGAATGAGAGTTTGTGTTCGATATCCTCTCTGTCGAAAACACTGCTGCATATCCATAGATTGATTTTGGAAATCCGGATCTGAATCACATATACGCCTTAGTCTCTGGATCTGTCCAAAGGGTATGTTATCAATAAGCCATGGAGGATGAAAGCTATTTGCATGCAGTAAGGTATTACGATCAGTTGCCTTTCTGAAGATAGATGTACTGTATGCAGGAAACCCTCATTATCCTTTGAGATCCGTAGATCCAGAAAGTTTATGGCGTGTAGGTCATAGTCCAGACTAAATTTAATATTCTCATTTAAGCTGTTAACATAAACATGAAAGTCTACAAGTTCTTTTTCTGACCCTGAAAACATAAGAATCACATCATCAATATATCTACCCCACCAATTGATGACTTTGTTGGGATTTGCAGCACCATCACTAATGATAGACGAGTAGTACTTTGTTCTTGCTGTCATAAGTGCTTCAGCGTATTGACTCAAAAGTTCATCATACATTAGCTTATGGACAGTTAAACCTGAGTATTATATTGGCGTTCAAGCTGTCTGCTTTTCAACTTAAGAGCCCTAAGCTCAGTGGTATACCAAGGAGATGATTTAACAAATTAAGCAACACATTCTCTCCTAGGGGCCAACATGCCCAAAGCAGATGACAAAATAGAATTATAGTGATCAACAGTTTCAACTGTAGAGTGCTGTGAGATCGTACATGAAAGACTGTCGAAATTAATATTCTTGACATTTCTAAAACTAATGACCATTTTTTGAGCATTTCTTAAAGATGGAACATTTAAATTAAAAGTGAGAAGCTTATGATCACTAATACACAAGTCACTGCTGTCTAGCTGGTCAATGTCCACCCCAACAGAACACACCAGATCAAGTGTATGACCTTTATTATGACTGGGAAATTTCACATGCTGAGTCATGTTAAAACAGTCTAATACCTCCATGAATTCAACAGTTAGATTACTATTAAGGTTATCCACATGGATATTAATGTATCCAGTGAGAATCAGTGATGGACAGACAGAGCTAACAGATGTAAGTAGTTCTGTGAGTTCATTGAAAAACAAAGAATTAGGTTTTGGAGGTCGATAGATGAGTACAATAAGAACAGGAGAAGTACCGTTCATTTTGAAGGCAACACACTCAAATGATGATACGCAGGGAATGGTAATTTCCGTAATAGATATATCATCTCTGTAGATAACAGCAAGTCCGCCACCTTTACCACTTAGATGCGGCCTCTGGATATATGTATATCCCGGTGGAATACTCAAATTTAAGTTTATGAAGTCATTTGGTTGGTGCCAAGTCTCACAGATACAAAATAAATCCAGTCTTATTGTTCAAAGAACGAGCATTTAGATGTGCAAATTGCTCAGTGTCGAGTTGCATTTGCGGACGAGTCAGTTGTGGATAACGCATGTTTGCATGGCAGACACCGCGTAAAGAATGCTTTTTTGTTTCTGAGTCCATAGACCGAGAGCAAAACTTTAATGCCAGTCCCAGTAGTGCGAACATCCCGCACACTGTGTAATATTTCGGCTGATGTAGAAGTCGAGACGATTTCAGGGTCTTTTGAACACAGACGTCAGGAAGTAAATGATGTTCCAATGAGAGAAGTTCAGAGAAAGAGTACCATATCATGATGAAATCCAAATGTTGAAGGACCCGCTCTCCACGAAGCCCAGACAGGGTCAAAATGATGATGACAATAGATAGCAGGGAAATCCACATGATAGGAACAGAAATATCCAATTTGATTTACTTGAGAGAGAATCCAGACATGTTGTCACACAGCAGCAGAGATAGCAGTCACGCACCCAGCATCGTTCCCAGTTGACAGGATCAGCGATCCCACGGTTTTAGAACCGATCAAACAATGGTGGCACACTGTGAGGAAAATAACAGGAGGATGCAAATGCAAGTAAAATTCTCAGTTTATTTGAAAGCGGTCAGATGAAGACACAGGTCGGGGACAAACACTCAGGTGGAGATGAAGCAGGGACGAGATGGCGATCCGGTGGTGGTGCGGTGAACAGCGTGCTCGAGTGAAACAACCAGGAACCGTGGGACATCAGACGACACGAAGAACTGACGAAAATCCAGACGAAGAACTTCTCAGACGAGGCACAGGAACAGGACACACACCGAGGAACAACCACAACGATCTGACAACATGAGAGGGAAATTACTGGGCATATAAAGGGAACTGGGATTGAAGACAGCTGGTGACACTAATCGACACAACGAGTAACCACACCCACACAATTACATTCACACAGACACATCAGCATGAGACAGCCGATTCATGAACCGTGACAGTACCCCTCTCCCTAGGAACGCCTCCTGGCGTTCCCAGACAACCTTACCTGTCGATTGTAATCATCGATAAGGGAGTGATCCAGAATGTCTCTAGCAGGTACCCAACTTCTCTCCTCCGGACCGTAACCCTCCCAGTCCACCAAGTACTGAAATCCGCGTCCCCTCCGTCTCGAGTCCAGAATGCGATGTACCGAATAGGTGGGTTCCCCATCTACGAGTCGCGGCGGGGGGGGAACCGGGGCAGGCGGATTAATGTGAGAATAAAACACGGGCTTAATCTTAGACACATGGAAGGCGGAGTGAATTCTCCTGTACGCAGGAGGAAGTTTGAGTCGGACTGTCACCGGACTAATAATTTTGGTGACAGGAAACGGGCCAATGAATTTGGGAGCTAACTTGTTAGACACGGAGCGGAGCGGAATATTCTTGGTAGAAAGCCACACTTTTTGACCCACGACGTAAACGGGAGGCTTTGACCGGTGGCGGTCGGCCTTGGCCTTCATGCGCCGCCCTGCTTGGAGTAGAGTCTCACGGGCTCTAGTCCAAGTACGGCGACACCTCTGGACGAATGCGTGAGCGGAGGGGACCGCGACTTCGGATTCCAGACTAGGAAAAATTGGTGGCTGGTAACCTAAACTACACTCAAATGGCGAGAGGCCCGTGGATGACACTGGCAACGAATTGTGGGCGTACTCCACCACAGAAAGCTGTTGGCTCCAGGACGAAGGATTCTTGGCAACCAAACATCGCAACATTCTCTCGAGGTCCTGATTGGCTCGCTCAGACTGGCCATTGCTCTGGGGGTGATAGCCCGAGGACAGACTGACCGTGGCCCCCAGTAACTTACAAAACTCTCGCCAAAATTTGGACACGAATTGGGAACCTCTGTCAGAGACCACGTCCATCGGGAGGCCATGTAACCGAAAGACGTGATCTATGACTGTGACCGCTGTCTCCTTGGCTGAAGGTAATTTGGGCAAGGGGATGAAATGTGCCGCCTTCGAGAACCGGTCCACTACGGTTAAAACAACCGTCATGCCTCTGGAGGGCGGGAGGGCGGTGACAAAATCTAGAGCGATGTGGGACCAGGGTCTCGAAGGGACGGACAGCGGTCGAAGTAACCCATCTGGGGGCTGGTTAGATGTCTTACCAGTGGCACAAACTGAGCAAGCCAACACAAAATCGTGAATGTCGCGAGCCATTAATGGCCACCAGAATCGTTGTTTAACTAAAAAGCTGGTTCGCGTTAATCTGGTCACACGATTCAGTCGAGCGTCTACTCTCAAAGCAAGTTCCACCAATCCATTTAGCGTCTCGGGTAAGTCCAAAGCATAAATTTCTCTTTTAACGCGGTCAGCCAGCCCATGCAGGAACATATCCCACTGCGCCTCCTCGTTCCAACGGCACTCTGCGGCCAGGGTGCGGAACCGGATGGAAAAGTCCGCCACCGAGCCTTCTCCCTGTCTCAGTTCGGCGAGTAATCTGGCCGCCTCCTTACCCGCCACAGCACGATCGAATACCCTCTTCATTTCTTCGGAGAGTGCCTGGAACGAGGTGCAGCAGTTGTCTCCGTTCTCCCACACCGCCGTTCCCCAAAGCGCTGCTCTTCCTGACAGCAGGGTCAATACAAATGCCACCTTCGCCTGTTCACTCTGGAAAGTGCGTGGCTGTAGAGCGAAATGCATGGAACATCTCGTGAGGAACGCTCTGCAAAACTCCGGCTCGCCGGAATAACCCTCAGGTGTGGGTAGGCGTGGCTCTGGGCGATCATCTGCAGCAGGCGGTGGTGGTGGGGGAACGGGCGGCGTGGGGGGCGCAGTGGGAGTCCGTAGAAGTTGTACCTGTTGGGTGAGCTCGGACACCTGCTTCACGAGTGCTTGCACCGCACGACCTGTGCCCGAGATGCTTTCCTCTTGTTGGTCCATACGTGAGATACTGTGGGCGATGAAATCGTTGATCTGGGACGTGCTTGCTGCATCCATGATGTGGTCAGATCGTTCTGTGAGGAAAATAACAGGAGGATGCAAATGCAAGTAAAATTCTCAGTTTATTTGAAAGCGGTCAGATGAAGACACAGGTCGGGGACAAACACTCAGGTGGAGATGAAGCAGGGACGAGATGGCGATCCGGTAGTGGTGCGGTGAACAGCGTGCTCGAGTGAAACAACCAGGAACCGTGGGACATCAGACGACACGAAGAACTGACGAAAATCCAGACGAAGAACTTCTCAGACGAGGCACAGGAACAGGACACACACCGAGGAACAACCACAACGATCTGACAACATGAGAGGGAAATTACTGGGCATATAAAGGGAACTGGGATTGAAGACAGCTGGTGACACTAATCGACACAACGAGTAACCACACCCACACAATTACATTCACACAGACACATCAGCATGAGACAGCCGATTCATGAACCGTGACAGTACCCCTCTCCCTAGGAACGCCTCCTGGCGTTCCCAGACAACCTTACCTGTCGATTGTAATCATCGATAAGGGAGTGATCCAGAATGTCTCTAGCAGGTACCCAACTTCTCTCCTCCGGACCGTAACCCTCCCAGTCCACCAAGTACTGAAATCCGCGTCCCCTCCGTCTCGAGTCCAGAATGCGATGTACCGAATAGGTGGGTTCCCCATCTACGAGTCGCGGCGGGGGGGGAACCGGGGCAGGCGGATTAATGTGAGAATAAAACACGGGCTTAATCTTAGACACATGGAAGGCGGAGTGAATTCTCCTGTACGCAGGAGGAAGTTTGAGTCGGACTGTCACCGGACTAATAATTTTGGTGACAGGAAACGGGCCAATGAATTTGGGAGCTAACTTGTTAGACACGGAGCGGAGCGGAATATTCTTGGTAGAAAGCCACACTTTTTGACCCACGACGTAAACGGGAGGCTTTGACCGGTGGCGGTCGGCCTTGGCCTTCATGCGCCGCCCTGCTTGGAGTAGAGTCTCACGGGCTCTAGTCCAAGTACGGCGACACCTCTGGACGAATGCGTGAGCGGAGGGGACCGCGACTTCGGATTCCAGACTAGGAAAAATTGGTGGCTGGTAACCTAAACTACACTCAAATGGCGAGAGGCCCGTGGATGACACTGGCAACGAATTGTGGGCGTACTCCACCACAGAAAGCTGTTGGCTCCAGGACGAAGGATTCTTGGCAACCAAACATCGCAACATTCTCTCGAGGTCCTGATTGGCTCGCTCAGACTGGCCATTGCTCTGGGGGTGATAGCCCGAGGACAGACTGACCGTGGCCCCCAGTAACTTACAAAACTCTCGCCAAAATTTGGACACGAATTGGGAACCTCTGTCAGAGACCACGTCCATCGGGAGGCCATGTAACCGAAAGACGTGATCTATGACTGTGACCGCTGTCTCCTTGGCTGAAGGTAATTTGGGCAAGGGGATGAAATGTGCCGCCTTCGAGAACCGGTCCACTACGGTTAAAACAACCGTCATGCCTCTGGAGGGCGGGAGGGCGGTGACAAAATCTAGAGCGATGTGGGACCAGGGTCTCGAAGGGACGGACAGCGGTCGAAGTAACCCATCTGGGGGCTGGTTAGATGTCTTACCAGTGGCACAAACTGAGCAAGCCAACACAAAATCGTGAATGTCGCGAGCCATTAATGGCCACCAGAATCGTTGTTTAACTAAAAAGCTGGTTCGCGTTAATCTGGTCACACGATTCAGTCGAGCGTCTACTCTCAAAGCAAGTTCCACCAATCCATTTAGCGTCTCGGGTAAGTCCAAAGCATAAATTTCTCTTTTAACGCGGTCAGCCAGCCCATGCAGGAACATATCCCACTGCGCCTCCTCGTTCCAACGGCACTCTGCGGCCAGGGTGCGGAACCGGATGGAAAAGTCCGCCACCGAGCCTTCTCCCTGTCTCAGTTCGGCGAGTAATCTGGCCGCCTCCTTACCCGCCACAGCACGATCGAATACCCTCTTCATTTCTTCGGAGAGTGCCTGGAACGAGGTGCAGCAGTTGTCTCCGTTCTCCCACACCGCCGTTCCCCAAAGCGCTGCTCTTCCTGACAGCAGGGTCAATACAAATGCCACCTTCGCCTGTTCACTCTGGAAAGTGCGTGGCTGTAGAGCGAAATGCATGGAACATCTCGTGAGGAACGCTCTGCAAAACTCCGGCTCGCCGGAATAACCCTCAGGTGTGGGTAGGCGTGGCTCTGGGCGATCATCTGCAGCAGGCGGTGGTGGTGGGGGAACGGGCGGCGTGGGGGGCGCAGTGGGAGTCCGTAGAAGTTGTACCTGTTGGGTGAGCTCGGACACCTGCTTCACGAGTGCTTGCACCGCACGACCTGTGCCCGAGATGCTTTCCTCTTGTTGGTCCATACGTGAGATACTGTGGGCGATGAAATCGTTGATCTGGGACGTGCTTGCTGCATCCATGATGTGGTCAGATCGTTCTGTGAGGAAAATAACAGGAGGATGCAAATGCAAGTAAAATTCTCAGTTTATTTGAAAGCGGTCAGATGAAGACACAGGTCGGGGACAAACACTCAGGTGGAGATGAAGCAGGGACGAGATGGCGATCCGGTAGTGGTGCGGTGAACAGCGTGCTCGAGTGAAACAACCAGGAACCGTGGGACATCAGACGACACGAAGAACTGACGAAAATCCAGACGAAGAACTTCTCAGACGAGGCACAGGAACAGGACACACACCGAGGAACAACCACAACGATCTGACAACATGAGAGGGAAATTACTGGGCATATAAAGGGAACTGGGATTGAAGACAGCTGGTGACACTAATCGACACAACGAGTAACCACACCCACACAATTACATTCACACAGACACATCAGCATGAGACAGCCGATTCATGAACCGTGACACACACATAGAAAGACTCCACAATTTAACTCCAGTCTCATTAAAAGCAATGTAAAAAAAAAAAAAAACACCAACTAATAAAATTAATACTGTTTAAGAATAAGTAAATTAAAATGAAGAAAGCCGGACGGAGAAGCGGCAGCCAACATGCGCCAGCGGTCTCTCCACCGGAAGTGATGAAAACATTGTGAAGGACACCTGTTTGATCATTGTTTCCTGGAGTTGGGCTCTTGATTCTTAATATTTTTGTTAGTTTTCTCTGGCTACTTCAAACAGGTGCCCGTTTCAAGCTCTGTTTGTCTAATAAATTTAATTGACCTTGTGAATATGCAAATAAGGATGTTACCCGACAGTGTGACATCTTGAATCTTCAATATCCAGGACTGGCCTGAGCTAATGATAGCTGTAAGATATCAAAAGTTACCATAGCTAATGTAATTGTATACACTTGTCCAGACTGCTTTCAAAGGCATTAACATCGAAGAAAAACTGGAGAAAGACAGAATCACATGCTAGATGTAGCACAACATATCTTAAGTCTATCTAAAATAGATTTGTGACTACATTCTAATTACTGTGGAAGTTCTGGAGGTATTTAACTTAATTACATCTCTAACTAACACAGCCCATCTTGTTAGAAGTCTTTCACCCTTGATGGTCTTCATAGTGACAGGTTGTGTTTTTTTATGCCTGACTATATAAATCACATCTTGCTAAATCTCTCTGGCTTGATCTTCATCATAAACTCATCTGTTTTCATGTGTTCCTGACATCAAGTTTGTTTTAATTCTGTAAGTACATCAGTGGTTTGTTAGCCAGACCATTGCAGTGGCTGTCAACTCCAATAAGATTTGACTAGCAATGGGATAGAGGCATTTTAGCAATTATTCAGAGTTTGTGATTTAGAGCATTCTGTTTTCATTTAAAAAAAGATAATTATATTTTTGGAGAAAAATGTCATTCTAGCTGTTTGAATCCGATTGGTGGCATGGCTGCTAGCACACGTTCTGACATGGTTGTGGTACTTATGCAGATGACATGAGTTTAAATCTGCCTCATAACATTTACCAATCTAATTCCACCCGCTCATCCCTATTGATTCTTGCCCTTTATCTCCAACATCCAATAAAATAAGAAGTGCCAAAAGGCCACTTACTTGCAGGCTTTGTTTCCAAAATAGCCTCTTACATTACACATGCAAATAAAACTGTCCTTCAATTTGTGCACGGAGATAATAACATGAGTCCTGACTGGAGGCAACTCCAGCTCTACTCTAGAAACATTCCTGCTATCCAGTCAGTTATACCCTATCCTCTGCACACTTTAATGCAAATTAATTACAGTGCATGTTAGTTGGTGTGGGTGCGCAGTTACTCGCTGCTCCATTCAGTGTATCAGTGTCTTTCCCTAGGGACAGCTTACATCCATGTCATTAAAAAATAATTACTTGAACAAATGTCCTCATATGAACTGGCTGATTGCTCACATTGCATTTGCAATTCTAAATTCAAGGACTGTTTTAATGGGCTTCAAACACAGCACATACGAAAACAATTATGATGTATCCGATTGTCTCCAATGAAAATAATGGGCCTAGTTTATGAAACGAAAGTACGACAGAAATTCGTTTCCATGCAAACCTTGGCATTTATCAGTATGTACGTGAGCGGTGGCTACGATCAAATCTCACGTCAGGTCTCAGCTTGTGTACGCAAGTTTTTGAGTTAGTCTGAACTTGCGTGCAGCATAGTAAATCTGTTGGTGAATTATAATGAGAGCATTTTGTTTATTTATTTCCTGACTGAGTCCGAAGCTCATTAATGGAGCATTAACCATTATACGACTAGATTAGAATGTCAAATTTAAATTAAATTAAATTAGAGAACATGGGTGTCTGTGACCCATTACAAATACCACAAATGTTTGTTTGTTCTTTAGGCTTTTTTAGTTTTTTTATGTAGCTTTAGGCTACATGTCCAAATAGCAGCATAAACAACAGAATATGAGGATTCACGCATCGTCACATTGCCTGTAGCGCTTCTGTGAACCGAAATTAAGTATATAGCCTATAAAAGGAATAAAATAAATGGCTACACAAAATATATTTAGCTAAATTAACAGATTAACAAAAAAGAAAAACTCTGCAGGTCTAAGGGATTTTATTTGGGGATATTTAATTTAATTAATCAATCAACGATACTATTGATCAGCATTACCGAACGTAGACGTTCCACTAGAAACAAACATTGATGTATTGTTCTAATTTATTACTGTGAAGCTGCTTTGATACAACCTGTGTTGTGAAAAGCGCTATATAAATAAACTTGACTTGACTTGACTTGACTTAAGGTACAAGTAGTAGGTATAAACTACGCTGTTTTTTGTGACACTCTAATTTGTATTTGTTTTCTTTATATATATGTTTATTTTATTAAATACACCTGACCGCACAGGTGCCTCACACACACACACACACACACACACACACACACAACATATCACTTCTAGTGTTGCTAACTTGACATTTCAGCCATTCATCATCAAACTAAAATCAAGCAAAAAACAAACAAAAAAAAATTACACTGCTCAATTTAAATGCTCATGAGATTACTTCCTCTTCTTGGCCAGGTTACTTTCTCTGTTTCGTAAACTCTAGGGGCAAGGCTTCTAAACCGTGGATTTTAGGGGCATGATATTTAAAGGGATACTTCAGGATTTAGCATTACTGTGCGTTCACACCGCCAGCGGTGAGAGTGACAAAGTGGCTGGAAGCCATTCATTTTCAATGAGAGCTGGCGGCGAGGGCGGCGCGGCGCGTCTTGGACGGCGAGAGCGGTGAGAGGAGTTGAAATCAAGTCAACTTTATGGTAATAAGCTATGACGCGGTTCGGCGGCAACCAGCGGCAACCAGCGGCAACCAATCGGAATGTAGAAGTCCTCCGCCTGAGAGGAAAAAAATCACGCATTCTAATCTGCGTCAGAGCGTCCCCGAATCTTTCTACGGCGTCGGTGGCAGGGCGGTGTGAACGTACAGTTAAGCTTTGTAGTAGAAAACCTGTAGTATTTTCGAATTGCCGTGCTTTGCACACTCACATCCCCCTGAGACAAGAGATTTATGTATTTTTTGTCTGGAAAAAATCTTCCGATGACGCAAAAATCATCATTTTGCGTCATCGGAGGATTTTTTGGCCAGAGGCTTGAGACTAGCCTACAGCCATTAGTAGCGGCTGTCCCGCATGTTTTCAACCCGCCCATAGAGGGTGGGATCTCACTCACAGAATGTACATTACATCGTGTCAGCCATCTTTTTTTGGAAGCTAAGCTAGCAGGCTCTTGTTCTGTGGAGAAAGCTGAGTAGTAGGAGAAAGCTGAGTAGTAGAGGTTACCATCCTCTTTTTCCCGGACATGTCCGGCCGTCGAGATCGTCCAAAATGTCCGGGATTTGGCTTTTGCTTTCTGCAGTCGCCATTCATTGTTTACATGCACACCTTTTGTTTCAATCTAACTGAATTCATTCCGATTGGTGAATCTGAATGTAGTGTTTACATGAACGCAGGGCTCTCAAGTGTCACGCATTGAGCGTTGGCCATGGATGCATTGATCATTGCATCTGTCTTTCAAAGATGTCAGGTAAAAAGCAATTAAGCATCCTCTCATTCGCCCTGTCTTCAAAACTTGAGAGCCCTGTGAACGCTAAACAAGTGATCGGTTGATGTGCGTTTTAACATTTCTAAGAAAATTCCCGCTCCTCCGTGAGAGATACGAGACCGGTGCGTCTCAGTAATCACGCCACCGGCCTCGCGCCGTTCTCCAGCGCCCCTCAGCCTTGTCCTACTCGCCACAGTAAACATAATGAATGGCTACTGTTGAACGCAAAAGCCGAATCTCGGACATTTTGGGCGATCTCGAAATCAGACTCGTTACGGAGACTCACTAGTAGCCTAGCCTTGTTGTTTTAAACTGCGCTCTCTTACCGGTAGGCGTGGCCTCCTAGGGCAGCGAAGCAAGTGCATTCTGGGAGTTGTTGGCTTTCATCCACATAAGCCAAAAATACATTTTCTGGCTTTTCTCAGTCTAGAAAGCTCCAAATTCAAAAATAATTTCACATTTCTTCTACATAAATGACCAATTTTAAATACACATTCATCTTTCCAGAGGTGAAGTATCCCATTAAATGACGGTTCAGATCATCGATGGGATTGGCAGCATACAAATGTTTCATGAATCACACGTGAACCCTCTTGTAAGATGATTTCTGCGCTCGAATCTGCGCTCTTTTCTACGATAAATTGATAAATGAGGCCCAATGTCTCCTCCACAGAAATGATGATAAGTGAACTTGTATTGAAACATCATTAAAGACATAATTTCTTGACAAATTTACTGAACAAAAATGGTCATTTTGTCAGCACTTTACCGCGGTATGTTTTGCCTGCCTTTTTTTTTTTGTGTGTTGTGTTGCTTGCTTTTTATTCACATAGTAATCTCTATCTAAGGCTACAGAGATCTCTGAGAAGTCATGTGGAAAGGACTCTCCATTCCCCAAACATCCAGGCATTGAGCAGTGCTGCACACTTCAGGGTCATGAGAGGAAACTTTGTCTGGCCTCACTACGGTACTCTGCAGATGAGCTGCCATCCCTAATAGAGCCCACAAATGAGGAGATCTGCACTGAGTACACTCAATACAAGAAGAACTATTCTGTCAGGTGAGATTTGTCCCACTGGACTACTTATGAAGGCCACGGTGATTGGGGGTTCATCAGTGTAAATAAAAACAGAAGGGATCAATGCAACATTCTTGCTTAACCACTGGTCACTTTCATCTCTCATTCTCTTTAGCATACACTACTACGCAAATCATTAAGTCCTCAGAAATCCTTGAAGGGATTGCCCAGATATAGACAAACTTGCAGCCCTTTGAAATAACCATAGTTTAAAAGCACTAATTATTCAGACTAACTAATCACAACTTAACACTGACTTGAAACAGTAGCCTATGTCAGAATATATGCCACAATTAAGCATCTTCCGAATCTTTTTATAACAGCAAATTAAGCATTTCCTTCTGAATACATTCATTAGTATGAAGTATCCCAATTATATTACCTTAGACAAAATCATTGACTATTAAGTCTCTCTGAATAGCCATATCTCTCTCTTTTTTCCCAAACTATTCTCCCAGGTATAGCATGATTCGAGAAAGAAACTCATTTCCCTATCAGTCAGTCACGTCTCAACGTTATGTCGAAAGACAGTTGTTGTGGGATCTCACTTGGGTGAGATCAAGAACAAGCACAGGTGATGCTGCACCTTTTTAAAGATGGTATTCCACCCATGTATTTCTGGATGTGGTTGTTTCCTGGCCCTGTAAGATAGCCACGATCACTGCCTCATGTGTCTGGGCCGTGATGTTGAAGGTGACTGACTGATTGGAAACGTCTCGGTTACTGTACTGTTGTAACCCTCGTTCCCTGAAGGAGGGAACAGAGACGTTATGCCCCGCCTGCCACAACCCTTTACCACCGCTGAATGGCCGGGACATCGTCTCAGCTCCTCAGCACAAACCTGAATGAGTGAGTTTCCGGCAAGGTTATATACCCGTATGTCCATTGGCTTGTTTTGTTACCACTTGAAGGTGATTGGGCTCCCAAGCAGAGCCGGATTAACGCAAAGGCAAACTAGGCACGTGCCTAGGGCCCGATTGGCGGGATGGGGCCCAGACAGAGGGACAAAAAAAAAATGTACAATCTACAATTTATTTCAAAATGTATTAATTAACTAAAAATAGTGACGATGTTTATCTTAACCATAGACTGTTACATTACGTCACATTAACGCCAGCCCATGACTGTATAGAGGCGCCAGCCAGTTAAAGGGCACCTATTATGCCCCTTTTTACAAGATGTAATATTGGTCTTGGGTGTCCCCAGAATGTATTTGTGAAGTTTCAGCACAAAATTCCCCACAGTTAATTTATTATAACCATTTGAAAATGTCATTTTTGGGGCCTGTTTTAAAAAGAGCTGTTTTTTGGTCTATACCACCTTAAATGTAAATGAGCTGCATATCCCCGCCCTGCTGGACCCAGATGATGAAGAGACTCCGGCACAGAATAAACACGAATGAGAATGGACTAAACGTCTCGGAGAGGTTATTTGATACATTTATGTACTTATAGAGTTTTAATCGCGTCCCCTTTGCAATTATGGATGTGCAACACACACACACACACACACACACACACACACACACAAACAAATTGTGATAACTTTCGCGCAATTTTTTTAAACTAACTTACACACACGCACGCTTATGTGGCAAATATGAGAAGATGGCTAACGTTACAGAACCAGAAAACAAATGCTGCAGGGAGATAGACGTTTATACTGTCTATGGAGATAGAGGTATTCATTTTACATTTTTTATTGCTGCAAAAAATAATGTACGTGACATAAAACTGTCTGACGTTGTTTGTTGAGACATCCTATGACGACGACAATAAATAGCTTTAGACGCATTTGTTATTGAACTGGCTGACATGACATCGATTGAAATGACTATTTGCTCAAAAATGATAAAATACACTTACTTCTTCTGGAGGTGACGTTGGATCGCGAACAGTAGGCAACGATCCACACTTGAGGATTAACTTTGACCCTCGTTCACTAAACAGTCAGTCAGAAAATGATTCTTGTATTTAGGAAGTTTAAGTGGTGCCTTTTCTTCATAAATAAAATCCATCCGCTGCGTGTTCAGTGGCTCTGATGTCAGTGAAGACTAGTATCTCCATTCTTACATCCCACAACAGAACACCTACACTTCTTAGGGGACATTACCGGCTGTCGTTGAAACAATGGCGATGGTGTGCAGAACAGATCACCGAGGGCGGGGTCTATGCCAAAACCAGATGTCAATCAAACCGCGTCGGTGGGGCTTAGCTCATTTCTACGTCACACTGAGGAAAATCTAGAACAGGGTGTTCTGAGACAGTGCTTGTGATTTATTGAGATAGTAAAAAAACTACTGGGTGGATTTTTATCATTCTAGGGTGGTTTTGCTCACACACTGCCAACACACATTTATGTTCAAACACCATGTAAAAGTGAATTTTGCATAATAGGTGCCCTTTAAGTCCGAGGGGACGTCAGCGGCGGTCAGAGGGGGTCAACGAACGCATCCATCAGGTGCTACGAGTGCGAAGCAAAAGCCTAAATAGGCACGCAAAGAAGCACAGCTCGAAATGCAGGTCATCGATTTTGGAGTGATTGCAATGTATTTTAAATATAAACGTGTGGGCTACTGTAGATCAGCGTATTTCTGGAAAAATCATTCACCGCTTTGTTTGTCTAGTCTACGAGTTTAAAAGAGCGCGAGCGTCTAACGTGCCCAGACGCGACGCTTTGAATTTGCGCGTACAACGAATAACATCGCGTTGGGAGCTGACTAGTAAAAAGCTACAAAAGTTAAAGACAAGACGTTTGTATTCAAAGTTAAAAAACCAACACACTGCAACATTTTTAAATGTTTCAAATAAAGGATCTCATATCTATGGGTCTATCTTCTATATTCTGATGCTGATGATTAGATAATACCCTGACATCATAGCCTATACGAATATTAGATTATAATTTTTTTTCCTGCTCAGTAGCGATCGTATCTTTCTCTTCCACTTGATTTGTGTATAGCATATTTAAGGTAGCAATGCAATACATAATATCATATTACTGATATTAATAATATGACAATATCTGCAGTCAATATTGATTAAATGGGAGGGAAAAATCCAGCCCATAACGCAGCTATGAAAACAATTATAAAAGCAGGTTCATGTTCATCTACTGAGGTGGGATTCTGGAACTGTGAATAAACTGAATAAAACAGCAAAATAACAACAAGAACAATAACATCTTCATTAAACAAAAAAGAGATTACCTTAGATAAAGTTTGATGTAGTAGCTACCAGTAAAAAGTCTGGACCCATTATCTTTAATGTTTTTGAAAGAAGTTTCTTATTATGCTCTACAAGCCTGCATTTATTTGATCAAAATACAGAAAAAAACAGGAATGTTCAGCAAGGATGTGTTAAATATATAAAAGTGATAGTGAAGACTTTTTTAAAACAACTTTTTAATAATCAAAAAATCCTGAAAAAAAGTATCACATGTTATAAAATAAATATTAAGCACCATTTCTAACATTTGATAATAAATCAGAATATTATAAAGTTTTCTAAAGGATCACGTGACACTAAATTCAGCTTTGAATTGCAGAAATATATTTTAAAGTATAGTAAAATAGAAAACCATTATTTTAAATTGTAATAATATTTCACAATATTATTTTTCTGTATTTTTGATCAAATAAATCCAGGCTTGATGAGCATAAGAGACTTCTTTCAAAAACATTAAAAATAGTAATTTGTCCAAACTTATGTACTGTGTAAGTAAAAATATACTAAATTTAAAATTAAATGTTGTATAAATAAAAAGGTTAGGAATCATATTTGTTTCAAGTGTTTTTTATTGGGGGTGGGGGGCCTCCAACATGAATTTTGCCTAGGGCCTCCAAATGTCTAGAACCGGCCCTGCTCCCAAGTGAGATCCCACTATGTCTCTGAAAAAAAACTGTCTCTGAAGAAAGGAAGGCACTGCTTCAAGAAACCCAATATTTCTTATTATTTATCCACTGTGTTCCCTTTCTTAGTAGAACATTCTGAGACCTCTTTTTCACTTTTTATCAAAGGAGATATAATATTATCAAATATCTATGTATACAAATAATTTATTTATATCTACCTGTCATTTCTGATCTGATATTCTCAATGTCTTTTATAGATGTTTTATAAATTAAACCGTTATGAGGATTAATTGATTTATCTTAGATTAAGTTTTGCAGTGCATTGATGTTTTAATATACAAGGTGATGTACATTTTTACATGTGAGGAATGGTTTTGATATGGGCATGAATGGGAATGAAAAGCATTCGGACATAATATAAAGAAAATGTGGAATATTTGCTAACTGAGACCTGTAAGTTTACACAATAAAGCTTCCATGTAGTGGTATGAATTATGACATCCAAATGTCCAGCATGAATTCCTAATCCTGATGCCGCAAGAGCAGTTCTTAAACTTTCTACTGGTGCTTTTACTGCTGCATTTAAAAAGAAAATTGGCACAGCCTTCGTTGTTCCGCAGTGACACAGTTGGCCTTTGAAGGATGCATGCAGCCTTTCAATTGGGATGCAGCAAATATGACCTGATTTGTAGAACATGTTTCAGCAAATCTAATCTCATTTTTTTAACTCAGGAAAGATAAATGGGCTTAATAGACAGGTGGTAGTGATAATTGCTTGTTGGGCTGGTTTGCCTCAGGGGAGGCCTCTTGGTCAGAACTTCTATTTAAAGTCAATTTTAGTAATAATAGAGAATTAATTTGGCTTTAATGGCACTTAGAAATCTTCGGTTCTGAAATAAATAAATACATAAGAGTGTTGATTGCTTTTTTGGCCATTATAGTCTCTGATTGTGGTTGCATTAATAGTGAGGTGCCTGCTGTTAATGCATTGAAGCAGATTTTTATATGATCTCTGTTTTTTTTATGGCATAAAAAATGCTATAGAATTGTGTTATACATCATGGGCCCTATTTTAGCGATTTGAAACGCAAGTATCAAGCGCGAAACGCAAGTAACTTTGTGGGCAGGTCTTGGGCTCTGTTGCTATTATACCAGCGGGATAAATGACTCTTGCGTCCGACACAAATCTTAAATGGGTTGGTCTGAAGTAGCTTCATTATTCATAGGTGTGGTTTGGGCATAACATGAAATAAACCAATCAGAGCGACATCTCACATTCCCTTTAAAGGGATAGTTCACTTTGAAATTAAATTTTGGTATCTTTCAATCTCAGTAGTTTCAATTTTGATATTTTTAGGTCAAACCGTTCTTGTCTGTCAGTCATATAATGCAGGTCTATGGTCACCACCTCAAAGAGCATGCACAGAGAAGTCCAAATTAAAACAATTCCCCATCGTAAGTACACATTGATGGCCTAAGACACGAAACGAGCGGTTTGTGTGAGAAAACGAACAGTATTTATATCGTTTTTACCTCTTGTACACAACCACGTCCAAGTGATCTGTGGGCGCGCGCGCTTCCTGGTGTGTGACGTGTGCGCGCGTTCTGACGTACACACACGAGAGATCACTTCCGGTGCTTTCCGGCACTTGCACAGACTAAGCCAGAACGCGCACACACGTCACACACCAGGAAGCGCACGCGCCCTCAGATCACTTGGACGTGGTTGTGTACAAGAGGTAAAAACTATATATAAATACGTTTTTTCTCACACAAACCGCTCGTTTCGTGTCTTAGGCCATCAATGTGTTTATACAATGTCATGTCATTACATTTGTTTTGCTTACAAAAAAAAACAGACCACATGACTGAAACCCTTTTAGTCCATACAATTCTGGCTTTATTTCTTACTTCTCTTCAACAAACATCTACATAATTAAGCTGAATGTGTAGTCACATGAATCATTCTGTTCTAAAATAAGCCTTGAGAGCATGATGACAAAACATTTTCATAAAACTATATTTTGGTGACAGCACACCCCCATCCATGAGTGAACATGAGGATTATGCTCTGCTTTGATAGGATTAAATCAAAGAAACACTTTTAGTGGCTTTGATTTATGATTAGAATTACTAATAGAGAGCAGAATATCATGTACTCTATGACTTGAAGGGCTTTGATTTACCATATTGACGTCATTATTTTCTCTCCCTCAGGTATGTGTATGAGTTTGCCCGGAGGCACAGAAACATCCCAGCAGGCTTTGTTCTTAATGCTACTCAGCACCATGTGAGAATGGCAAAGCGATGTTGCCACCCTGCTGTCAAGATCTCTTGTTTTCTCGAAGAGGTAGTATAAACCACACATTTCAGATTACATTCAAACCTTGGGGTGGCATAACCCCTGTGAGAGGTATCATGTTGGGTGAATATATCTAATGCTGATTATGGCCTTCAGCATGTTTTTGCATGTGAAGTAACGTGCTGTCAGTAGTAGCCTAATACATTTTTAGCGAACTTGACAGCAATTAATAGTAAGCGTTTTTCGCTTGACAAATTCAGGCACATCCAAATGTTTGTGAATCCTTTTCGGTTCATATGTCCAAAATATCTGGACATTAATAATAATGGTAAAATAACTGTACAAATAATATATTTAAGTTTCTAAAGCTGTCAAGACATACATTTTGTATGTTTCAACATATACCTAAACAGAATTGAATGATTTTGCTGGTCCTCAAGTTGGACCAGCACCAGCATCCAGATTATTTTTTATTATTGTTGTTTTCTGCAGGGATGCATTCATTAACTCACAGTGCGTTCATTTTACATAATAAGCTGCCTAATTAGAAGCTGATGAAAAATTGTGAAATAATGTACTTTCAACAATAGAGACAACAATAGGCTTAATTTTCTTAATTTTCTTAATTAATTCTTAATTTTCTACATAGTTGGAAATGTAATTTATGACAGGTTTTATTTTTTGTATTTATTTTTTATAATGTCCAGTTCCAAGTCAAAATGGGCAAAGTCATTACTAGGTAGGAAGAGACAGACAGTGTCTTTGAATTTTGGATGATGAGATACCACACTTACTGAACTTCCCGCAGACGCATAATTGCTCCCTCTTTGTTGCTATTGTTATATGTATTGTCTATAAGTACCATATGCCACCGTATAGAAGCTAAAGAGTGCTATGCCAGACTATAATGAGACTGATAATCATCATTGTGCCTTGTGTGTCTGCTTTTGGTATCAAATGCCCTGAAGGCTCTTGCATGGTCTGTTGTAAGTTACAAATAGGATTCCAAGATATTATTGTCAACACAAAACCTGCGCCAGCAGACTCAAATCTGCTGTTCATGGAGTTAAAATCTGCTTTCTGCGGCCCACACTGCTTTAAACAGCTACTAATTAAATGTCTATTTAACGTTCTGTGTAGGAGGGAACTGTGCTATTTGTCTAGTTGTGTGTAGCAATTTGTCTAGGGGAAGCAGAAAAATGAAATGGAATAAAATGATTATGAGGATAAGGATGATTAATATGATGATATCATTCAGTTCAAATCAGTTTAATTTATATAGGTTGAAACCCCAATAATGATCAAAATGATGATGATGATGATGATGATGATGATCATTATGATGAATGGTGGTGGTTGATGTGGAATTATTAGTAAAGTACCTCATATAAATCCTGTCTGTTTACAGAGACTCCAAATGGGAAGCGCCAACATTTTTCTGAGGTTTCTATCCAATGTTTGCAACAACCAAGTGAATTTGAAATCCTACAAAATTGGGTAAAAAAAACAACAACAAAAACCATAGCATCATCACACCATTATAGGAAAAGTTATTTATGCATCCTCTTGTTGTTTCAGACTAGTTTTAAATTCTTGCCAGCTCACAGGTAGCTTTTTTTCCCCCTGGGCTAAAGTTTTGACATATTGCATAAATCATATTTGATTGAAATGCTTGTATTGAAATATTTTAGTCATTAACATTAACTGTCAATGAATGGAAAAGAGTTTTTATTATTATTATTTAGTTATTATTATTTATTTTTTTTCACTTTTACAAGTCCTATTGTTATGGAAGAAACAACAGAATATCGGTTTGGAATGACATGAGGATGAGAAAACTAAACTTCTTCCTAAACTTAGTTGTTTCTCCTCTCTACTTTTTTTATAAGATGCGTGTTAGTTAACTGTTTAGTTGCCTACACAGTCTGACGTGTAAATGAAGTGTGTTTTGCTTTTTACACACCATAGGCTTACATTGCTTTACATATTTATAGGTTGTCTGCATATTATGGAAATCTCCTAGGACTGTCCTTTGAAGATGCATCTGCCATATCCAGTCGTTTCCAGTCTGGGCTTGAAAAATGCTGTTTACAGCCCCAACCTGAATGTATAATTGAAGAAGTGAGTAGAACGGTCAGGCCGCTCCGATTCCACTCTATGCTGTGCTCAACAAACCACAATGAGGAGCACAAAGGTTCAAATCTCTCTTGGGACAATTATTTTGATCAGATTTCCTTCTGGCAGTGAACTTTCCTCTTCCGCTTCATAAGACATTTGATGATATGACAAATAAGAATATTTTTTGGGGTAACTGATGAAAAACATGTCATCTATTGGAAGACACAATACTCACTGCTTCCTAATTGATAGGGATTTTCTGAATCTGGGTTTATTTTAATGACCATACTTGGTGGTTATTATACAAATTTCCTGGAGTCCTTTGAGTGGAAGCAATTGAAAAAAACAGCCTTTCTCTCTGTGCTTCGCAACAATACCTGCTGTTGTATAATGTTGTTTATCACATCTGCTGCCCCTTTTCTATTTAATTTTATCATTATTATGTGTCATCTAATTTTAGACTAAAAAAATACCAGGACAGGGAAATGATCAAAAGAGATTATAATTTCTATTCAAGAGAAAGTGTACATGGAACAGATAGGAATTTGACAGAACCCTCTGATATCATTTATTTTGTCATGAAATTCAGCAGGAGGGCCTGATTTATTGTATTTTTTCCCTTCATAATAGTTGACAAGCTTTCAGAAAGTTCTGTGCAGTGAATCCAAACTTAATGCCATGTCTGAGGATTTCCGGAAGTGCTGCAGGAAACCTGCCCTGGATACACTTCCTTGTGTGGATGACTTGGAAAGACAACCCCGTCAGCATCCACATGTAGCCGTTCCTGTTTCATCCCAGCTCTGCGAGAAAGTTCAACCACATGGGATTGACAGGTGCTTATTTAATATTCATTAAATATTCGGTGGTAGGGAAACCATGCGTGTCTTAAAGGAAAAGTCATCCAGAAAAGATATTTCTGATGTTAGCCAGCTTATTTCATTATGATGTGCCAAAGTCTGTGCTATTTTGTTGAAGGAAGAATGGCATTACTCACTACAACACTATGTTTTGATCTGTCTTGCCAAATGTGCTAATATGCTAATGCAATGTTGAGTGATATAATGGGTATATTGTGCTTTTACCGTGACCCACTCAGATTTAATACAGGTTCTCTGGGAAAAGCTACCAGTTCCCCTTTTCCCAAACACAATAGATTTTGATTTTGATAGTTCCTCTTGATTTTGATCTTTAGCTAGTCTATTAAAGGGCAAAAGTGCAACTAGTCATGAATTATTCATACTGTGACTGAAAATGATCATATGATCAAAACAACTCTCTTCAGACTTTTGCTTAGTCACCATGAAATCAAAATTAACAATTCTGTTATTTTAATGGAATATTTCAATCATTTATTTTAAATGATTTCTCTCATTATTTTTAAATTCATGTGCCCTCATAATACCCAGCCATATCCCCTCTAGCAAAACACAACCATCCAACAATTAATCTATTATTTCTTCCCAACATTCTTTTTTTTTTTCTGTTCGAGAAGCCATTTTACTTGGATATATGCCTCAATAGGGGGGAAAGGACTATCACAACTTCCATTTCATCAGATACTGAAGCTCTTGTGATCAATTTTCCAGAGATCAAACCAAAGATCTATTTGGGCTGCAAGAACCACCTGAAATTCAGTCCTAACTGTGCATGAAAAGGTTTCACAAGTTCCCCTTCTCGTCTAAAATTAAGTCATCCCGTTATCAGAATGAAGGTAAAACAGGTTTTGTACCAGGAGAATTCTGGGCACAGACGTTAAATTTTTCCTTTGAACATGAACAAGAACATAATAGATTATTTGAGTTGAGGTGATGGAGTTATTCCTGTATATTCTTTGAAAACTGATGGGATGAGATTAAGTACATAATGCAGAACAGACCCATTTATCTTCTGTGTAACATTTCAGACAGTTTTTCCTTTGCAGACTGACAATCATTGTCATGCAAAATGATGCTTGCCTGGAGCACCAAAAATTAAAACAGGATGCCCTCAAGCAAAGATTTTGACCTTTTTTCTCTCGCATCATTGTCGCTTCATTTTTTTATAGTATGTAATGGCTGTTCTCTGATCAGCACCTTATGCCTCTCTCATTTAGTGAAAATGTAGCCGGTATGCACTGCATGCTGTGATGAATGAAGCTTGTGAAGTCACTTGTGTGTCTGGGTGGACAAGTAAGAATGAATTCTTGCTGTGGGGCAGACAGCCGTGCACAGAAGTCTATGTTTAATTTATCTTGGACTGTAATTATGAGCCACTCACCGTTGATTCTGAATGCGTGCTAGCAAATTCTACTGAGTTTACCTCGCGGCCTAGTGTCATTAAAGGTGACATTTTCAGAGTGCTTAAGGGGGCTAATACTAGGTCATTTATTGTGGCTTCTGAGTGTATGCAAGTGAAATTAATGTGAGATGGGGTGTTCTGACAGAAATTATAGAAGTATGTAAGTTTTCATTAATATTTATTTAAAAGCATAATAATAGATTCTCCTTCTTCGGTAATACACTGTCCAACTGTACCCCCTAGTGGTGTTCTTCATGTTTGTATGACCAGAAAAATCAGCCTTTAAATGTATAAATACATTATTTTGAGCTCCACAATGTATTACATGGACTCATGCCACTAATATTTAGTTTGTATAAAGCAAAAAAACACAAACTGTGTTGTAAACCTTTCAGTATCCCTATTCCCAACCACCAGAGTATTATCAATTATTTTTGCTTTGTTAAACATACAAAACTAGAATTACAACAAAGTGTTTTATATGTATGGTAGTAGACCGGATTCTTGCAGAGATGTGTCAGCTGCTGATTTTTGCATTATTAGTAAACTGTATTCATTGACATTAACACTTTATTTTTACGGTCCCCCAACATATATTTTACTGACTACAGTATAAGTTACCTACATGTCAACTTATTAATGACCATAACCCTACCAGTCTACTAATACTCTAGTGAGATTAGTTGACATGTACTTGCAAATTAATGAGATTAGTTGAAATGCAGTTGCAAAGTTTCTTATAGTTAAAGGGATAGTTCACCCAAAAAGGAAAATTAGCCCATGATTTACTCACCCTCAAGTCATCCTAGGTGTATATTCTTCATTCAGACGAATACAATCGGAGTTATCTAAAAAATGTCCTGGCTCTTCCAAGCTTTATAATGTCAGTGAATGGCCTTTTCTGTTTTGAAGTCCATAAAAATGCATCTATCCCTCATGAAAGTGCTCCACATTAAACACATTTTTAATATAACTCTGATTGTTTTCATCTGAAAGAAGAATGTCATATATACCTAGGATGACTTGAGGGTGAGTAAATCATGGGCTAATTTTCATTTTTCTTTATCGACTATCGAAATAAAGTTTACCATTATTTCATACTTGTTAAGCTATAATAATTCAATTCTACAAGATGCCATGTGCTCCGTGTATTTTTAGCCATTGTTTTTTTACTAACTACACTAATAATATACTGTGCTCTTATTGTTAACTAAAGCTAAAACTATTCAAAATCCTTTTCGTAATTTCGTAAATGAAGCAGAAAATTAAATGAAAATTACAGTTGTTGCGGAAAGTAACTGAAATAAATAAGTTGAAGTTGAAGTAATACTAATTTACTAAAACTAAAATTGGAATAAAAAAAGTCCAAACTAAAATGAAAACGGAAAATATAACATTATAATATTAACAAATATAATATTATATTAATAATTATTCTAAATGATTGCCAGTATCAAATGCAGTTGTTTTTTTTTTGTTGTTTGTTTTATCGAATTGGGTGAAATGTGTGGATTAAAGAGTAAGAGTGAACCTTACTGATAGGGCGGTAGCACTATTTTACAGTCCTGTTCCTCATGTACATACTTATTACAGTAATTTATAACAATAAGGTACTAACCCTGAACCTAACCTTAACCCATAAAAATCCATGTATAACTTTGATGAAAGGTTTTGATCCACTTCAAATGTTGACTACTGTAGTTACCTTACAGTAACCAGTACTTTCTTAGGTGAGTACACTGTAAGTACACTACACGTGAGTGCATGTACTGTAAAATAAAGTGCAACCAGAAATGCCACCTTCCTATAAAGACCCATTTAAACTGTACGAGAAATAGTTTGAAATTAAGACAGCATGTTGTCTGCAAATGACTTAATGCTTTTTCAAATAAAAATGGTTCCAGGGCTATTTTACAGTGACTTTTGACAGCCCTAAAATGAGTTATATAAATGTGTGTGTCCATGGAGAACACTCTTATGGACCCCAGTTTGAAAACCCCCACTGTGTTACAACATAAACCTACAGTGAAGAGATCAGAGCCTCCTATGGAGAGCATTGAGGTCTTGCAGCCTCCTGCTGGTTGGCTAAAGATTTGTGCTCCTGTTCTGCCCTCAGAACATACATAGTAGTGGCCACTGAAAAGGAGAAATGTCATGTTGTATGCAGCAGCAGGAGAAGAATGTTTCCTAAAGTCAGTGTATGAATGAGATCAAAAGCATGTATGTGTGCATGTTTCCAGATACTTGTTCCTGATTGGAGTAAAACATTCCTCCATTTCTCTGCCTGTGCTGACAACCGTCCTCAATCGAATCAAGAGCACGGTAACAGCCTGCTGCTCATCTGCTGACGTCACAGCGTGCTTAACAGAGAAGGTGAGACGATGTTCATCCTGAAACTGACATGATTTACCAGTCTGTGCTTTACTACAGTTTTGTATCATTGTTTTATGTTTTGTGCTTAGCAGCAGGTTTTTCATTTTCTTTTTTTGGATTACACAACCAAGCCTTTCTTCAGATTTCAAGTTTTTTGTGTGTGTGTGTGCTTATATGATTAAGATTGCTAAAAAAAAAACACGGGTAAGATGGCTATTGTGAGAAGCTTCGATCTTTTTTGAAGCATGTCTAGATGATTTGCCAGCACAATGCCACTCTCTGACTTGACAATGAAGTCTCATCTCAGTTTTGAGATTGGAGCTCTCATCAGGGCTGAGATGTTATGTTAATGGATGGTTCTCTTGGCAGTAAGGTGAACTCACATGAAAAATTGTGTTGAGGCAGCAGGCACCATTTCATAAGGATTTTAGAAGTAATATGAATAATACCTTGAATAAATCGTATTATAATGCTATAATTGGACTGGAGCTCAATGAGCACTTCTTTTCATGCTTAACAATGATGTCAAAAACCCACAGGCAACCTGATCAAAAATGTGTCAATGTTTGGTTAATTTAGCCTTTCAGTTTTCTCTTGCAGTTCCTCCAATTATCTGCTCGCTCGCTGCTTTTCTACAGTAGATGTGAGAAGTTGCTGGTGTGAACATTAAATTGAAGGGTTTAAACTGCATCTGTAACCAGGGAATGAGCGCACATCATTAACATGCACAAATGAAGTTCACTCTTCACTTGAGAGAGTCTTGCGAGATTTCAATTAATTTCGAGTGACAGCAGGGTGCTTTTTGTACTCGCTGGGTGCTAATCAATCCCGAACTGTCAAACGACGACACGTCTCATCTTCTCTCCCGCTGCTCGACTTTGAACACTGACAAGGAAAAAAACATACTATTTTTTTATTTTAAGGGTGGTGTTACTGGCCAGACAGTTCTTTCATTTTTTCATTCTCTCTCTCTCAACTTTTATCGACCAGGAAAGTAAATTGAAAAAGACTACAGCACTTCTGTCCAAGTTGGATGACACTTGCTCGCAGTACTCCAAGCCGTAAGTTATAGTCAGACTGTTGATGTTATTTAACAACAGGGGATTTGAAAGGAAGGAGCTGGTTGCAGATCAGTACAAAACTCTTCAATAATGCTTTATTTCCTGCAGGAAACAGACTGAGAAAGGTGAGACTCAGGCACAAGCATGGGTTCACTTGACCACATCCTGCTGTTCCAAGCGTTCCCCGGCACAACTGTGTCAAAAGCTGGTGAGAGCACTGACGAACCACTATCCTTTTTTGAACCTTTGCAGTGAAAAAAAACAAAACATTTTTGTTGTTTATTTATTTATATATGAAAAGGGTAAAAGTTTACAATAAGGTTCCATTAGTTAAAGGAATAGTTCACTTCAAAATGAACATTCTGTCATCATTTACTCACCCTCAAGTTGTTTCAAACCTGTATGAATTTCTTTCTTCTACTGAACAAAAAAGAAGATATTTTGAAGAATGTCGGTAACCAGACAGCTGATTGACCCCATTAAATTCCATAGTATTTTTTCCCTTATAAGTCAATGGGGTACATCGACTACATTTTTCCCCCCATTTTTAGCATATTAAACCAAATTAAACTGGCATTTATGCTTAAAACATGATAAATCTCCCAGTGGGAAAGTAGTTCATCACCAGGACAGGCAGATCAAATCAGGATTTAGGGTGTCTGTATAATTTAATACAGTTATTAAACTAAGGTTTGATTAAAGTTCATATTTTCTTTTTCAGACAGAGGATGTCCTTAAGTATGACGACGACATTGGCGTTTAAAGACTCGCTCTTATCAAAGATTCTTTTGAGCGCCAGCAATTATATTGGATGAAGAGATCTTCTAAATTCCCTCTCCAATGGAAAATGTCATGTCTCTCGTCACCTCAGATGTTTTATTCTTTAAATAAACTTTCCACTTGCTTCAAAGATTGTTTGTTTGTTGGTAGTCTCCTGTTCCGTTTGCTCTTTTAGCCCATGAGGCTTGTGGCATTTGCAGTGTAAATGTATTAGGCTTCTGTATGAATAACCTTTACCGGGAGCATAACAACATCCACAATGATTTCTGTTGTTGCCATGGTGTATCATCACACACTGGAAGACTTCACATTAGCTTTCATAGCAAAGTGATTAACAAATTATTCTTGAGATGTAATTTTAACCTCACTTGATTTCAATATACTTTTTAGCTTACATTTATTTACATTTTTATTTTCCTATTTTTTGTGAAATAAAATACAAAATAGTGTTTGCGAAATAGAAGTTATAGTAGGCCCTCTGGAATTATAAGAGGAATTTATATGCTTGTCAGGTTTCAGATAAGACGCACACTTTAAATTAAAATCTCATTTGTGTAGATGGGCTTTTTAGCTTCTCTTTATACATTTTAGCAATTAAAAGAAATACAATAAAGCACTCACTTTACAATAAAGCAGGAAGGAAAGCACAAAGCGTCATTAGGCTAGCATTCACACATATTGAGGGGCAATAAAGGTGACCTAAATGCACCCTGCTTCAATACAATTCACACTGATTAAACTTGTTTAACAGTTCAAATCAATATCACGCAGGTTCTTCTGAACAACCCCATTCAACCTTTGCATTTATGGAGGGCTTGGATATTGAATTTCACCCACACCATCTCCATTAGAGAGACATTTTAACATTTGTTTTTCTCAACAGGATTCTTATATCCTCATTCATAATGGATATGGTTTGTATTGGTCATGAGGTTCCTGGAGCAATATGGAACCCAAACAGAGCTTGAGAAAGAAGCAGTCCACAGTGAAGTGCATCTCTATCTCGCATTGCTGATGAAGGCTTCTCTAATTTTAGTTTGAAAATGGAACTTTTTCTTATCAAGCTGCTCCACTGATACAGGAGTGGACTTCAGCTTTCTTTGCCAATTCAAACTGTGTTCAACTCTTCATGGCTGTTTATGTGTTCTGTTCTGGTGATTTTAATGGATTTTTGGATTCAAAAGTAGTTTTTAAATCGAGTTCATGCAAGGATGTTATGCCTCACTTAAAAATGTTTCTGATGGTGATGCACTGTAAGGAGTGTGAACCACATGAATTAACTATAATGCAGGATGTTTTTAGGCCCTCAAACATGTTCTTCCTGAACTAAGATGGCAACATGTATTGATCAGAACAGAACAGAGACTCATTTCTGCTACAGCTGTCTGGATCACATCTAATCCGGCAGCATAACAGAATGATGAAAAAATAAGAATATGTACTGAACATTTCCTTAAAGTCTTGTGGTCAGCTGGACAAAACCACTATAACTCATATATACATAGTTAAGACAAAAATGTTAGTTTTGCTTAACATGAAAAGAACTGAAAATGTTATAATTTAGCATTGATGTTTACTGGCTGTATAAGCTACAGTAGTACATCTCTCTCTCTCTCTCTCTCTCTCTCTCTCTCTCTCTCTATATATATATATATATATATATATATATAAACTGCATGTTTTAGTGTGTGCATTTTCTTTGGAATGACTAAATACATTGCCATTAATTAGTTCGACGCTGCATCATGGTGGTGACGCTGTGGGAAAACTCTGTGTGAACTTGTGTCTGAAGCAGGTGTGAATACACGCAAAGTTTGATGATGTCACAGTTGCACCGACAGGCTATAAAAGGGAACCTGAAGAACACGTGATCAGCTCTTTGGTCTTCAGGAAGCCGCTTTGTTTGAAGTTTGTGCATGTGAAATGTGGATTTGTAAAGAAATCAAGCAGTATGGAAAGAAAGTGTGGGTTTAGAAAATGTATCTCGACCTGTTCTGTGTTGAATTACGAGCAATGATACAAACAAAATGTGCGTCATCTGTCTTGGAGCGGAGCATGCATGCATGTGATCGTTTCACAGTCAAGAAGCTTCACTGCCACTTGCCTCTCTGTAAAGGAGATGTTTCTCGCGGGTCCTAATAGCTTCCCCTCTGTGAGACGACTCTCACCGGCCATCTCTGAAGGTGATAAGTGAAGACATAATGGTGGAATTTTTACACGTTTGTAACGGTTTGTGAGGAGTAATGGAATGAAAACCCGTTAAAAAAGTGGACATCGTCGCCATTCGCGGACAGATCTCCTGAAGGTTTGATATTTCTCCTTGAGGCACTTGAGGGTAGAGCAGACAGTTGAGAGAAAGCACTGCTCTCTCCTGATGTCTTTTCTAGTCCTTAAAGACTGGCCACTTAATTATACGCTCCAGTATATAATTACGGTTTACGTTGCCCATTAGAGCTTTGGCCGAGGGATCATTATGGTTGGATTAGCAGTTGGCCTACTTTAATTTCACACTTAATTTCACAGCACAGTGAGCAGGCATTTGTTCAGTATGCCACCGTGGGTTTTAACATTCAACACCATAACGCAGCATTGAAGTTCCACTTCAAATGGGAATGTCTTAGGTTGCTCATGAAACTCGGCTCCCTGAGAAGACGCTATGTCTTGTTGCCATACTTCAGACAACCTTGAGCTGATGACGTGTTCTTCAGACTCTTGTCGGCGCGCCTGTGACGTCATCTGTCTGCCGTAGCCAATCAAAATTGGCGTGTATTTACATGTGTTTTAGACAACGGTTCACGTGGAGTCTTCCCATAGTGTCAAGACCATGACGCAGCGTCTTATTGCCCTTCTCAGGGAACTGGGTTACATACGTAACCTTTTCTCTTATATTAAATTGAAAAGTAACTGGCAAACATCTAATTATTCTGCACTCTGTTAGCCTGACAGTCTTGCTGGCGTAGGAGGGTTTTAATGTCACATTATGCACTAATAATGCTAATGATTCTGAAAGGCTTGCAAAGTGATATTAGTTCAAATGAGCATTAAGGAAAATATTTTTGTGACAACACAGTTTTAAATGGCATTATCATATTTAATTATTCAATTAATGAATCTTTATTTATCTTTCTCTTCTCTCCAACACCCTTCATCCTCTGCAAAAAAGCAATTTTATGAAATTCAACATCACTTAATTAGATGTTGAAGTAATGCCATAGGACCTCCCACTACTCTGCAATGTTAACTCTGAACACTAGATGGTGACATTGTGTCATAATCAGTGTGAACAGCTAAGGCAAGTAATAATCAGGTTGACAATTAGTCAATATTGTTATAATGCAAGATTGTAAATTACATGACCTTCACTTTTTGCCCACCCTATGCCTGACCATGTGATATGTTTAACCATGAACATGAATTAAGGTAAACTGTATACATCACTATTATTTGTAAATGTTATAAAAATAAATCAAGCAGGGCCATAAACCCACATTAAGATGGCTTTGGTCCCCAAATTTACTACAAATATAGATATTTAATAAAATTTAATTTTATTGGATACTGATGGAGCAGCATAAGTTTGATTAAAATGGGTTTGATAGTCTAGTGTAGAAATAGGGGCAACTGATATATCAAACTTGTTCACATATGCAAATACTTTTTATTTTTTTAGTAAAATTTGAATAAATGGTTTTGACATTGGGTTTCCCATACATTCATTAATTTGTGGCGGCCCGCCACATATCAACGCTGACCGCCACGGATTGATTCAGATTTTTTAACTATTTAATATGGGTAAAATTGTATTTTATTCGCGCTGCTTGCTCCCCCTCTCTCTCACAAACTGACAATGGAGGCACGACTAGCCCCTCCTTCTCTTACCGCACGATCTGAATCAAAACATGAGCATGTAGAGGGCGGATTGTTGCCGGTGCTTAATGCTTATTCCCCCAGCGAAGATTCCAGAATCAATCCGGAGTTGAATGGTTAGTATAATGAACACTGTTGCTCAACATAACTCTGAGAAGTTGTCTAGATGTTAAGCGCGGTCGCGTTTCATTACAGATTCGCGCAAAACTTTTGCGATTTTTTTTTCTAAATATCCGTTACAACTATTGCGAAATGACGGCGTTTCCATTAACCGATGTTATGCGACTAAAACGTAATTTGTTCCTCTCGCGATCAGTCATTCCAAAAATCATTGCAACGGACGTTGGTAGGTTCATATCACAGCCACCAGACTAGACATTATATTATTATTATCTCCAGGTTCAGGTTGGTGTGTGTTGGTTTTTGTCCACCTCAATCTCCAGGTGTGCGTGTGTGTGTCTGAGTCTGTGTGTGTCCACCTCCATGTCCAGTTTGGTGTGTGTGTGTGAGCCTGTGTGTGTCTGAGTATGTGTTTGGGTCTGAGTGGGTGTGAGTGTGTGTCTGTGTTTGAATCTGTGTGTGTGTGTGAGTCTTTTTGAATGTGTGTGTGTGAGCCTGTGTTTGAGTGTGTCAGTAAGTTTGTGAGTTTGTGTGTGTGTGTGTCCAGTTCCAGGTTTGTGTGTGAGCAAAATTTGCAACAAAAAGTCTGTGGAGCAGTCATAGCATAGAAAGTGTAGCAATGGCAAAGTCTGACACTAACTGTTGGCAATGGGGATGTGTACTTGTCAATAAAAATATATGATATATATATAAAGTTTATATATATGATGTATATATAAACATTATATATATATATATATATATATATATATATATATACACACACATATATAGATGTTTATATATATATATATATATACAGATGTATACAGATGTATATATATATATATATATATATACACATATACATATATATATGATATATGATATATTTAACTTAATACCCCCCCCCCCCCCCGTCCCCAAACACCACACCACCGCAAATAGAATCTAATTCTGTGGGAAACACTGTATGTAGCAGATACAATTATACTGATAGGGGAAAAGCAAAAATATAAAAACACAATGCACAAAAAAAGAAATGGAGACCATTTAATAAATTCTGTTCATTTTTAATATTCATTTCCTTTGAAAAATATAAATTCTAAAATAATTTCAGCTGCTTTGTTCTAAAAAGTCACAAAACTTGATTAAAAAAATGTATCAGTTACACACTCTACAATTAATATTTAGCATTGCTTAAAACGTTCAAGAATTTCCCCAGACATGCTTTCACAATAATTTCGTGTTTTATGTACCCCCAAAAATATATAAGTTAAAAATCTTATACTTACAAGGTTAAAATAAGTTGATTTTGACATTTATTTTTGTATGTTTTTTGAAAGAAAGAGGAAAAGTGATGGAAAGATGGGAGAATAATGACAAATTGGCAGGAATCAATATAGTATTTTGGGTTCTTGAAGAATCGAGGCTCAAGGAAAACATGTTTCAGACATGCACTGTATGACATATGTCCCCGTCCTCTGAAAATCTTCATTCAAATGCATATACCACTTTGTTGACATTTTGTGACTTATTTCAACAAATGACACAATTGACATTCAATGCTAGACATCATGTAAATAGTGCACAAATAATAATAATAAAAAATCTTAAACCTAAAGGAATTTCATGTATTATTGCAATTCAGGTTTAAGCCACTTAGGTAAATAATTTGCAGGATGACAGAGTACATGTAGGTTTACACATGTAGACTGTTTATCGTTTCCAAAACCAGGTGAGGAAGCAAATGTCTAACAAGACTTGAAAATCAAAATGAATTAGGCTATCTTAATTAATCAAGCTTATTAGAAAATGTTTGGATAATTAGGCATATCGTTTGTTAAAGGAAACAAATAAAATGTAATACCACATTATATTAAATGAAACTATGAAAAACAGCTGGTTCAGTGCCAATCAATAACATTAATCATCATTTAAAAGTTAAATCAACAGTTAAATATTACAATATATTATGTCACAGTTGTTCGCTCTCATCATAACAGAAATCATTTGCTGAATAGTTTGCTCAAGATATACACTAAAAAAGATCAACATTAAAATCTCATGCTGTGCAAAAAAAAAAAAAAAAAAGGATTTTTTTTTTTGTTTGTTTTTACATAATGCCTACCATGCAAAACAGAGGTAGAGCAGCAAAAAATAAAAGGAAAATATTGGCATGGTAAGTGAATTTGGTGGACAGATTCATATTGTATTGGATGAATAATGGAGGAAGTAATTCTGGAATTGTGGGAAACAGCTACAGCATTTCTCTACAGCTCAGCACATAAGTGAAACAATGAACTGAATTGCATAGTAGTTTAGGGATTACAATTTGCAAACCATAATGATTAAGTGTGTGAAAGACAAGTGTTCCTCAAGCCGTTCTTAAGTCTTCACAGAAAGGATCCGTGATGGGGAAGAGTTTTTACAAAATATCCCATGGTAAATGGCTTTCAGCAAATTGGATGAGCTTAATCAAATCTATGCTGCAGATTGGCTGGAGGAGTTATATGGACGTCTCGGACCCTCGACTTCTCCAGTAGAAGGCATTGCTGTCATCCGGGTCCATGTCTATTTTAATCTGAGGCACATTTAATGGCAGTCTCTCTGAACTGAAAAATACAGATGAGTACAGTCAACTTCCTAATAGGTATTCAAATTATTTCCCAGTAACTACCAATAATTTCTTTGAAACAATTTAACTTGTGGTTGAAATACCTAAGTGCATTATTTGAACAACTTAATAGAGGTGATATTATGTAATCAAGAAGCCTTGACAAATTATGATGTTGCTAGAAATTGAAGTGGCTTTCATTGTCAGCATCCTTGAACCATGAACATGGATCTAATAATTCTAATTAGATGATCTTAATGGAAAATTTTTCACTTATATCTTATCATCTGTTGTTATCCATCCATACTATAAATACATATTACTAATGCACACAGATGCATACCTTGACATCGGGCTGTTCTGAAAGTAGTGCCGCTTCTCAGCACGATGAATATCGGTCAAGGAATGAAGGGGACTTTTCTCCTGCAAGAGGGACACACGGTCCATTATTAGCACATGCATGACTTCACGTTCTGAACACCAGCACTGTACACCAACATCATGCATTCACACCATACAGGATGAACGGCGCCAGCACAGGTTTCACAGCGGATACATGCAACAACAACAAAAGAAGCAGATTCACTCAATTCTAAAGGTGTCTAAGGATTCTATATCGAGTGAGTGCTGGGATTTCATGGGATTATTTTTGATTAGCATTTCCATTAGATAATTATTAATTCTAATACAACTACAACGTTTTAGTAAAAAATAAATCACAGAGGACATCTTGTTACATGCTAAATTACTAATTTTAATCTAATGTAACAAGACAGATGGATGGGCACAAAATATTCAAGAGGATATAAGTGTTAAAATGATCACTGAATTCATGTTAGCAGGACACAAAATCACAGTAAATGCAAACAGAAATGATCACGACAGGCGAGAAGTAATGAAGCTGTCATCTGCCATAGAGGACTGACATAGTTCACAGGTATTATGTGACAGAGGAGCAAGTGGTAGCGTGAACCGCATGCGAAAGGAAGAGAAAGCAAAACGTTCGAGCTGAATCATTAAAGAGGTACAAGTTGAGTTGAGGCCCCGGGTCCGGTCTACTCACTGTCAGAGGCCTTATCTCCTAAAAAAGGCTCCTGCTCCATCATGTCCATTGGGATTTTAATGCTGGGGACATTCTCATTGTAAGGATAGTCAGACTGCACAGGGAGAAACGGTCAGAAAGTGTTTTAGGAGCTGAACCTACATGTACCAGAGTGGTTCACACCTCCTCTTTCATGACCGCCCAAATATTCATAGTATTAAACTGAACTAAACAAAAAAAAAAGCATTCATAGAAAATTCATAGCTTTCTGACAATCATACAAAATGTCTTGAGGTGCTTAGTACTTTTTAATTTCCCATCTTTTTGCTTTGTCATAGGAGCCATTTCAAGTAAAAAAAATAAATAAATAAAAATAATAAATGAATAAATAAACATCTATCATCAATTACTCAACCGTTAATGTGTATCATGCACAGGAAATAAAGCTATCAATTAAAGCTAAACTTGTTTCTCAAAATCTAAAGTGTTCATAATAGTAATATAAAATCAAAAAGCTTGTGGCATTTTTCAGGAAACTTACATCTTCCATGTCGCTGTCTATGCTCCCTTGTTTCTTCTTTTTCTTTTTCTTCTCATCCTCCTTCTTTTTCTTGTCCTTCTCAGGTATGACATCATCCAGGAAGCTGAGGTCATGCTGGGAGAAGACATAGTCCATGGCCTTCCTCACAGCAACCAGAGCCAAGATCTGACCAATTAGAATACAGCAAATGGTGCCTTTTCAGTTAGTGCAAACACTACAGATGATGAAACAGAAGTGGTTCGCACAAATATTGCACTTGAGTGTCTGTTTCTAGTGGGCTGAAATAATTGACGAGTAATTTTTAGCCACTCTTCAAAGCCCTGAAGCTCTCGGTTTTGCAGCCACGTCTGCTTCTAGTATTAATGTGTGTTAAATCGCAAATAGGTGAAAGAGGTGACTAACCATGACGGGAAAGATGATGGCTGCCACAGTGGACTTGAGGACCCAGAGGAGCGCCAGGCAGAGCACCTGGATAAAGGTGAAGAGATGGACCTTCCTCAGTGGGACATGCCGCAGGTAGATCAGGTCTGGCTGGTGTTTGGCAGGCATGAGGAGCAGCTTGAGTCGGTCCATAAACTGAGAACCAAAGAGTAATATTCTTCGAAAAAGTCAGTTTCCCCAACTAAGTTACTATCAACCAATTTCATATAGTGATTATTTAAATGATTTCATGCTTTTGGAAATACCCCACATGATATTGTGTATGGGTTTAATTCTACTTTGTTAGATTCAAATTTGAATTATAATTCTACATCCCAAAAATGTAATGTCATAGGCTTTCCCAATTCAGTTTTTAATGAACTCACCTGCACTCCGTTGAGTGAAGCAACACCCATGTAGAGGAAGACTCCATACAGCACTGGCATGGGTATGAACTACGGGAAATAATTATTCATTATTCAAAGCCATTGTGGGTTTGAGAAAATTAAAAGAAAAGAAAATGTAAACAGACACGCAGCGGTGTGTTTAACGCTACTGGATGCACTGTATCGTTACCTTGAGGATAGGGGACATGAAGACAGACAGACCAGTGAGAAGGAAGACAAAGACACCAGTGACTCTCTGTTCCCTGAAGAGGAGACAATTGCAAAATTTCAAATATAAAATAAAATAAATATAAAATAAAATAAATAAATATTACAGAGAAAAAAAAAAAAAAAAAAAGAGTTTTGCAGTCTATGGTCATTTCAGCTGATGACATGGCCAAAAATACTGTTTTGTAAGATTTTTTAATGCTATTTTTTTTTTTTTTTTTTTTGCTCAGCAAGGCTGCATTTATTTGATCAAAAATACAGTAAACATGCAGTGAAATATTATAACAATTAAAATTACTGTTTTGTACAAAGCTGAGTTTTCAGCATCATTACTCCAGTCTTCAGTGTCACATGATCCTTCAGAAATCATTCTAATATACTGCTCAATAAACATTTATTATTATTTTCAATGTTGAAAACAGTTGTGCTGCTTTTTCTTTCTTTCTTTTTTTACAACCCATAATATATTTTTATAGGATTCTTTGATGAATAGAAAGTTGAAAAGAACATTTGTTTGAATTTTTTTTACACGTTTACATTAATGTTTTTTTACATGAATGCTTTTTTACAAAAAAAAAAAAAAACTATTAACATTATACATGTCCTAAGAGACTTTTAATACATTTGATGCATTCTTGCAGAATAAAAATCTTGCTGACCCCCAAATTTTGAACGGTACTGTATGTGGGCACCACCTTATAATTACAGGGTTGGCTTTTTCAGCTGCACCCATTACTAGTGTGTATACATCAATAATCTCATATAGCCATACTATCATCTTAGACAAACAAACATGTAGTGTATTATTGTTTTAATTATAGGAAAAACTCAACAGGCAGACACGTTTATCCACAGTGACTTGCAGCACACTTATAACAGTGACAGTCCCCCTGGAGCATCTTGAAGTTTAGTTCCTTGGTCAGGGCCGTAAAGGTGATAGTTTACGAGTTTAAACCTGCGACCTTGCAGTTACCAGCACATTTCCTTAACCATCAGACCCCACCACCCCAATTATGAATGATTACTTCTAATGGAAATATTGATTATCATTACTATTTGAAACACTTAACCGAATGGTTAACCAAACCAGAGAAGTGTTAAAAATACGACCTAAATACTGCTAATGTGTTTTCAGCAGACCTAGGCCTGTTCTCGTTTGTACAGCTTACAGCTGCATCAATAAAGCCCCCTAGAGTTCAGTCCAACAAGCAGACTTTTAAAAGGCGCCCCACTGAGCCCAAAACTGTAGTCAACGAGTAACGCAAAAGCTGTTATAGTCAGATCTATGACACTGTAAAAATACACAAGAAATCATCTCATCTTTTAAATGCTTTACAACATACCTGACACCCAAAAATTTTGGCTGTTCGCCAGGGGCGGACGTCTCAGTCTCCATCTTCAAGCTGTCAATGTGGGCAATGGAAATAACTGTCGCGGCCACATACCATGGCAGACCCATGAAAGAGCACACCGCTAACAGCACAGCCACCCAGAACAGGTCCAGATGATAGCCTGCACCTTTCTGATCGAGACAAAGATGAAGGATGGGCACAAAATGTTGTTAGAGGAATCAAAAACATTTGATGACTGATGTCATTGACAGTTTGCAGGAACAGTTTGCCCAGTAATGATTATTTTTAGCAGCCTCTTGTAGTACTAAACCTGTATGCTGTTATTTATTTTTTCACTGAACATAATTTAAAGAGCTCTTTAGCTTTTTCCAATGTCTTGATCATGTCTGTCAAGGTCCAAAACAAACAAAGCGTCATAAAAATAGTGGACTGTTGTCTTGTTAAAACCAACAAAAACATGACAATTTTGAATTTACAATTTAGTGAGTGAGACAAGCCCGATCTCATCCCAAGGCGTCATATACTGACGCTTTTGACATTTCGTCTACATCCAATGCACATGGCACCCTTTAGCGTCAATATGAGACGCAGATAGATATGGGCCAGAAGGCGCCTCCTAGCGGTGTAACCCTAACCCTACCCCAGACCTAAACCTACCCATAACCGAACAAAGCTCTGTGCGTGTCATATTGACGCTAAAGGGTGCCATGTGCGTTGGATGTAGACGAAATGTCAAAAGCGTCAGTATATGACGCCCAAGGATGAGAATGCGTTGGTGAGACAGTGGTATGGATAACATGGTAGATTCAGCTTTTGATGTGTTAGGTCTCAAGTTAAAATCCACCGTTTCCCAGACCTATTATTCTTCCTATTCCCATCGTGTATCAGCTTGGAGAGAGGCGATTAGGGTGGGTTTTAAAGGGGTCATATAATGGTACATGCACTTTTACAAGTTGATTGTACTGAAATGTGTGTTGGCAGTGCCTGTACACCATCATAAAATGATAAAAATCCATCCAGTGTTTTTTTTTTAATCTTCTTATATGTTTTCCCCCCATCTCAAATCAAGCCGTTCGATTTTGTGACGTCACAAAATCGACGCCCCTCCCACGATTGTTGATTGACAGCAGTGTTTCAACACAGACCCGCCCTTGCTCGTGAGCGAGCTGTCAATCATAGTCCGCGTGGACCGGCGCGGTCATTGTTGATACGCTGGAGCACTGTCTATGAACAGAATGGCGTCTAAGCGATTGTGGTGTTCTGTTCTTGGGTGTAATAAGGAACACAGCAGTCATTTTGATATTCCTAAATCTGAACCGCTGAAGACGCAGTGGCTGAGTTTGTTTTCGAAGGGAATATTCCCCACGATCAACGTCAATGCTTTCATGTTTGCGCGAATCATTTCACACACCAGACTGCTTTACAAATGAGGGTCAGTAACATTATAAAGCTGGTTTTGCTAAGAAGCTGCTCCTGAAAAAAGGATCGGTACCAACTATTCGTGTTCCTGCTGCACCTCCAGAAGAAGTGAGTGAGTGTAACATTTTATTAACCTTTATATTAATATTTATATTAATCTTTGCAAATCGCTAGCACGCTTCACGATGAATGCGGCTGTTTACACTCAGGGTACATTACGGCATGTTTTCTATGTATGACATTCTCAATATAATTCATAATCCCACGTTTATAATGAACAACGCGTTATGGTTATTGTGTTTTTATTACAAACGGTGTACGCACAGAACAGAGGGGCGGGGTGAGCAAAGCTCATTATCATTTAAAGACACATGCACTGAAACGGCGTGCTGAAAACAGAGCTGTTTTGACCAGGTAAAATGAGTGTTTTCTTACAATACTAATGAGAATTTTTAATTAAATTATATTACAAACTTTTAATTTAGACCCTAAAGAATCATATTAGCTTGTACAAAAATGGCATTATATGACCCCTTTAAGGATTGGAACAAGTAAGGTCCCAATAGGCAGCATCCATTTTTGATTTTATAAATATAATAGACACGATTATGTTTTTATTGCATAAAACTACACTACATCACACAAATGTACAGTAAAATATGTCTTCAGGGCAGTGTAATTCTCACAGAGATGACAATAGGAGTTCTTCAGTGGGGAGGCATTATAGTGAGAGGACACAGATTAGTCTCACATTACAGGCCACAAGAAAATAAATGGTTTGCTTTTGTCTGATTCACAATTCCTCTTTGTTCCACTACTCAGAATATGTTACAATGTGGACCTAAAGTGTGATGGTGGGGTGAAATCGCTTATATAATATTATATAATAATATTATTTTAGGATAAAGATCCTATTATTGATTTTATTCATATTTAATGTTTTAATAATTTTAATAATAATTTAATAATTAATAATGTTCTGTTTTATTAAGTTTTAGTATTTTTTTTGTTGTAATTTTGTTTTTCATTTTATACATTTTTATTAACATGTCTATCTAGTTTTTATTCATTCTTTTCAGTTTAGTTATTTCAGTACATAGTACATTTTAGCAAATTAAAATAAAATAAAAGTTCCCCTTGGCAACTAGCTGAAATGAAATAAGTTTTATGGTTTTAGTTTAGTTTCAGTTAGATACTGTATAATAACCCTGACTTATAATTCATACTTTTAATTCATATTTCTTGATTATCAACAAAGCCTATCTAGCTATTAAAATCATTACATTACAAAATCTAACTTCTTTTCTTTCAGTTTTCCATTCAAATTAAGAATTTAACCAATATTAATTCCTGGATTATTTATGGCAGCTTTTCTCCCTTTGGCTTGTATCAGTTTCTCAGACCATCTGTTTGAATAACTCCAAGTGCTGATTCACATCCTCCAGACAAAAGATTAAAAGGCTATATTTGTAAGAGACTTTCTATAAATATCCTGATAAAGTCCACCCCCCTGGCACTGTGAGTGTTTCCTGTGGTCCTGGGTGGCTCAAAGTGAGCGTGATAAACCAGCTGGCTTGGGAGAGATTCACACAGCAGACTCAAGGCAGGCCTACCTTAAGCTTGTGCTCCTTGCGATTGACAATGACAGCGGTGATCTGCTGATCCATGAAGAGCAGGATGGTGACCAGCAGGGCAGGCAGAGCTGCTGCCAGGTACACCCACCAGGGGTTCCCTCCGAACGGTGGCACAAACCAGCCACGGTTTGGGCTCGTTGGCTGAGGACATGAAAGGAGTGCAGTTTGAGGATCACGGAAGTGGCACTTGGCAAATGTTTACAGGATACAAACGGTAATGTCCTGAGTGGATTGGCAAGTAGTATGCCAGCCAATGTACAGTGATATTTGTTCTTCCTGAACAAAATCCATTGCTATTAAGCAGACCCTCAGGTAACCTGGGTAGAAACACCCCACTGTCCCCAATATATCTGATACAAATAAATAACATCCAATGCCGAACAATTAATCTCTTGACTAGGCTATTTATTCAGGCTATTCTATTTAGAGAGTGACTAAAACATATAGCTTGTTCGCTACTGATTTCATTTAGTTTGTTTTACCAGATAATGACCAAAAAATTAAAAATAACTAATTATGTCAAGATAAGTCAATGTCATAATGACTTCCATGTTTGGAAGCAGTTCATAATTCCACATGACTTTTGCAAGGACGCATGTGAATTATTACTTTTATTCAACAAGGATGCATTAAAAGACATTTATAAAGGCATTTGTAATGTTACAAAAGGTTGCTATTTTGAAAAAATGCTGTTCTTTTGATACTCAAAGAATCCTGAAAAAATTTGTCACAGTTTCCACAAAAGAATTAAGAAGCACAACTGTTTTCAATATTGATAAGAAATGTTTCTTGAGCTGCAAATCAGCATATTAGAATGATTTCTGAAGACTGGCGTAATGATGCTGAAAATTAAGCTTTGACTTAACAGGAACAAATTATATTTACAAAAATATTCAAATAGAAATATTATTTTAAATGGTAATATTTCACAATATTTATATGCAACTGTATTTTAATCAAATAAATGCAGCCTTGGTGAGCACAAGATACTTCTTTCAAAACATTATTTTTTTTAAATGTACCAACCCAAAACATTTGAACAGTAGCAATTTTAGAAGTGCACCTCAAAAGGAACATCACTTTACAGTAACAGACAGACCATATGAACAGAAAGTTTACCTTAAATTCACTTGGCACTATGAGCTTTGGCGTCTCTACCCCAACCAGAGCGTCGACACCACAGAAGATCAAAATGGCCAGGATAATGGCAAAGTCACTTATGAGCTTCCTAACCTAAGATGACAAAAACAAAAAAAAAAAGCTTTTTTAGGAGCTATGTAGTGTGCATCACACATCAGTAGTCTCTTGCCTGTATTGCTAAACTGCCGTATTGATTAGGATCAGAAACTGAATTTTCAAAACAATTGTCTACCTGCCCACAGTATATGAATTAGAGGCAGGGTTTGGCTCAATATCGATTGCCTCAACACATGCAGTATGATTAGAGCCACATATTGACAAATCCATCACAAACATGCCACAGATTGAGAGTGTGGCTACTTACAGTAGTAGGAAAGAAGGGGCTGGTCTTAAATTTCTTCAGACACATGGAGCAGGTGTAGGTGCCAAAGAAAAGGATGAAGGACATGAGGGTGATGTCGGGCACAAAGTCACAGGCTTTGCCCACTAGCTCCCCTCCGTATTTCAGGCATTCCTTCTTTGACAGGGAGGACCAGCTGGCATTCAAGCGCTATACAAATGACACAAAAATACATGATCAGAATATCAAACCTACAAGATGTCGACTTTTAAAATAAAATTTCAGTTCATTCACAGACACTTCTGTTATGAACAAAGACTGTTACAGAACATCAAACGCTCTCTAGTTTCATTTTCGTTGTCTTCAACCTCTCTGAAGTTGGACAATGACTCTGTTACTGTTCAAGTTTACACAAAATGTGCGAAACATGAGCTATGGCTCATTCAGTCACAAAGATGTTGGCATGGATTTGGGCATTATGTTTCATTGATCTCAAACTGAGGACTCCATCTGAATGGAACCATTGTCATAGAAATCTTTCTCTATTATTCGCAGCTGGGAGATTGGTTTGGCTATAGAAGAGGACAAAACGTCAGCCATGTCTAGAGAAAATGTTTTAGGAAACAGACAACAATTTAAGGATTAAAAAGCACTATGCATTTTCTGAACAAAACCAGAACAAGGAAGTTTTCTCCAATGTGTTGTGTAAGTTCTATTGGGTGACCTCAATGAATCTAACAAGTCTTAAGACTGGAATACAGTACACTACCACAAGTTTTGCAGTCTGGAAGAGTCAACGCTAGTTGCTGAAAGTCAGAGCCAGTCTGCAGATTTTGGACAGTTTTCACAGAAAATCGCAATGCGGTGCATGTTTTTTGTGATCTGCAGTCGTTTTACTCTGTAACCATTTACAAAGTCGACAAGCGTATAATGCAAGTCTGTAAAATCTGTAAAAATGTTCTGTAAAAATCTGTAAAAAAAAAAGGTTATTCCAGCCTTTACACATATTTCAGTGATGTTTTAGGGAAACACTTACTGTATCGCTGTAATTTACAGTCCAGATAAATGTTGAATCACTTGGATCAGTGTACACATCTGAAGAATTGCCTGAAAAACACAAAAGGTCAAAGGTTTCAAACGCGGCCTTCAGAAAGAACCAAAAACATACAGTGGGGCTCAAACATCTGATTCCACTACTAAAGAAATAAAAATCCTATTAAAACCTGGAAATAAACTTTAGAATAGGAGAGAATAGGATTTAGAAAAAATCTGAATGTTATAAATGTAAAATAAAAAAATAATGCAAATAAAAATACATTTGAAAAATGCAAAAGGAAAAAAAATAAGTTTACCTGTAGTAAATGAATAATATTTTTCATTTGTACTATTTAGCATTCTTGACTCAAGACTCAAGATGATCTCTATTTATCCTATAGCCACATTTAGCCTCTGAGACAAGTGACTAAATACCTATGACTCATATCATCAGTAGGATCAGTAGATAATGCTTTAATGAGTTTAATGGCCACTTAAACTTTAAACACATGACAGATTTCACAAGCAGACGTTCACACAAGAAAAAACATTTTATCACGGTCGCAGTTAAGTTAAATAAAGCACACGTGCTGAACATCCCCGCAATGACCACTTAAAACATTCACCACTTCTCATCGACTCAATCTTTAAAGAGTCTCTTTGCTGGTTTCCCCTAACTGGAACTAATTTCCACACAGCTGTTGTTCCCTCTGCGCCATCGAATTGAAGAGAAGTCGAGGGAGGGCGAAGAGGAGCAAACAGCGGTTTAGAGGAAAGCAGCGTGAGTGGAAGAGAAAACCACCCGCCAGCCGGTCTCTGTGCAGTCTTAATTCACCACAAGCATGGAGGAGATTAACCCCAAACTGCATCACGTCCACATCCGCCCCTAGATCGCTCCTTCATTCCTACTGAGGCCACCACACACACAGCCACTAGCACAATAAACAGATCTATCATCTGTGAACAACAAGTGAATGTCAACACCAGTGCCACAAAATATCACACCAATACAAAGAAATGAATTAATTATTACTTCAGAACATCAAAAACAAAGTTTGTAATTGTTCAGTGGTTTGCATATCAAACGGCCTCAGTGGAGACATTGTTTAGAAGTGTGATAATTGACTAACACATTCTTTCACACCAATATTAAACCTGCATGCAAAAACAAATACATGTAAAGTGACAGACGACAGCAAGTAGTGTCAGAGATGGAAAATCAAGTTGCACTTTAATCACTAAAAAACTGACTTGACTGGAGCTGCGGTAACACTAGGATTTGAGCAAGCAAAATTTCTATGGACACAGCAATGGCCGTAATATGACGTCAGTCTGTGATGTCTTTTCTAAAAACATAAATCAATATGTAATACACCCAAAACATAAAAGTATTCAATCTACTCCACTTGACTGCAACACTGCAATCCTGCAGATTTAAAGGTACACAATGTAACTGTAAAAAAAATTATATATATATATATATATATATATATATATATATATATATATATATATATATATATATATATATATAAAATGAACGAGTGCACTGTACATCATGAACAACTTGTTCACATGACCAACTTTGCAAAATTTGCACGGGGAAATCTTTCGCCCTCATGTTTAATTCCTGATGGATGTGGATTTCTACTGAAATTAACAGCAAACATTTGCCAAACAACAATAAATGTGACTATACCTTTAGACGTAAAAAAGTGACTTGTACAACTGACTTGTGATCTGTGACTTGAATCAAAAACAAGTAACATGAGATCTGGGACTTGGCTTGTAAACAGTCAAATTTGAGACTTGACACTCGTAAAAAATTAATGAGACCTAAAAATGGTCAACCACTGACTTGAGACTTGAATTAGACTGTCTTCAAGACTCCGATTTTCTATAATATTTATGAAACAAACCTGTAGTGTTTAGAAACTATTACCAAAAGACTTGACTTGGATTTGTGACAAAAGACTTGCGACTTGACACCTGTGATTGTGTTTGGGCAGTGCAGTTGCAAAAGTAAACCATATGGAGCACTAGACTGTGTCATTCAAATTAAATGAATAGCACCACTATAATTATATCCAAGAAAAAAAATGTTAATGTTGTTATATGTCTATGTGGTGTTTTAATATGCTTTAAGACGAACCATGTGCAAATCCATCAGTCAAAACCATTGCTGAGTATTTTCTCCTCAAAACCGCAGTTTACCAAAGATATCTGTTATCTACGTCGCAAACATGTTGTAACCAATATCGTCACATGCTGGTGGGCTTGAGCTGCAAAGCAGGGGAGTCTCAAGAGAAGCCAGGTTTTCCCATTATATTTTTCTTTTGATTTGAAAAATCTGGTACATTTAGCAAAATAGCGGGTGAATTATATGATGGTCGACTTGTAGACGAGCCTGTATAATTCACTCTTCCTCTTATTCAGGTTCTGGTTCAAACATATGGCTGAAATAAACCAGTATTTCTACTTGCCATTGTGCAGCGTTCACTACAGTAAAGTTGACCAAGTGGATCAGGTAGGTCCGAGCTAGACTGAGTAGAGGCGGGGACTCATTTGCATATTCCGCATAAACTAAATTAACCAAGGGTGTAGAGTTACATTCAATCTATTTTAAGGCATGAAGAAATGATTTTCAATGGCAGAATTTTTTTTTTTTTTTTATCTGTCATTTGGGGATCAAAGATGAATTTAAGGGATAAAATGAGGGACTTTAAGATAAAAGATTAAGACCAGAAATAGTACAACAAAAGAAAAAGTTAAATATTTATGCTGGCCATATTTATAAAACATTTGCCAGATGTAGACCTGGACACCTCTCAAAAACAGCAGTTTTCAAAAACAGCTGGATCATATGCCAGACATAAACATCCATCCCCATCAAACTATTTTGCTTCCATTTATGTATCAGTAAAATTTCAATTCATACTCAGGCAAAATTGCTTTTCAACTACAAGGTAGCCAAGCAGGGGAATGAAAATATGGTCACTGCATTTGAGCTCAGAGTAGCACCTTTTGGATCCCAACCAAGGGGAAAAAAGGTCACTTTGTGCTACATAATATATGCTTCACTGAGCAAAATAATGTTACATATGCATCAGTAATCGTTTTTTTTTTTTTTCTCTCTGTTTGGTCAGCACTCATCGTTTCTTGCATCTGGTGTGGACATATGGAAGGCTTAGGAAGACAATTAATAATTTAAAATGAAAAATGTAGGTAAGTTTACAAACTTGCAAATGAATAAAGGTTTAGTTGAGAAACAAGAAAACACCAGATAAAGAGAAGTATCAGGTCTTACCATCAGTGGGCGCCATACACATGCAGTCATACTGCGTGACATAATCGATTTTATAGTCTGGGTTGATTGGGTAATAATGGGTAAACTTCAGCATCTTCTTGAAAGCGTCATAGATGAAGATGAAGCTGATGAGTGATGAGAAGCCCTCCTCTGTAAATCGGGTGAAATACTGCACCAGGAAGCTGGCATCAGTGGCCACCAGGACCAGACAGTAGAAGGCCGACCACAGACCAATCCAAAGACGGAACTCTAGGTAGTCAAAGTCATTTTCCCTGCAGAAAAAAAGTATGAACAGAAAATTAACTCATGTCCCCCCCACTTTCAAATCATACAGCAATGAAAAGTACACTACCAATCGAAAGTTTAGGGTCGGTAAGGTTTTTGTTTGTGAAAGAAGTCCCTTACCAAGGCTCCAATTATTTGATCAAAAATACAGTAAAAACAATAATATTGTAAAATATAAATACAATTAAAACTAACTTTTATTCTTGAATATATTTTAAAATGTAATTTATTCCTTTGGTGGCAAAGCAAAATTTTCATCAGCCATTACTCTTCCGTCTTCAGTCACATGATCCTTTAGAAATCATTGTGATTTGCTCGAGAATAATTTCTTATTATCAATGTGGAAAACAGTTGTGTTGCTTAATATCGTTGTGCAAACTGATATTTTTTCAGGATTCTTAAAAGTTATACAGAATTTATTTTAAATAAAAATCTTTTGGAACATGGTAAAAGTCTTTACTGTGAATTATGATCAATTTAATGCATCCTTGATAAATAAAAGTATGTATTTCTTTCCTTTTTTTAATTCTGAATGACCCCAAACTTTTGAACAGTAGTGTATCTATGACCAGCAATGGAAATCACTATGCATTGAACACTTCTGCTTTATTTACAGAATATTAGTTTCAGTTAATTACAAAATGGTCAGTTAGTTCGTCTACATTTACTTATTTATTCTTTTTTCATAGCGACTTACAAATGAGGAATACAAGCGATTTATCTTAAGGGAGCAATAAACACGAGAAGTGCTAGTAAAATAATGTGTCAGTCAGTGTTCAGAATAGTGCAAGCTACAACATGGATGGATTAAGGCATAGTGATTTTTTTTAAATGCTCATGTAAAAATTTTCAGCTGTTTCTTGAATTTTGTCAAGGATTTGGCCGCCTGTAAAGGTTTGTGATGTTACATTGTGAACAAAGATGATCAAGCACCTGCTGAAGTTGAAGAGCAGCCTTTCAAACACCAGCACTGGCCCCGTACTGCTGAGAATGATCAGCGGTTGCCCACCCAGGAGACAGAAGATGGCTCCAGTGACCGCTGTACCCAGAAAGCTCTCCAGCACACCCTTCACCCAACACACAATGAAGAAGAGTCAAAGGGTTATGGAAAAACCCAACTGAAGCTAAGTCACAATCACGTTCCCTGCAAGTAAGGTCTGTTTAAGCATGTTTAAATCCATATTTGGATGGGACAAGCTATCCCTGAGGAGGTTAAAGGAAATTCATCATCGTTCACAGACATACTTTGTGATTTTTACAGGGGATGTGTGAGAAGAAACAAGCTGCACATATTTGCAAGGGATAATTTCACAAAGAAAATTGCCTACTGCTTTTCAGCTCACTCAAAGTTACTCACAGAAATGGCAACAGACAACAGACACTCCCTCCTCAATAATAACTAGCCATGTCCAATTTAGTAAATGAATTCACATATGTCCTGTTTTATAACTGAAATCCAAATATTGTTTGGAAGACTAATCCTGCTGAAATAGTGCTTATGAGAACTGTTGTGATGAACTGCCATTGACGAGATGTGACCTCATGTTACAGTTTGCTCTGCAATTTAAATCCCATCTGAATCAGTCATGTTTGTGTTTTTCTCACACAATCTAAGTAAAAATTACCAGATAATGGCTAACTCAGGCACCGCCTGAGAATCTAATCCCATCCAAATGAGAATGCCTGTGATTGTGGTATATTATTACCACTTCATCTGTCTTTTGACCTTTATCAAAAACTGTGACTAAAGCCTGCTACACCTTCATTAAGGATTTAAGCCTTTTGTTGAGTAAAATGACAAACAACAGTTGGTGGTTAAAATAGTCCTGTCAACTAATTTGACGTAAATGTAATCAATAAGGGGAGTCTGATCTACTCTGGACTACTCAAAACAGACACTGTAGTCCTCATCTTAATTAATTTCCTCATTTAATGTAATCTACATTATTTATGCATAAATTAATGTATCTAAAAATAAATTGATCCCTCTAAATGACACCACTTTGCTAGCTGACCTACTGAGGTGTTTCCCTGAGCTAAAATATTGACTAGCCAACGACATGTGCAGTAGATCTCAGCATTTTTCTTTAAAGGGGTCATGAACTGAGAATTCAAACATTCCTTGATCATTTGACAGGTAATAGGTCCCTATACTATAAAAATATACTGTTTCAAAACTCGAAACTTCCTTGTTATTTCAAAAATAGCTTTTATTGAAAACAAGGCCAGAAAACGGAATTATGACAGCGAATTATGATGACTATCATAGGGCAGCGAAAGACCGTCTTTGCAGAAGAAAATCAACGCCTACGTCTACATCACAGCATCTTTTGCACCGCCCACTGGTGCGTTAGTGAATAGTGACACGAGAACGAGAAAAGATCGAAACAGGATCAATAACATTACCATCCAAATTATATTAATGCTAGGAAAGTGTTTTTTCTCAACTATGTGAAAGTCTCAGCAGTGCAATATTTGTTTGTATTCGGTACATTTCACTGTGGATTATTTGGTAATTCAGTCACAATTTCGGCGCAGGCTTTGCAAACAGACTTTTACGATATGGATCCGTCAGCAACACCACAAACATGTAAGTAACCACGTTAATTCTAATGCCTGATCTTTGATCAGTGATTTCTGATGTGTAATTATTCAAGTTCAGACCGATTTTCTTTGTCTCAAAATCGTTTAATACCGTTTATGCATCAAAGCCAGTAACTAAACGATCAACTTCACATTATTTCTTTTAGTAGCATGAAAATATTTTATTATTTAAATTGTGATTAAATTATACACAGAAAGCGATCAAAGAACACTCCCCTTACAATCGCTGAAGCTGTCAATCACACAGCGCGAGTTTATCTGGATACTTGCCATAACTCCAAGTATGTCATCAATGATGCTGTTACACTGCACAACGAAGCTCTTACAGTATTTACATTGTGATTGCATTGTTATTTATGGTGAAAGCATTCATGAGAGTGCAGAAATAGCGCTGCAATGATGAGATCACTGTGTTCACGCGTTAAACAGACAGTCTGTCATCACTCATCACTGAAACCTTTCATGTGTTGGGAATAGATCTAAATATAATACTATAAGCATATTCGACAGCTGTAGTAGTAAAAACGTAGTTAAAGAATTCGAGAGGGTTCCACATGCATTACTTATTTCATATGCAAAGATGTCAGCCAATCACAGCAGTGAGCGTTTCCACTGAAGTCTCACAGCAGACACGCCCCTTCAAACAGAGCATTCAAAACAGAGGCTAAAATCAGGATAGGAAATAGCCATTTATTTCTAAATTGTGACAATTTTTTGATGTAAAAATCATATTAACATTATAATTATACCTCAGGAAACATTATAAAATAATCCAAAAAATCCAGTTCATGACCCCTTTAAAACAGCTAAATATATTAACTGTGAGACTTTAACTTACTAACATGACCTTTGAACTAGAGGTAACATTTCAAAAAGAGGGCAGAGAAAAAGGTGCCCCCAGTATGCGTCAGTTAAAGATTGACCCACACTGAATTACATTGTAATCTCTGGCAAGGTTGGACTGATTCTTATTTAGAAGAAAGAGCATATGGCACATCCATGGCACACAATAGGAAACGAAATTTCCTATGATTTGCAGTAGTATCTTTACCTGCATGTTCTCTGTGGCGTCACCCAGCAATCCTCCGAATGTGATGGCATTGGTTACTGTTCCCAGGTAGATGAAAAGAATGGCAGACAAAGACTGGATGTGTAGTGCATCGTAGAAATCACTGAAGAAAAAGGGGGCTTTTCTTTTGACATCAAGAATAAGGCCTCCACAAAACCTGAAGAACAAAATATGATACGAGTTAATTCTTATACTAAATATCTACAGGTTATCTTATCCTGTTTCCTCTATTTAAATATGTTTTTTTTTTTTTCACTTTGAACAGTGGGATTCAAAAATCTGAAAATCTGGGATACAATTTAAATAAATCAAAAATAAATAAAACATGCAATAAATCACAAAAATATAATATTATAACATGCAATGAAGAAGAAATATTATAATATACTATTTCAAGGTCAGTAATCAAAAGCAATAGGGGAATACACCAAATACTAAAACAGTTTGAAATGAATTTTAATTTTTATTAATTATTATTAAATTAATATACATTTTTTACACTAATTTTAATGCTGACAATATAATTTGCAAAGAAAAATGCTCAATTAAATTAGAAAAATGCAAAATAGAAACATTTTCACTAGTGGACATTTAGACCATATATTATATGAACAAAGTACTATTTTAAATAGTAGTATGTTTATTGGTATTATGATTTGGTAACAGCAAAAAAAAAAAAAAAACTATTTGGCGCAAATGCAGTACAAAAGCAGTTATTTGCCAAAGTTCAAGGTGTTTCCAAAACCAACAGTGGGAACGTACTGTACTAGAAAAAAACATATCTAATATTAATTGTCTGTTTCTCATAAACAGAGCACATGCTGACTCCCGTGTTTGCCTAATATTAAGATAAGTCTAGTCATTTAGAAAGGAGGAAAACAAACCTTTATCTGAACTAAACCATGGTGTTCAGAGAACATAATCTGTTTCTTGAGAAGAATTTATACAAACATTAACTCACTTCCCTGTCTTCTTTAGCTCATCGCCTACTGCGTGCCCCCCGCCCCCGTCTCCACCGCTGTGAGGCGTGTCTCCATTCATCTGTGTGCTGTCCCCTCCAGCATACATGTTCTTTCTGGACAACATAATAAACAAATCGAGATTGTTGAACAAGACACTTCAATGTTATTAATGTCCTGAAATAACTTATAGAGGAGGAAAGAAAACAGAGAAGGAAGAAAGATGACAAAAGACACACTCGTGGCCTCTTTAGAAGTCATTTTAAGGGCCCCAGCCTTAAGTTAAGTTAACTAAACATCCTGCAAGCTTGTACCTTGGTAGCCCACACAACTGTGCAATATGAAATAAAAATACAAGATAGACATGGTAATACCATGGTATTCTTCAAATTACAATCTAAATGCCATGATATATGAATATGGTACTCATCCAATCATCCATATAGTATGATAATCATTTAAACCAAGAAATGATAGTGAACGAAAGGACGATAAACTCATAAAATGCTCAAACAATAGATAGAATGATAAAACAACAGATAAAAATGAGATAAAGTCAGAGAACGATTGAACAATAGATAAAATGGTTGATCAACAGATAAAACAAAAAAAAAAAAAAGAAAAAAAAAGAAAAAAAATGATGAAAACGATAAAATGAAATAAAAAATAGGGACTGAGCAATAGATAAAATGATAGATGATAGACAGAACAAGCTAAAGTGATGGATGGATGGATGGATGGATGGATTTTTTATGAATGACAGACATACAGACAGACAGATAGTAAGTGAAGCAGTTCAGACTTGTTTACATTCAACAACCCGTGAATGCATGTACGAGGACTGCTGTGTGTAATGTGTTATGTACACTGTCTGTGATGCTGGTGTGACTGCATTCTGCGGGCACACAGCTCTGCTTTTGGTATTCAGGTGGCAGGATAAAACGGCGGCCTGCTGTCACTTCACTTGAAGCCAAAGAGAGGTCACGTGCTTCATCTAATTAACCGCTGCTCTGCTCTTTCACACTGAATGAATGAATGGCCTTTGTTCGCACAGACCTGGCTGGCTGGCCTTTGAAACTATTTCCTGACCATGTGTGACACACCACCTATAGCTTAAAATATATATATATATATATATTTGACATATAAAGGGACAGGCTCAGAAATTATATCTGACCATCATTTGAGTCAAAATAGGAACATTGACAGAGTTTGATGTGAGATATTGGTGGGGCTTCAGCAAAAATGATATGCTGATAAACATCAATTACCTTTTATCTGAGGATGGCAGGGATTTCGGAGGCTCTATCCTGATGGCAGGGTCCCACTCTCCAGGAGGGAGGACAATGACCTCATCCAAGAACTCGTCAATGCCAGCGAGGAGATCTTGTCTGTCCTTGGCTTTGTACGCAATTTCATGGAAGACCTTGATAAGAGAACGGTGATAACTCACTAACTTTCCCTACACAATCCAATCCAACAAATCCAATCACAAACCTTTTTTCTTTTCTTTTTCGGGCACAGCTACACAGTATCAGAACTTGTAGGCTACATTTACACAGTCAGTGTTTGGGATTGACAAATGTATATGTGTGACTATTGAATTGGCCTGTTCAAATCGCAGTTTACTGTGCAGGAGTGGCTTAAATACTTTTTTTTGGAGATGAACAACAGCCCTAAGTAACGCATACAATCTGTGTACCAACCTCAAAAAATGTGAGAAAAATTAAATGTTTAAGTTGAAATACTAAATTATTAAGACTAAAGCTGAAACAAAAATAAATCAAAGCTAAATAGAAATTTAAAAGAATTTTTTTTTAAAAAGACAAAAACAACAGAATTACTAAAACTTAAACTAAAATTAAAACAAAAACTTAAAATATAGCAAAAGTAAAATAACAATAGTTCTGTTACAGAATGCAGTTGTTCATAAACAAAAGAAAGAATGAACGCAACAATATTTAGCACTCTAAAACAGGACTGACAACAGTTTTCGGCTAAGATTAGTCTCTCCATGTACCTCATCAGACATCAGGGTAGCGATTGCTCTACCAATTTCATGGTATGACTTGGCTTTGCCTTTGGGTCCAAGCAGAATGAACAGAAATCTGGGGACAAGAAGACAATAACAAATATTAACGCACTTGATGTAAAACATACACATTTACTGAAAGCTTCGTTTTTAACTGAGCACCCCTTCACCACTACTTTTACTTCCCTCCTTGGCCTTGTGGGATGAAAGCAGGTCATACCTGGTGGGCACAGGCACTTCAGTCAGCGCCCCCAACATGACTGCCTGCTGCAGCCTCACAAAGGCCACAAAAGGACTGTCCAGGAAGTCCACTTCTCCAACGAGAACATTGGAAGCTTCAGCATCTCTGGGCAGCTTCTTCATAAACTTGTTCTTCAGCTGGAAACATGCAGGATGGTATTTTAATGAAGCTCGATAAGAAAGAAGAAACGGATAAACAAAGTGCACAAATCAAGCCCTAACACATGACCTCATTAAACATATTGCCCGGCTGGCATTTTGTGCCAAGAGTTGCCTGAGGCGAGATGTGATGAATCCAACAGCCGCAACTGTCCAACTAATGGAAACTACAAAGATTGGTGGTTGTACGTAGGATGGTTCATTCTAGGGTTCAGCAAAGGCCCACTGTGACTCCTGCATTCTTTTGCTCTAAACTCAGAGGAACCAGTGGTAACCAGTATAAAAAAACTGTTAAATTAATTTTATTTATACGGGCTGTTGTTGTTCCTACCAGTGATAAAATGAAGGCCAACTTCAAAGCAGTGGCATCTGCCAGCTCAGTCTTTGAGGTCATGCCAAATGTGAAATTTACAAGCCAAAGATAATTAGCACACCCTGCTCACATAGCCATAAATTGTTAAGCAACTGTAACTGGTGCCTCGAAGGTCGTTATTGACCTCTCTATTATTATTTTAATAGCTTAATGTGTTATTTAACAATTACTCAAGGTTATTGCGTATATAAAGAACTTTTATTTGTTTATTACTTCTTTAACAGTAAGACTAGCGCACATGGCAGAAATCCATTGACGTTAATTATGAAGCTCATAAATCAGATTTGACAGCTCTGCTGATAAACTGAAGATGGGGTTTCAGTGTCAGTCATTCATAAACCAGTTCCCCAGTATACTGCCAATACATAAAAATATTCTCTCCTGGAAGTTTTATTTAACAGGCAGAGTAAGCAGTTTAGTTAACAATTGACAGAACAAAACTTCTAGCAAGCACAATGGAAAACAGGGAGCACCTGAGCACATGACAAGACTCTCACTCATCAGAAGCAGCATATGAAATACTTCATGGTACTTTTGAGTGATTTTAATGGCTCCTTCCTGTGTAACACTAAAGAAAGATAGTCATACATGTTTGGAACATGAGGGTAAGCAAAATAAGACATTTTGGGTGAACTATACCATTAACACAGAGTTTGCTTGGTTAAAGAAAGAAGACTGAGACGAAAGAGGCAGCCCAATATGATTATCCCTGCTTCGTGGGAATAACCCTTGTAGAAACTCAATTCAACTCATGCTTAATCATCTGGGAATTTAGAAAGCAAAGCCACCATGGAGTAATAAAAATGATCTTAACCATGAATGAAACAAAAACAAGTGAGGAAGCGCTGGCCATAGCTGGAGATGAGTGACGTCACTGATGTTAACTGGAGGCCAGATTGTAGACAACATTACCAGACAAGCGTAAAGGGATGATTAAGGTATTAGAAGGACACACCTTAAACAACCCATAGTGTTTTTCTCAGACTTATATGAATGTTTACTTCTGAGCTTCATTCCGTGTAATATGTAGGAGTCAAAGAAGGGTCGGCAGATGGTCACTTCAGCAGCACATTATGCTGAATACAACCCCATACAAAGCGGTAACAAAGTCTTGTGCATTTTTTACATTGTATGTATCCCGATTTTATTAAAGGTAACTTCTGGCCTTTCAATACATCACACACCCCAATAAATTTCTATTAAAATCAAATATTACATCTCTACCCTATAAAAAAAAACCTATACCAAAATGTATTTAAATAAAGCAGTAAGCCCGCGAAGCTGTGATTTACAGTGAATTTAGAACAGCTAAGGGCCGCTGTTAGGCACGACGCAGAGCGGAGAACTGTTCTAAATTCACTATAAAACACGGCTTCAAGGGGCTTATTGCTTTTATAAAACGGTTACTCCATAAAAATATTCATTTTAATATTTATTTTATTCATAAAATAAACACCAGCAACAACAAAAAAGTATAACGTTATAGTTGCGCAATAATACAAATGTAATGCGGTCACAGGTGTATGTTTGTTGAGTCATTTACAACGGCTGCAAACGAGGCTCAACCAATCAGAATCAAGGACCGGAACTATACGTTTTTATAAATATATTTATTTCATACTAAGTATACTACAAATGCATTAACATATTTACTGACATAATGCTTGAGGGTTCCTGATATAAATATTATAATTAAACTTTATTTGGAGTACTTCTGTATTGCACAATGCACATTTCTTAATATTAAGCCTAAAATGTGTTTTAATATCACTCTTAGTAAGGACAGAATGATCTCTGTATAAGGTCAGTCTTTAAATTCAAGATATTTAAACAGACCTAAAGAATACTTGCAATAGTTCCACTTTAGCACAATCAAATATACTTAAATATATCTTTAGTTGGACTTCAGCACTATTTCAGGATAATTAAAGTGCATTAAGTACAAAATTAGTTGTTCCAATTTAGCAGATTTTAAGTATTTCAGTTTAGTATACCAAAAGTACAATTGTAGGGTATTTATATTAAGTACATAATATGTAAATGTATTTGTAGTATACTGAGCAAAAAATAAATGTATTTCAAATATATTTTGGTATATTTATTTTTCACTAGGGTACCGAAGCTGTCCAGCTCTCTGGCAGGTAGTATGCGGCGTGGAAAGGCTTAGCATCATCTCTGATACTGGATTACTTCCCCAGATAGAGCAAGCAATGCTTTATTACATCAGTCTGTCAACACAGTCTGACAGCCTGAATTTTATGTAGTCAAGCCATGGAACTGATGACTTTCTGTTGAAGCAAACGTAAATGGATGGCTGCAACCAAATGTCGGCAAATATGTTTAAATAAATGCTTTAAATTTTAAAAAATGTTGCTATTTTTTCATACTGTATTTGTCTTATTCCCATCACTCTTAATAAAATGTAATAAAACAAGTTTTGCCAAGGCTTGAAAGACTAATAAATTCATGGTCCTTCCTTAGGGGGGCGCTCTCTCTGAGGAAAAAAGTCAAGGTACTCTTGTCCTACATTACAGAGAGAAGCCATGGGATATGGATATTAAGTTAGCCCAATTTAGAAAAGCAAAATGATTCATTATACAAAGGGAAAAATAATTCATCACTCTAAATCACCATACCAAATCACTCAAAAATACTTAATTTTCTTCATTTCCAGATTCTGTGAATGTCTAATCTCAGAAAGCAGGAATGACGTCATCAAAAAATAAAAAGAAGCTAAAGTGTGACAAGCCACAAGGCTTTCACAGTGCACAACACAAAGCCGAGCCACCCCTCAATCTGTGCTTACAATCGCAATCTGTCCATGTCTCTGGCCCCCCTCACGCAAGCAGCCTCTCAATCCCCTACTCAGTCACAAGGAGCAAGGGCCATCTCCTAAGAGTCTGTCAACAGCGGAGGCCTTCCAGTAATCACATTCGCACTAGTATTTTCTGCCCGAAGCACTCAGCTATTTCACATAATGCTGCCTTCAGCAAGAAGGGATGGATTCCCAAGTAAAAAAAGGAAAGATTCTACAAATCCTCTAAGGTGAGCTTCTGTGAAGTGAGTTAATTTTTACGGTTTGTCACAGATTGACACCACCCTTATGACCTCTTGGTGCTCCCTCAATGAGAGACCAACTTCCCATTAGCAACGCAAGTCTGTAATTCCCACCAGCTATGTCTTTGCTTACAAAGTCCACTGCATTTGGTCTACTGTGCATGAAACCGCAATGTCCTATTTTATCATTAGGAAAACAATAATAATAATAAAAAAAGACTGTGTTTATGTGCAAAGGTTTCTGGCAATCAAAATTACAGTCAATTACAGATACCATACATTCTCTCTTTATTTTTATATTTGAGTATAAAAAATATTTCTTTATGCCGTTCAAAGAAGACTCTTATGGGTATATTTTTTATATATATGTAAGTCCATCAAAGCGCATCCATCTGTGATTAAACTGCTCGACATGGCCCTGCGGGGGTTAATAATGCCCTTCTGAAATGAAGCGATGTGTTCGTGTAAGAAAAATATCCATATTTAAAACTTTATCAACTAAAAAAACTAGCTTCGGGCAGACGGTCGTACGCAAGTCGACCTACGCCAGAAGAGTAACACTTGACGATGTACAGATGACGTAGTAGTAGCGTAAGCTTTGACACCTCTCGCGGTTCAAACAAACAGGGCTGGGCAACTGCGTTCGTCATTACATTGTCCATCGAGTTCATCTGCATCTCCACGTTATGGTAAGAGGCGTGACCTTTCCTGGCAACGTGCGCTAAGCTGCTGTCGAATCACAACACAGGAACCGCTGGCACAATCAGAACTCGTTACGTATTTCTGAAGGAGGGACTTCATAGAACAAGGAAGTCATCAGCCCGTTTTTAGGACAGTGAAAACAGCGGTATACAGATAAGTAAATTGTGTGAAAAATACTGTGTTTTTTTACACGCGAAACATGAACACATGTTATATTGCACACTGTAAACACAATCAAAGCTTCAAAAACACAGGAAAAACGGGACCTTTAAAGGTACACTGTGTAGGAATTTCTTCCCATCTAGCGGTGAAATGGAATTTTGCATTCATAGGAATAGTGCTCTCTAACGCCTCGCTTTTTCAAATGCTGAAATGTCATATACACCTAGGATGGCTTCAGGGTGAGTAAATCATGGGCTAATTTTAATTTTTGGGTGAACTACTCCTTTAAGGCATTTGGTATATAAATTGGACTCACCTGGTCTTTCTCTGGCTTGTCTGAGATATCGTTCAAGCTGCTTGATGTCAAGTTGCGATGAGTAGTGGTTGGGCTACCTGAGAAAGACAATGGTTCAATAAAAAAGCCCCAAATTAAAAGGGCACCATTCCATTATTTTAAAAACAAACTTTAAAAGAGGTCAACAGAGAAACCCAAATGCAGAAAAAGCAAGAGCACTTTGCATGTCAGAATAAACTAATGGGGAACTAATGGGACTGACAACACTTTACAGAATATGAATATTTTATAGGTTCTGAATTCCTTGAGTCCATAGAATAAAATAAATTAGGAAAGGTGATGTGCCATGAGAGAAAGGAATCTACTGAAAGGTTAACTATTAACCTTTCAGAGCCCAAGTCATTGTCATCATGCTGTGAAAAGCATGTGCAGGAGAACAGGACGAGCACAGTGAAGCAAAGAATTTTAAAATGTCACTGAAAACCTGTCATCACTATTACTGACCAGGATTCTTGTGCTATAATGAATAAGATGTCAGTTTGATGCAGCCAAAAGAAGAAGAAAAAAGTAGCCAAAAGAAGAAGAAAAAAGTAGCCGAAAGATGAAAAAAAAGAGCTTTACTTATGAATCACTTACTAAGAAAAAATAGTAATTTGAAAACAAAACAGAGAGAGATTTCACATCCACCTTCATAAATCCTACATTATCTGATCAGAGCTGTTAAATAATACGGTTATAGTCATAATGATATGATGATCTCCAGTGGAAAGTTCCACATAAATGATTCCAATGTGATTATTAAAAGACTTTGGCATTGAAATCTATTAAGGGTGAAGATCACCATAATGAGAAATTCTAGATATGGCAATCCATTACATAACAATGATCACAGGACTGACTAGTTAAACACAGATAGCCACAACAACAACATAAAAAAATTGGTAACAAAGGTAAAAACTTTAGAAGGGTCATTTCATACAATCTTAAAAATGAATGTTCTTTATTGGCATTAACAGTTCCTTTAACATCCATCTAACCTTTCCATTGTACAATAGGTTCTTTATAGTGGTGGTGGTTGAGGAAATTCATCCTTCCATATGTAAAGCGCTTTGAGTACATAGAAAAGCACTATATAAATGTAACAAATTAGAATTTTTATAGTGGGAAAAGGTTATTCAGATGTTAATATTCTTTAAACTTAAAAGGGTTCTTTAAAGAACCGTTGACTGAAATGTTCTTTGAGGAACCAAAAATGAATAATCTATGGCATCGCTGAGAAAACTCACTGTTGAATGAAGAGTTCAATGAACTCTTCAAAAGATCTAAGAAAATCTGACCCTTTTAAATCTACCATGCTATGCTATTCTATCACATCAATGTTACGCCCAAAGTATACTCCAGTTTATTACTGTGAAGGCTAGTGTATGAGAGTACAGCCAAATGCATGGCCTTTTAAAGTATACTCCATTTAATAGTGTAAGCGAACACAGGCGGTCAAACTCATGCGCACTAGAAAGTTTAATCCTTGTCCGGTGTCCGATAAAATGACTTTGTACTCATTAAAACTAAAGTTGTGGGTTTCTTTTAACCCCTTCACACAAGCAATTGTCATGCGGCCATCTATTGTTGTTGCCATCTTGAGAAGTTTGTTGTTGTTCCGTCTCAGCCATTTATTTTTCAACTGTGAAACAACGGGCCAGGGTAGAGTTGCCACCTTGTGGCTCATTTGTACTATGGTGAAGATGAAATTCACACCATATGAACTGTACGCATACCCTACACATTCAAACTAAAGTATACTTTGGACTTAACACACTACGTGGGGTGAGACACATTCACACATTGGCAACTGGTAAGTTGGAACTTACTAGGCCATCCCATGCTTGGACTTCCAGGGACTCGCAACACCTCCTCAGAGGTGCGAGTCATTAGACAAGGCACTGAACTCTCAAGTGGATTACGTGCTTTTAGTGACAAGTGCAGCAGAGCATCCAGAGGATAAAAAATGGTAAGAAGGGTGAAAAGAAAGATTGTTAAGGTGATAGAGGTCATACCAGTGGTTATAGGTATAAAGTTTAGCTAGTTTTGTAAAAGATTGCTCAGAAAAAGAGAAGGTAGAAAAGAAACATTTGTTAAGAAGGTAGGGAAGTTAAGGGAATATAAAAGTTCTAGTGAATAACATTTGTCACATTCAAAAAGTCCATTGGTCAATGAATCACAGGATTCATGGCATAAAAACTGTGCATTTGTATCATCAATCGAATCATGATGTTTGTGTACATTTTTATCAATGCACTATTTGTCTTAACTGAAGTAATGTGAATATTACTGCCAAAAATCTAATGATCCTCTTGACCATTATTTGAAGTGTTGTATCATCTCATCTTTCTCAGATTAGTTAATTAGTTCACCAGTTCAAAACGGTTTAGATTCTCAACAATGTAACGCAACAGCATATTGTGTGCATCACTGAAAAACATAGAGACAGGACAGACTAAGACTGGCTACACACTGGCTGCGTGGCGTGTCCGTTTTTATTTTGGCTAGGTTAGAGCTTGGACACTGCCTGCGTGACACGCACGTCTCAGCGTGTTGGAAGCGTTTCCAAGTCAAAATAGAATAGGAAAAGATGTGTATGTGTCATTTTGACATGAATACATATTAATAAATGACATTTTGATGTTTGAAATTCTCTAGGTTTTGACATAAATGCAGATAGAAATGTAATTTTAAAAAGATTTTCAAATTGCACCTGTCAATCCAGAACGAAATATTCTGTAGCCTATTTTGCCGTCAATAGCCTACTGTCTTTGCTGTATCAGTAGGCTATATATTTATGTTTAACATGAAGTATAGGCCTTCCACAACTCTCTCCCCATATGTCGAACAAGGGTGATCCAATCACGTGAGCAGCGCCGCGTCAGACACGTTTCTGGTGTGCAAAGACATAGAAAACGCCACGAGCTGACACGCAACAGAAACGCCACGCTCACGCCATGCAGCCAGTGTGTAGCCGGCCTAAACAATAGGATTGACAAGGAATGAGTTACTATTTAAAGACCCCATGAACTCTTTCCATGTCTACTAGCTTTGTCTATATGCGTTTGTACTCCTTAAAAAAGCCAAAATTTACCTTTAACAGACTCATCCTTACCTACACAGTTTTTTGTCCAATAAAATACTCTCCAGAATGAGAATGCCCCTCTCCCTAATTTGACCTGTACCTGACTAGCAAGTGGCAAATCCTGTTAATAGCTGTGAAATAACTAAAGCCTACTGGTTATTAAAAAATACAATCCATTTATGTCATACCCGAACCTACTGTTATAACAGAAAATATGCTTCTGTTCAAAAGTTTGACTTTGGTAATATTTTTTATGTTTATGAAAAAATATCTTTTGCTCACCAAGACTGCATTTATTTTACCAAAAAAAAAAAAAAAAAAAAAAAAAACAGTAATATTGTGAACTATTATTACAATTTAAAATAATTTAAATATATCAGAATTTTCAGCAGCTATTACTATACAGTCTTCAGTGTCACATGATCCTTCAGAAATCACTATCAATGTTGAAAACAGTTGTGCTGATTTGTGATTTTGTGGAAAACGTGATACTTTTTCAGGATTCTTTGATGAATATATCAATATAAGTTCACAAGAACAGAATTTACTCAAAATAGAAATGATTTGTATCTTAAATCCCCTTACTGCCAGTTTGGATCGTAGAAATGCATCCCTGCTAAATGAAAGTATTCATTTCTTTCAAAATACAAATAAAAAACTTTTGAATGGTAGCATATTGCAAGTGTCTTTAAAACATGGAGACAACTACTTAATCAAATCAGCAAATTAGTAAAACATTCATTAGAAACACATTTTTAATATTCAAAAACTATGTGACAGATGCTATCAAATCTGTAAAAGGTTGTGATGTAAATCTTCAAAATAAAGTAAAACGAATAAAACAAAAAATATTTGGTTTTATGGTTCTTCAGTTATCTTTGTGAATAACACAATAAAATTCAAAACACAAAATCAAAAAAGGCAAAAATACTTTTTTAAGTGTGAAGAAAACAATCCACAAACAAAAGAATAAAAAAATATATCAATAGCTTAAAAAGAAAAAGGAGGAATAACTGCACCAAACTGGCACCCATATTACCATTATCCGGGGTGGAAAACAGCCTACTTGCACTGGAGACCGTCTTGCCAATGTCAGCCAAAGAGCGAAGATTGGACTTCTTGGTCTGGTGGCGATGCTTCCTCAGCAAGGTGTACATGACCTTATCTTTTAGGTCAGCTTTCAAGAGACCATTCTCAATCTGACTGTCAGTGATCATTTCTGAAAGAAACAGAGTGGATAGCAAACAGAGACAGGTAGACCGTGAGAAAGCAAAATGAGGGTTAGAAGAGACCTGCCTAATGGTTATTTCACTTCGACAGATTTTGAGGAGCTCAGTGCACCCCCATCACAACCGAGCAATTTTTTGCATTTAAATATCAACTTTACATAACTCTGTTCTTAAAACTTTGAACTAGAACTTGAAATTGAACTCTCTGAAGGAACTTGAAGTCAGTGTCAGTGAAGCGACACATTGCGTTCTATTCTTAGTCTTTAGAAGTGGACTTCTAATGAGGCAGTGGCTTGTGCATAAGATTGTCTGGTGGTTCCTGTAAGCATCTATTTTTATAAAAGAGGGTCAAAGACACGAGGCCTGGGCCCTCAGGCCCTTTTTGTGAATGGTTTGGCCCTTAATGGCTGATCCTTCAATTCATTTTTATCTCAAAAGGCGCTCTATGAGGTTGACTGAGCTTAACTCAGCCAAACTTAACATTTACTGCAAATTGATAATAGGACTTGACACATCATGCTCTGAGTAAGAGATTTGGGTATGAGATTCAAGAATGTGAATTAATAAATCTCACTTGATTGGTGGCAGTGGTTACAATCTCAAACCAACCATCTAAATCCAGACAGCTGCAGTAAATTACTAATTTTTTCAATCAATCCTCTAAGGAAGCTCTTCTGAAAAAATTACCAGATTCACATACTTTGCTAACAGTGCACTAGCGTTGTTTAACGGCCACACAATTTTCACCCTGATCTTCCTCATGCTCTGTCTGAATTCAGTATAAAAGAAATGGCCGCCCTGAATGGATGCAACCACCCGTGCATCTGAACCCAGAGTTACAGCGGAGGTTGAGAGAGGAGTGTATTAAACAGAGCAATGAATGCATCCTGACATGTGAGCATTTGGAAAGCGAATAAATAGATGGGCTGTGCTGGCCGAGACAGTGAATGCATATCACACGTGCTATATCTCAGTCCGTACAGTACATTTGGAAAAGCTTTTTTTTTTCTCTGAGTCTGATCTGATCTCAAGTGTTATCTTTATGATCTTTCTTTTGCCCTGTCCACTGACAGGGGGCCAGTGCTGGTGCCAGAGATAATGCCTTACAAGAAACCATTCTGCATGCTTCCACTACAGAAAAGGCAGCTCAAAATGTTATCATTATGTTAAATTATTTTCTAAAAACGTGTACTTTCAGCCTTATTTACCTTGTCTGTCTAAAATAAAATGATAGGCATAACATAAACAACACGTGAAATGACTGCAATACATTTTACTTTATTGAATCAAAAGCTGTTTGTGTTGAAGAAACTGAAGTAAACTATTTTGGAAGTAATACAAAGTTAAAGAAAATATTTGTTTTCAAAACTCGTTATAATGTAGTCAGTTCCGTCATCGTTCTGCTCTTAAATCAGTGGGTCACTCAATTTGAGTTCACTTTGGTTCCATTTTGGTGGAAAAAGGGTATTTGAGTGCCATAGAGACTTTACATTTGTAATCAGAGCATCCACAACATTTTAAGTTAATTATCCTCTGAGTAAGCAGGACAGTCAAAGCCCAAAATGTCTGCAAAGGAAAAGCTTACCAACGACCCCTGGCAGTGTGGAGGCCTCTAGGTCCAGCATGATGGTGCCCTTCTCTATACACGTCCTAAGTTCAAAGAGACTATGTAGGGACAGAGTGGCCACATGTGGTTTACTCCATCGCTCCCCACCTTTTTCCACCTTCTCTTCAAACTTGATCCACCTTAGTAGAAGAAACAACAGAGACTTGAAGGTAATGAAGCTCAAATCCAGTCTCATGTGAACAGTTCTGTATGAAAGTGCAATGCACAAGTAAACTGATCATTGATTGAAAATGTATTTGGTGCTCAACAAGTAACATTTATTATTATTATTATTATCACAGTAGAAAACGGTTGTGTTTGTTAATATTTTTGTGGAAATTGAGATACAGAGACATTTTTCAGGATTTTTTGATGAATAGAAAGTTTAAAACAACAGCATTCAATTTAATGCATCCTTGCTGAATAATAGTATTAATAAAAAACATAAAAAAAAACATACTGAACCCAAACTATATACATATTCTTAAATCTACTGTATCAGAGACAAAATCCAGTCCCAGACATCAAACTAGAGTCTAAAACAGCCCTCATATTGAGCTCTAATCTTTCCTCCTGTATAACTTTATTCAAATTGATGAGCCTGCTTGAAAGGATTAAATATGCAATCTCTAATCCTAAAATACACAAACAGGCTGTAATCTCATCTCCAAAACAATCTCTCAAATAAAGTCTTGATTGAAAATGAAAAGATCAGCAGTAATAATTCCTGTACTCATTCGTAGTGATCTGTTAAATGGCCACTGTGGCATGTGATAATGGCCGCTGATTGGGGACCACCTGGAGTGCTACTAATTTTAACATGAAACTGCCCCTCTCATTGAATGATCAAACCCATTCGAGAGCAGCACAGCTCCATAATTGATGTGTGCTGCATGCAAGACATGTCCTTCATCAGAGACCAAGTTTTCTGCTCAAATGAACTCACGATCACAGGGATTTAAAGCAACAGTGTCTGTTAAATGCTTGAGTGTCAGCTGAAAGCATCTATGTAATATTTCTAAACTGCTTCACACCATTCCCTAAAAAATAATCAGATGGGAAACATCCCTTTAGACACTGTCAGGCATTTAAAATGTCTTCAGATACTGGCACCAAGCAGTCATTGGCAATGAGCCAGTACACTTGAATGTTCTTTTGATGAATTGTATGGAGCCTATATAACAAGTCTGTAAGAGTAATTAAAGTGGTCTATAAAGCAAACAAAACATAAGTGTACTATTTTTCCCATCTTCTCTAAAAATGCACTATCATTTAAAAGTCTGGGATCTGAACAATTATGCTTTTGAAAGAAGATTCATATGTTCACCAAGGCTGCATTTGTTTGACCAAAAATACAACAAAAAAGGTAATATTATGGGAAATGTTATGGGAAAGCTGAATTGTCAGCAGCCATTACAACTCACTTCAGTGTCACATGATCCTTCAGAAATCATTCTAAAATGCGGAATAGAAGCTGAAAAAAACTGAATTTAAAATAGAAATCTTTTTAATATATCATTGCCGAATACAAAGTATACAATTCTCTTTTTTTTAACTCTTAAATGACCCCAAACTTATAATTAACATAATTCCTCCAAAAAATTAGTACATTTTAGGAGATCTGTTTGCAAATTTAAAATTAATAAAATTTGGGCAAAACATGAGATAAAATAATACTATTAGAAACAAATAAATATTCAGGGAACCTTAGCTTTTTTCAACACCTAGTTCCTGCTAATAATACTGGCTCTAATAGCTCTGGTCCCTTTTTGAGTCCAAGCAAAGTCACAAGGTTCTTACCTGGCAGTTTCCTTCCACTCCATCTCCTGGCCATCAATAGACAGTAGCTCGTCCAGCTCTGTGAAGAGCTGAGGAGGCGCTGGACTGTCATCGTCCTCTCCCAGCATGAATCGGATGCGCTCCGCAGCAGGTGAAACTGCAACAGGAAAAATACTGCGGGTCAGAGGCACAGGTACAGTCCTGCATATTTCCAGCTTGCCATCACTTATGCCATTAGGCCAGATATCCATTTTTTCTCCAGAGGGAGGTGGAGGAGGAATCTTGACCGCAGACACGTCTGAATCTGGGTCCACAACCTGATTGGACTCAAATTCCATCTTCACCTCCTCTCCAGCCTCACTCTTCTCCACATTATTGTTCTCAGACATGTTCTCCAGGTTATTATCTGATGCATCCATCCTAAAACCCTCTTTAAAAACACTTTTGTTCCCCAGAACACGATCAAAGCTGGTGAGGATGGCTGAGAGTGGGAGGGAGGTCAAAGACACGAGACCCCACGCAGACAAGCAGCACTCAGACCGTCATTAGAGATCCTCCGTGTTGTCTGCTATCCTGTACACCCCACTCTAACACAGTGACACCTAGGTAGTTAAAAGGGGGTCCCACTTGTCACCCCAGAGCAACAGCCCGCCCATCGGCTGCTCCGGCTGTACCCCCTCGCCATTGGCCCTCCGACTTTGGCACCTTGCCCTGAGCCCCTCATTAACAATTAGGAAATGTTTCACAAACTGTTCATTCTTCTCAAGAGGGCCTCGCTTTCCTTCTCTCTTGTTTTCTAATTTGAATATTTATTAGTTCTTGCGGAAAAGAGTAAACAGTCCCTAGTAAAAAAAGAATATATACCAAAATGTATTTAAAATACGTTTGTTTCATACTAAGTGTACTACAAACGCATTGACATATTTACTGACAGATTACTGGTATAAATATTATAATTAAATTTGATTTGGAGTACTTCTGTATTGCACAATGCACATTTCTTAATATTAAGAATAAAATGTGTTTTAATATCACTCTTAGTAAGGATAGAGTGATCTCTGTATAAGATCTTTAAATGCAAGATATTTAAACAGACCTAAAGTATACTTGCAATAGTTCCACTTTAGCACAATCAAACAAGTATATCTTTAGTTGGACCTCAGCACTATTTCCGGATAACTAAAGGGTCAGTTCACTCAAAAATGAAATTTCTGTCATTAATTACTCACACTCAAGACGTTCCAAACCCGTAAGACCTTCGCAAGATCAACGTTCATCTTCGGAACACAAATTAAGATATTTTTGATGTAATCCAAGAGGTTTCTGAACCATCCATAGCCATAGCCATAGCAACGTCTTTCAAGGCCCAGAAAGATAGTAAAGACATTGTTAAAATAGTCCATGTGACTACAGTGGTTCAACCTTAACGTTACGAAGCGACGAGAATACTTTTTGTGCGCAAAAAACAAACAAAAATAGCGACTTTATTCAACAATTTCTTCTCTTCAATGTCAGGTACAACATTGAAGAGTCAGGTATAGAGCAACGCTTCTGGGTTGTACGTCAGAACGCCAGCTCAGTATTGGCCAGCTCCTGTGTCAGCAGCACACGTATGCGTTGTGGTGCTCACGTGAACAGCGCCAGCCAATAATGAGCCAGTGTTCTGATATAGGACCTTGAAGCGTTGCACTGCGCTGTTTGCAGTGGGTGAACTTTTTTATAACTCATCCGTTTAAATTATATTAAGCCTTTAAGTTCAGCATAATTAAGGGCGTGGCCACTTGAGTGACAGGTGGATTGCTGCTGATGTCACTACTAGCCGTTTGTATGCTGTCTGTTAGCCGTCACGTCACCTCAGCTAATCCCGCCTCTTTGCCCATTTTCGGTTATCCGGGAGTGACACGCGGTGATGTGCTGCCAAGATGGCTCCGCCCACTTTGGGCTTCAAAAATGCTCTTAAGAAACCGGCGGGTGACATCTCGGACACTACGTCCATTGTTTTATACAGTCTATGGAATAAACACTGTTTTTTTATATAATTTGCATTATCAAACAAAATAGAACTGGACATTTTAATATTTTTCAGATATCTGTGTAAGGTGAAAGGTCATGGCGACTACTCTTCAATAACTTTCCCTATTATTCAATATATGCTCAGAAAAAAATGGTACAAGTGATGTATGTAGCTCTAGCTCAGTGTGAATAAACTGTCATAGGCATTTCGTATACCGTAATAAAAAGAGAAACTGTCCTCTGATTCAACGTCCATTGCTGATGTCATTGGCTTGAGTTGACATCTTCTAATGTTGATAACATCAAAATAAACATCATGGATACAATGCCGTTTGAGTAAATGAGTAATCTGATTGTACAGTTCAGCGCTGAACCAGTCTGATTTCTGACGAAACCTCCAGACTGAATTACTATCCATAAAGCGCTTGTGTTTCTTTGAAAAGGTTATTAAACTACAGTATCTGAGTGGATAGAAGTACTGGATATAACACTAGCTTTCCAAAGCCAGTATTTCCCTCAACTTTTATTGCTTCTTATATTGTGAAAGACAGGTCAGAGATGTTATCAGCAACTGGAAAAGTGATAACAGAATGAGAAGAAACTTTAAAACTACTATAGCCACAAAACATCAGTAATTCCAACATTTTTATAATACCATAACCTACGACACCTTTGTTCATATTGAACATTATTATGAGTTTACAAATAAAAACACTGTAACTGAGACTATAAAAATGTGCCAACTAATATACTGAGATTTTGCCTTGATAGTCTGCCATGAGATCCTCTTATCTTTGATGAATTTTAAGATATTTCAAGAATTTAATACACACTTTTTCAAATATACACTACCGTTCAGATGTTTGGGGTCAGTATTTTTAAGAAATGAATACTTTTATTCAGCAAAGATGCAATAAGCTAATCAAAAGTGTCAGTATTATGTGACAAAAGATTTCTATTTCAAACCAATTCTGTCAAATAATCCTTTTTTTTTTATCAAAGTCTCCATAAAAATATTTCAATATTAAAATTCAATAAAATACATAAAAATAAGCAGCACAACTGTTTTAAACATTGATAATAACAAGAAATGTTTCTTCAGCACCAATTTAGTATATTATAATGATTTCTGAAGGATTGTGAGACACTAAAGACTGGAAATTATGCTGCAAATTCAGCTTTGCCATCACAGGAATAAATTAAATTGTACAATATATTAAAAAATAAACAGTTATTTTAAGCTGTAATAATGTTCCTGTATTTTTGATCAAATAAATGAAGCTTTGGTGAGCATTAGAGACTTCTTTCAAAATCATTAAAAAAAATAATCTTACAGATCCAAAACCTTTGAAACGGTATGTATCGAGAAATTGCAATACATTATGTTCATTGTTTAAAGTAAAAAAGAAATAATGTCAAAGTTTAAAGTATACATTTATTGATTATTTTATTATTTTTAAGATATGTTCAGTTCACAGGAAATGACTAGGCAGTACTGTTTAACTCATTTGGGCCAATTCGTTGTCCCAACTCTGTTCTTCAAAGTCCACACACAAAGTGACCCTGCGATGCATACAGACAACTCTGCTATGGATACCAAGCACTAAGCCTCAGCGGACACTCACTTCATGCTGTTGTTAAGCAGGGCCGGGACAGAGGGAACAAGCGAGGGAGGGAGAGAAAGAGGCATGGGTGAGTTCAGTATGGGAGAGAGCGCAAAGGACAGATAGAAATGAAAATCGCATCGTTCAAACAAAGTTTCAAAGCTGTGGGCTCTCTCGCCAAGAGCTACGACCCACACAAAGGGGACTTTGTCCATGCACCAGGGGCTTATGGGAAAAGCGAGGGGGAAGTATGCCCAGGGTCCAAAAAGGGACTTAGCTGAGCGGCCACTTCATGCTGGAGAGTCCCAATCTCACTAGCAAAACTGTGCAACATCCCACATGCAAACAGCAGTATCCCAATCCACATTCCTCTCACTTCATCTGAGAGCAAGTATTCAATGGCATTCTTGTGCCATGCACAGACCAGAAAAACAATAATTCTCAAATGCTCACGGGTCTGTGAATTGTGGTGTTGAGGCAGTTACAAGCTTCCCACGTCTGTCTGTAGTAGAATTAATGGCCTTTGGAGCATTGCACGTCCTGTATACTCGCAGACATAGATTAATGCAGGCTTGGCAGCTTGTGGGCATTTTAAAGAGAATCATTCAGAATACACAATATTTTCATCAGAAGCCTTGCTCTCTTATTCTTTTGCTGATGGTGATGGTGCTTTCCAGAAAGAGGCCAATATTAAAGAAATAGTTTAATTGAGAAAATTTGTAATTCTGTATTTACTTACCCTTATGTTGTTCTAGACGTGTATGAGTTTATTTGTTCTGCTGAACACAAAAGAAGATGTTTTAAAGAATGTTGGTAACCAGACAGTTGACGGTAGCCATTGACTTCCATAGTATTTTTCCTACTATGGAAGTCAATGGGGCCCATCAACTGTTTGATTGCCAACATTCTTCAAAAAAAATTTGTGTTCAACAGAAGAAATAAATTCATACAGGTCTGGAACAACATAAGGGTGATTAAATTATGACAGATTATTTGGGTGAACTAACCGTTCAAGGCATAAAATACAACCAACAGAAGAAGATTTGATAGTACATGTTTTCCAAAAGGGAGGTTCGTGAATTCATAAAAAGCAAATAATGAATTCAATCAAACGTAACATTAAAATTAAGAAATGGGGCTACACAATTCATTTAAATGAAACTGAAATAACGATCTATCTTTTCAGATCACTATTATCAAATCAAACGCTGTGATTTAATGAGAACTATAGTCAGTTTCAGAGTGAAGAGCGGCTCTGTTTACACATGTGCAGCTTATAATACCGTGCAGCTCAGTTTACAGTTCACAGCTGCGTCTCTCAAACGAGTCTGCGCAGTAGTGAGAGTCTGCACAGTAGTGAACTCGGAGCCTGAGTCTGCACAGTAGTGAGAGTCTGCGCAGTAGTGAGAGTCTGCGCAGTAGTGAACTCGGAGCCTGAGTCTGCACAGTAGTGAGAGTCTGTGCAGTAGTGAGAGTCCGTGCAGTAGTGAACTCGGAGCCTGAGTCTGCACAGTAGTGAGAGTCTGTGCAGTAGTGAGAGTCCGCGCAGTAGTGAACTCGGAGCCTGAGTCTGCGCAGTAGTGAGAGTCTGTGCAGTAGTGAGAGTCTGCGCAGTAGTGAGAGTCCGCGCAGTAGTGAACTCGGAGCCTGAGTCTGCTCAGTAGTGAGAGTCAGCGCAGTAGTGAACTTGGAGCCTGAGTCAGCACAGTAGTGAGAGTATGCGCAGTAGTGAGAGTCCGCGCAGTAGTGAACTCGGAGCCTGAGTCTGCGCAGTAGTGAGAGTCCGCGCAGTAGTGAGAGTCCGCGCAGCAGTGAGAGTCCGCGCAGTAGTGAACTCGGAGCCTGAGTCTGCGCAGCAGTGAGAGTCCGCGCAGTAGTGAGAGTCCGTGCAGTAGTGAACTCGGAGCCTGAGTCTGCACAGTAGTGAGAGTCTGTGCAGTAGTGAGAGTCCGCGCAGTAGTGAACTCGGAGCCTGAGTCTGCGCAGTAGTGAGAGTCCGCGCAGTAGTGAGAGTCTGCGCAGTAGTGAGAGTCCGCGCAGTAGTGAACTCGGAGCCTGAGTCTGCTCAGTAGTGAGAGTCAGCGCAGTAGTGAACTTGGAGCCTGAGTCAGCACAGTAGTGAGAGTATGCGCAGTAGTGAGAGTCCGCGCAGTAGTGAACTCGGAGCCTGAGTCTGCGCAGTAGTGAGAGTCCGCGCAGTAGTGAGAGTCCGCGCAGCAGTGAGAGTCCGCGCAGTAGTGAACTCGGAGCCTGAGTCTGCGCAGCAGTGAGAGTCCGCGCAGTAGTGAGAGTCCGTGCAGTAGTGAACTCGGAGCCTGAGTCTGCGCAGCAGTGAGAGTCCGCGCAGTAGTGAGAGTCCGCGCAGTAGTGAGAGTCTGCGCAGTAGTGAGAGTCCGCGCAGTAGTGAGAGTCTGCGCAGCAGTGAGAGTCTGCGCAGCAGTGAGAGTCTGCGCAGTAGTGAGAGTCCGCGCAGTAGTGAGAGTCTGCGCAGTAGTGAGAGTCCGCGCAGTATTGAGAGTCAGCGCAGTAGTGAACTCGGAGCCTGAGTCTGCGCAGTAGTGAGAGTCCGTGCAGTAGTGAGAGTCTGCGCAGTAGTGAAAGTCAGCGCAGTAGTGAACTCGGAGCCTGAGTCTGTGCAGTAGTGAGAGTCCGCGCAGTAGTGAGAGTCTGCGCAGTAGTGAGAGTCTGCGCAGTAGTGAGAGTCCGCGCAGTAGTGAACTCGGAGCCTGAGTCTGCACAGTAGTGAGAGTCCGCGCAGTAGTGAACTCGGAGCCTGAGTCTGCGCAGTAGTGAGAGTCCGTGCAGTAGTGAACTCGGAGCCTGAGTCAGCACAGTAGTGAGAGTCTGCGCAGTAGTGAGAGTCCGCGCAGTAGTGAACTCGGAGCCTGAGTCTGCGCAGTAGTGAGAGTCCGCGCAGTAGTGAGAGTCCGCGCAGTAGTGAGAGTCCGCGCAGTAGTGAGAGTCCGCGCAGTAGTGAACTCGGAGCCTGAGTCCGCGCAGTAGTGAGAGTCCGCGCAGTAGTGAGAGTCCGCGCAGTAGTGAGAGTCCGCGCAGTAGTGAGAGTCTGCGCAGTAGTGAGAGTCCGCGCAGTAGTGAGAGTCAGCGCAGTAGTGAACTCGGAGCCTGAGTCTGCGCAGTAGTGAGAGTCCGCGCAGTAGTGAGAGTCAGCGCAGTAGTGAACTCGGAGCCTGAGTCTGCGCAGTAGTGAGAGTCCGCACAGTAGTGAACTCGGAGCCTGAGTCTGCGCAGTAGTGAGAGTCTGTGCAGTAGTGAACTCGGAGCCTGAGTCTGCACAGTAGTGAGAGTCCGCGCAGTAGTGAGCGTGAAGTGGAGGCCCCGCCCACACTCCCACAGAAACGGTTAGTACAGTTTACTGCAGAACAACTCATTATGTCGGTGTGAAATAAACAGAGGTAGAAATTAAAGTTAAAACTCCAATCTTGAAGTTTAATTTGATTGTTTAGTTTGTCTCATGTCCCATTCGATTACAAGGAGTGGGCGGGGTTTATGAGCTATACTGCATCCAGCCACCTGGGGGAGATCTGAACGTTTTGACTTCACTTTTCTGGACTTGTGCGGCACACTTGGTATGAGCAATTGTAATCTTTGTTTTAACAATCCATTTTCAAACAATCATATGTATGTAACACTTTCACATAGTTTTTGGACTAATGAGTGCGTTGCATATGAATAATGTAACATGTTGTTTTTTTTTATTTACATACAGTATATATTTTTTAACATTTCTGTAAACCTGACAGCTGTGCTATGTGTGAGTAGATTTACACTTCACTGGTTTACTGGCACAAAAAGGCATGATAAGAGTGTGTATTAAGAGGATGTCTTTTGTATTTTCTCCTAGCAACAGATGCTTGGCGGAAACACACGACTTGCCACATATCAAGACACAAAGAGGGTTTCAAGTCAACTTCCATGGGAAGCACAAATGGGGCAACACTTAAACTAGCAATAACTCAAAATAGTTCAATATAGTTTATTATAGGTTATCTAATAGTTCTCAAAACAAAAATATTTGTGCCTCTAATACTATGGTTTGTGCCTAGGTCTTACCCGTTATCAAGTTAATAACTACTTTAAAAACGTATGACTCTCAACACTTTGGTTTACAACTAATAAATATTTAATTTGTAGCTTTCAGACTAACTCTTATGACAAAATGACGTGTCAAGTGTGATGTTTTCTGTCTTCTATGTCAGATGAAACATTTAGCCTGTAAGAAAGAAGTCAAATGCTGGTCATCACTGCTGTGTGTTTCACATCAGTCCAGCAGTGATGAGCACAACAGTGATTAAACACATTTGAGGCGTCACATGCCTGTGATGAGTGGCTCTTGTCTTTTGTTTGAGGCACAAAAGAGTTTTATTCAGACCAGCTATTGTTCTTTCACTTGACTGCCTCCCCTGCCATCTCCTACTGACTTCCTGACAGTAACTGATACCCTGAGCACACCAGAGCACAACTACCACTGTCTTCACAACAACTTTCCCACATCATGGAGAACGTCCACATCCTAATGATTCTTTGAATAGCTGTTTGGGACAGCTAACTGCCTGAGTTTTCATCTTCCTCTTTAGATTTAACTTTTCTACCCTATTAGTAACATTTTCTAGCACATATTATGTCAGATGAACATTTATTGTTATTCAGTATGTGATTATGCAACTGTTAGCAACAACAAGGGGACAGAATCGTCGATGACCCGCTAATCAGAAAAGAAGCCTCACATGCAGGACCCTTATGTCTATTCTCCCACTCTCATCAGAAAGTGATTAGATTGAGCCACTTAAAGGGTTAGTTCACCCAAAAATGAAAATTCTGTCAGTAATTACTCACCCTCATGTTGTTCCAACCCCGTAAGACTTTCGTTCATCTTCGGAACACAAATTAAGATATTTTTGATGAAATCTGAGAGCTGGATCACTCCTCCTGCAGGCTTATGGGCACCTTAACTTGCTGGCCCAGAAAATGTATTAAAAACATTGTTAATATAGTCCAAGTGACTCCAGTGGCTCAATCTTAAAGGGGTCATATAGTGGTACATGCACTTTTACAAGTTGATTGCACTGAAATGTCTGTTGGCAGTGCCTGTACACAACCATCCTATCATGATTAAAATCCATCCAGTGGTTTTGTTTTAATCTCCATATATGTTTGACCATCTATGAAATCAAGCCGTTCGATATTGTGACGTCATAAGATCGTACGCCCCTCCCGCGATTGTGATTGACAGCCGTGTTTCAACACAAGACCCGCCCTGAGCGAGCTGTGACAGCCGTCGTCATAGTAGTCCGCCATTGTTGATATGCTGGAGTAGAAAGGCGTCTAAGCGATTGTGGTGTTCTGTTCTTAGATGTAATAAGGAACACAGCAGTCATTTGGATGTTCCTAAATCTGAGCCGTTGAAGATGCAGTGGCTGAGTTTTGTTTTTGAAGCAATATGCCCAAAGGATTGACGCGGGGATTCCCTCACGGGGATTCCCCACGATCGTCCATGCTTTCATGTTTACGCGAATCATTTCACACCAGACAGCTTTACAAACGAGAAAAAACGGATCGGTACCAACGTGTTACTGCTGAACCTCCAGAAGATGTGAGTGTAATGTTTTATTAACCTTTATATTAGTATTTATATTAATCTTTGCGAAATTTGCAAACCTTGCTGCAGGCTTCACAATGAATGCGTCTAAGGTTTACACTCAGGGTACATTACGGCATGTTTTCTATGTACGACGTTCTCAATATAATTCATAATCACACGTTTATAACGAATAACATGTGGTTATTGTGTTAGATACGGTGTACCCACAGAACAGAGGGGCGGGGTGAGCAAAGCTCATTATCATTTAAAGACACATGCACTGAAACGGCGTGCTGAAAACAGAGCTGTTTTTGACCAGGTAAAATTAGTGTTTTCTTACAATACTAATGAGAATTTTTAATTAAAGTATATTACAAACTTTTAATTTAGACCCTAAAGAATCATATTAGCTTGTACAAAAATGGCATTATATGACCCCTTTAAGTTTATAAAGTGACGAGAATACTTTTTGTGCGCAAAAACAGTTTTTTTTACGTAGTGTAATAGCGTAGCACATCTGTGTTTCACGTCACCACGTATCACACATGACCAGCGTCGGCCAATAGTGAGCCTACGTGGTGACGTGCAACACAGACGCGCTACGCTATTACACTACGTAAAAAGACTCGAGGTCCAGAGAGAAGGAAATGAAAAGTGGAATAAAGTCGTTATTTTTGTTTGTTTTTGCGCACAAAAAGTATTCTCGTCGCTTTATAAACTTAAGATTGAGCCACTGGAGTCACTTGGACTATATTAACAATGTCTTTAATACATTTTCTGGGCCAGCAAGTTAAGGTGCCCATAAGCCTGCAGGAGGAGTGATCCAGCTCTCAGATTTCATCAAAAATATCTTAATTTGTGTTCCGAAGATGAACGAAAGTCTTACGGGGTTGGAACAACATGAGGGTGAGTAATTACTGACAGAATTTTCATTTTTGGGTGAACTAACCCATTAACACTCTCTGATTACCCTACGTGCCTGTCACATACCTCATGAGAATTTTACCATGACGTTTGTGTTGCTCTCTCTGTAGATACAATTCAAATTTTGTGAAATCACTCTTTTGTTATCTGAAAATTAATTTCAACACTTGACCCTCCTCAGATGTCAGGATTAGAGCGGAGTCAACAAAGGACCAGGAATACATTTGGGTCTGACTTAAAACTGATGTTTTGAGAGGGATTCCATAATGGTAGCCCTGAGAGACGAATAATAATGAATAGAGAAATCTATCACCAGAGCAGGGATTGAAGCTTACTTTTTTTTCCCCAAGGAGCAGGTCTGCTCCCAATTTGAAAAATTTAGGAGCCCATAAAGAACTTTAGGGGCGCAAAGACTAATGTCTAAAAGGATTACGAGGAAACAAAGGATACAACATTTACAAGCAAAATTATTTTACTTTGAACGTGCAGCTCTAATATTTATTTAATGAAATTATCAACTCAAGGAAATTTTAAAAAACTTAAGTTGTCTTTTGAAATGTAATAATCACATTAAAACCGTGTCAAGATTCCTGTTTTCCTGACTCGAATTTAAGACCTCCTAAAATTAAGAATTTGTTAAACCATTTAAGATACTTATAACTGAATTTAAGACTTTTTAAAGACCCGCGGTGACCTACTTTTTATTCACACATACTCCAAAATACATTTTACGGTTCACACACAGTTTCTTCCTTTCATGGAAAGAAAAGTAAAGTAATTAACTTTTTTTAAAACAGATAGTTATGGCCCTGGATTTCTAAAGTCAAAATTTTAGGTATGTTCAAATTCACAATAGCCTATCATAGTATGTTATGGTCGGTATGGTACTCACAACACAAAGGAAAATACTATAAGCATTTAATATAGATTGCTGGAGATTAAAAGCTGGAGAAAAATACAAATTCGTCAATTTAAATGCAGCACAGAATAAACCAAGAAGAACTGTGAGCCATGACAGACCCTTTGCGGACAGTCCGGATGAAACCTGGCGACCGACCAACGGAGGTGAAGAAGGGAGAGGTGGAGACCCAGCCGGAGCCTAGGCGAGCCTAGGCGAGCCAGGCGGAGCCAACGAGACTGGGCGACACCGTAGATTAGGGGTGGAACGGTACACAGAAGTCACGGTTCGGTTCATACCTCGGTTCAGACATCACGGTTCGGTACGAGTTCGGTACAATGGAGGGAAAAACAAAACAAAAATGTAGAAGGCAATTTTTTTATTGTGCATGTCTCAGGCTGTACCACCAAAGGAAAATAAATGTCTTAAGCCTTGTATTTTTTAAATAAGTTTTATTAATAAAGTAAAGGCATAGAACCAGTTTATTTGTAGAGCATTGACAATAGTTTTATATAATTAGTTTATTAATTAAATTAATAAAAAGACAAAAAGACCTTGAGATATGTTTGGTAATTGTACCTGAATGAATTTAAAATTAATTTGCTATGTTTCAGATCAATATATTTGTTTTCCTTAAAATTTTAATGAACACTAACTTTATTCTCATCTGAATTATAAATAATTTATTTCTGTATAAAATAATACTACCATTAAAAACACATATGATTTTCTTTTTTAATCAATGTAGAATGTGTAAGTTAAAAATAAACAGATTAGTGCTCTGTTTGAGGACAATAAATGAAAACCAATGCAATATGATAAATGTCCAAAAGATGGCACCCACAGTTTTAAAATGGGGTTGGATAAATATTTTTTACTTGTGTGTGTGTGCGGGTGCATGTGCATGTGCGTGTGTGTGTGCGCGCGCGTGTGTGTGTGTGTGTGTGTGTGTGTGTGTGTGTGTTTTTGGTTGGGTGACAGTTGTAGGTTACAGTTTGGCAAAAGTTTACAGTTTGACAAATGGTTTTATACAAATATAAGTAAACACTTTGCAGTTTGAATGATGTCCTGTATGAACAAAATGACGGAGTATGTTTTTATGTTTCCACTGTTCGACCGCGCCCGCAGGGAAGGTGGAGCCCGAGTGAGCTGAAGGAGTGGAGGGACGAAGTGCAGCTGCAAAGTGATACTGGGTGGCAAGAGGGAGCAGACTGGTCGACGGGCCAGAGTGCAGTGACAGGCTTGGGAGCCTGAGGTAGAGACAGAGGATCCACTTGCAAGGTGGAGCTGGCGACCGGAAGACCCAAGGAGGATCCGTGCAGCAAAGTGGACTAAACTGAGGAGATGCAGAGGAACTGAAGAGAGCCAGTGGAGACAGGGTCAAAGAACTGGCTATCTTGGGTAGAGAAGGCGGGAGAGGGAGGCTGGGTGGGACCAGCAGCGACAGGAGACTTCTGGGAATTACCTCAAAAAAACAAATAGGTACCTGACACAGCTCACCCTCAGTGATGGGCTCCATCACATGATCTTGTAGTATACTCCACTAAAACACCTTCCTCACAATGCCGTGTGGCCGTTCGCATTTTACTTCATTTTAGGCTACTTCGAATTAGCGCCAATTCGGGGGCGGGAATTGCTTGAATGGTGGGTTCATTATTATTCTTAATGAAAAAACAACAACTAAACAGTACAATGACAAACACGCTTATATTAAACAGAACTTTTATTAACAAAACAAATAAGACAGCTTTATTAACAAAACAAATAAAATAAATTATATCTGACTCCTGCTGCTGATCTGTGCTGCGACTCTCCTTCAGACAAGCAGACGTGATTAGTTTTTAATTGTAGTGTCTGTTCTCTAACTGAACTAAATTATTTTTATTACTATAAAAAAATCTAAACAGTGGGGGGCGGTGCCATGGTGGGAAAATGATGTAATCGGTGTGTGGTTGAACACCATGTAATACCGGTAACAGTATCGCAGCAAGCCTAGTCTGAAAATAAAAGTATTTTATGTTCACCAAGCCTGCATTTATTTGATCAAAGTATACAGTAAAACATTAATATTGTGAATTATTATTAATATTTAAAATAACTGTTTTATATTTTTTAAACAGAATTTATTCCTATGATGGTCAAAGTTGAATTTTCCGCATCATTCTCTTCAGTGTCACATGATCCTTCAGAAATCTTAGTATCTCTCTACTTAGTAAGGAACATTTCTTATTATTATCAATGTTGAAAACTGATTTGCTGCTTACTGTGGAAAGCGTGATACATTTCAGTATTCTTTGATGAATCGAAAGTCCAAAAGAATAGCGTTTATTTGAAATATAAATCTTTGTAGCATTCTAAAAGTCTTTACTGTCACTGTTGATCAATTTAATGTGGTTTTGCAAAATATAAGTATTAATTTCTCCAAAAGAAAAATGTCAGTGTACATGCCAGGAACTACATCTGGTGGAAAGATAGAAATTACTGAATTTGCTTGACAGAATAATAAATAAAATACATACAATTTTAATGAAAACAGCATCCTTTTTTTATTATGTAGTGCTTAAAACACTCAAGATGATGGTGTATTGTAAATAAAGGCATTGGGCTTAATTATAGCAGATGAATAAAACCGAAAACCAAAACTTTCAGTGGAAGATAAATCACATGCAATTTTTAGACTACATGATAGACAGAGATCACTGTGCATCATAGTAGTGATAATACAGTGTTGGTCTATTTGTATTCACACATATCCGAGTGTGATCTGGTCACTTCCTGGTCATTGGGAATAGTGTGTGGGTAGACATGTGGTCAGCTATAAGCACCTTAAATCCCAAACATCCCCCAAAGCACAGTCAGAGGAAGCAGCATGTCCAGACACTCTCTATGTTTCAATAATACATGTTCAACTGCTGCCCAATATTATCATACACAAAGCTGACAAACATGTATAAACTAGAATGTGATAATCCATCCAAAACAACATTCGACTAAACAGTGTTTCCACATTCACATGCAGACCAGATTATTCATTACTATCGTAATAGCAAGGAGACCATTATTTTGTTCATGTCCGATATTAACTAACTAGTCAAGAAAATAAAGTTTTGTTATTGCTGGCAATCACATATGTGGGTCTGACTTAGGAAGGTAAGATTAACTAATTATAACCTGCAGTGGAGGAAGAGAATAACTATAGTTGAGAGGATTACAGTGCACCCTCCTGCCTCTGGGTTTAAGAGATCTCCTGTGGGACATCCTACTCAGCAGAGGGTCTGACTGGCTCCCATTGATGACGTTTAAAATGATCAAGAGACACAGAGAGAAGGGACAGAGCATCCGTTATAAATCAAGTCAAAACTAAAAATAATCTTTTAATCTTAAAAGTTGATGTAAAAAAAAAAATCAGTGCTGTAATGAGAACGACTCTTAGCCTGACTACGTCAGACTTCGTACTTCCGCTCAATTTCATTTTCCTTCTGACAGCGTAATAGAGCTGGTAAGTCCCGCCCCTTCCGCTAATCCCCACTGGACCTCTAGGTTGAAAAATCGTCAATGCAAGTGAATGGGATAAAATAATTATTTTCTGATCCCGTTTGAATTTTGCCATGAATGTGAACATATGTTGTCTGTGAATTTTTTATATAACTTTTCGTGTAAAGAATGCTACAATTTAGCGGGTAGAAGTTTGATATGGTTAGACTTTGTGTGAGAGCACTTTGTGGACTACAACTCTTCGCTGCTCTCGACGCGTTTGAAACGTCAACACCACTAGCACACGGACACTAGCACACAGATCCCGCTAAACATGGCTGTGTCTTTGGTGCACTTCACCGCCTTCTTTCAGGGAGAGGACAAAATCGTTGAGGTTGGTGAAAACCACGGGTAAGTCAACTTTATGGGGTGACGTTACATAGGCGACATGTAGTCTTTCTCGTTATGTCTTTTCTACAACTGCTAGCCGAAGAATCATACCATATACTGTCAAACTCGTAACATGAAAAGTTATATAAAAAAATTCACAGACAACATATGTTCACATTCATGGCACAATTCAAACGGGACCAGAAAATAATTATTTTCTCCCATTCACTTGCATTGACGATTTTTCAACCTAGAGGTCCACTTGGGGTTTTACGGATGGGCGGGACTTACCAGCTCTATAGCTTTCCATTTTCCTCCGGCCTGAAAACAGCCGGCCAATCAACGAACAGAGGGCGGGCTGAGAGCCGTGATGACGTAGACACTGACTGTACCGTGGATGCATAGATTTACTTCACATAATCTGCAAAAGTCATTCACAGCCATGTTCACTCCGGTATTTCGCTCGATGGTTTTGTTTTCGCATCATACATGTGTTTACAGTGGAAGTTAGATGTGGCTGAGCATGCGCATAACACACGCCATAACCAAACGTTATGTGATTGGCTTACGGGTAACCAATGATTTTAAACTTCAGACAAGCACCCCCCCGCGAGAAAGAAAATGCTTTTCTATTATGCCATTCCAGACTCTGTCTACGAAGCAAAGCGAAGTAGCAGAGTTTGGTATTACCAGGCTAAACGACTCTGACTTTTCTTGAATAAAGATTTAGCTTGGATCCTCTCAATGCAAAAAAAAAAAAAAAAAAACAATGCAAAACACACACATACCATGTCACTCATGCCGTTTTCATTGACGCACGCACATGTCACTCTGAGATCACGCTGCACGCACACTCACAGAAGCATTCAGGAGCACACTGTCCCACAACTTTTATTAATAAAATACCTTCGCTACTAAATCCCTGTGTTATATTTCTCATTAGCGAAGGGGTAAAATTGCTGGTTTTTAAGTAGTTATACTCACAGCTTCATTTTTTAATAGAGAGAGATGCTGAACAGACACAAGAAAATCACACGTGCATCTCTCATCTCTTGCTCTCTCTCTCTATATAATGATTTTTAAAAAATGCTATAATTCATTCATTGAAATAAAGGCAATCTTACGCAGTATTTTATCTCTTAGTGCATTTACATGCACCCTCATCATTGTGATTATAATGGGATTTTTGCAATATTACATTTAAACTTTATCTCATGTAAAAGCAAACTTCAATCAAACTAATGCGATCAATCTCATAATCATAGTAACCATATTCAAATGAAACTATCTTTGTGCGTTTTGTCTGATTTGCTTATTAATTCCTAAATGAGCAATCATTACAGTTTAATCTAATGCCGGGGACACACTTAACGACAAGCTGAAACATTTTAAGACTGAACTGAACACACTTACAGACTTTTCAACGACTTTAGCAGATTTTAACACCGACTGAACGCAACTGTGTCTGACTCGGCGCGTTTAGGCATGATCAGTCATAAGTATCAAATTACATTTATATTAATCAGCCTTACAGTCGTTAAGTGTGTTCCCAGCTTAAGCGTTATGTTAAACAGTCTTGTGGAGTGATTCACCAAGCGTATAAGCCGCAACGCTTACACAATTGTGTTCATGCCACAGCAAGAGGTCTATTGTAATGCTGTCAGGGTACGCCATCTAAGCTACAGATATGAGAAAAGGTTAAAGTGACAGAAGCATTTGCGCTTTCAACAGGGTTACCATATGTAGCTGCATAACTCTTATTTATTTCCAGGGCAATGTTTTCATTAGCTATGCATATGTGTGCGGTTGATTTCAGCTGCACGTAGCTTCAGACCACGCTCTGTCAGTTTATTTATCGTCTCAGGCACACATAGTCATAGGCCACTAGAGTTAAGCCAGTCGGGAGGGTAGCCCAGGCACACATAGATATTAAAACATGCGATCTCATGGCTCTTAAAAAAAATGTACTTGTCCTGGCGGGGTCCAATCTCGTTCTGTCTATTTTCACATGTACAAATGCATATCTGCATGCAGCAGCTTGTTTTCTCACTCAGCAGCACGTGTATATATGTTTGTATTGTTTATTTCTTGCATTAACCTGTGCAACTGTGCAGGGTGAAAAGTTGCTTCACAAATGTATAGCAATAGTCTCTTTCAGCTGTTTCACAACTGTGCTCCAAAGTCAAAAATCTAGAGCGACTAGGAAAAAGCTGCTCAACTGGGGCATTAGCTGTACAGCCTTTAACTATATTTGGAAAAAGAGGTTTGTGATGGGGAGGGCTCTGGGCTTTGTTGGGGGGGTTATTTAATGTATGATACATGTGCAGCAGCAGCAGCATGTCTTACATGCTCACAGCAATGTCTGTGAATGTACTGCACTAGAAAGTCTCAGTAATTGCTCAGTACAGCGGCTGCAGGGTAGCAGATCTATTCCGCCAAGACCAAATATATTAACATTGCCATTTCCATTACATGCCAATTTCTCAGAAAGTTGTCATAACAGAAATGCATCACAGTGAGCATAAGACAGACTTATTTTAAATAGCTTTGAATATAAAAATCTCAGAAAACAATGGGCAGTTGCCTCTAACTGTAAAGCTCACATCAGGTCATTAGCAGTGATCTCACACAACACAGAGGAGAGTTTCCCGCCTATATTTGGACGCATGAAAATGAACCATAGTTCTGAATTGGAGGTACTAAGGCATGTTTTTAACTGGAGGAAAAGAGAACGGAATAAGACAGAGAGGTTTCTTCAGCACTAAAAAATACAGTTAAGGGTGACTGCAGCTCGAAAGACTATGAGTTCAGAGCACTGAAGCCGAATTCATCCTAAAAACAAGCACAGTTTAAAGAGATACAATAATTCTGGCTTTATTTACTCAATCTTATGTCATTCCAAATTTGTATGGCTTTTTGATTGCAATCAATGTGCTGGTCAATCTTTTTCACGCAATTACAAAAAAAAAAAACAAGGCCTGGAGCTTTCTAGCTTCATCAAATTACCTTAAAAGTGGTCCATATGACTGGTGAGCTGTAATCAAAGTACTAAAGTCATTTGAAAGCTTTGAGAAATGAACACATTTAAATGTAATTTTTACTGACAAATAATCTTCCCCTCCAGGTTAACTGCTGCAACCAAATCTGTTGGTTCAGTTTTGTGAATCAACAATTCATTGAAAAGAATGATATATACAGAAATCATGCATGCATCATGCATTCTCACAAGAAAGTCATTTAGTTAGATTTTATGCTGCCTGTTTGTAATTTTGAAGATTGACTCACTGAAACTGATACTGAAAGGGATACGGGATATGGGATATGAGGGATATGAACACATTCAGAACATTTCGTGCAATTTATTTATTTATTTTACATTATACTGTTCACATTTAAAAAAGATTTATGATGTTATTTATTGCAGCCTATAAAGAGGAAGATTGATACTAACAAACATGCATCCGGATTAGGGATAACAATCAGGAAGTAATCCATCTACAAACAAAGGTCAGTACTCGCGCTACTCAGGGTCAAAAGGCAAGGAGCCAGAACATTGTTACATGCGGGACTGCCCTAATCTTCTGCATTTTATCAATTTCAATCAGAAAATCCATTGCATGGGAAAAGCAGACACTGACACACTTTACAAAAATATATGCGTCGACAATTTTGCATGTACAAAACGTATACGCATATAAAAATGAGGTTTGATTCTTTGTGTAAGAATGTATGAGAGCTCACTCTCACTTTCAGTTAACTTCTACTTAAATGCAAGAAGACCTAAACAGGAAGTCCTGCCCCAAATTCACACCATTAGTTGAGCCAGAAGTTATTTTGTCCAAATGACCTGGTGGGGGGATGTTTGGCTCGAGGTCATGGTGCAAAGGATTCTGGAGTTGCAAAGGTTGAAATTACTCTGAATCATCCCTTTAACACTGAAAAAAATGACACACATCCCTTTTAAGGATAAGGAAGATGATTAATAGAATAAATTATTTAAAAAATCTTTGGGTTAATGCGTTCCTATGGAGCTAAAAAGGTAACACATAGCAATACGGTTCAATTTGTTAACATTAGTTAACTACATTAGATAACATGAATCAACAATGAAAAATACTTCTGAAGCATTTAGTTTAATTAAAATTTTAGTTAATGTTAGTTTAATATATTATTAAAACCAAAAGTTGTGTCTGTATATATATTTTTTTTTTATTAACTAACATTAACAAAGATTAATATATATTGCATAATGCATTAACCAATGTTAACTAATGGGACCAAATTATAAAGTGTATTGTAAAACATGTTTTTGATAAAGGGAATTCAGAGGATAAATTGAAAGCCCAGAAATGGTAAGTCAGGTGAGCTCTGGGTCGACATAACTGTCAAGTTCTTGATTCTGCTTGGTTGCACTTGAGTTTCCATTAGGAGCTGAATACGTTTCAGATTAAGGTCAATAACCGAGTTTGTGCAGAGTCAGCACAGTAAACTGCACTAAAACCTCAGCAGATTTATGTACAAGAATAATTCAGCCAAAACAGTGTCATTATTTACTCACCCTCATGTCGTTCCAAACCCTTATGCTATTATGTCTGCAGTGGCACACAGTCAAAATCAAATCAAACTGTCTTTCAAAGCAAACACAGCATCAAACGTCAATAGTTCTCAAGTGTCAAGTAACCAGAAATAATGATGTCAAACCTGTACACTATAGGGGCCGTATTTAATTTGAAACCTGCAGTGGAGGTGAAGGTAAAGTTGTAAAATAAAATATATAGAGCACAAATCATAGGAACTACTTTTTGGAGATTGACAACCCTGTTTACTATAAGCCAGTGTCTTTGTATGGAAACATTCTGTGTGAAGACTCTTTTGAAGATCACTTTTGTGTGTCCCACTGAAAAATAAAGACATAAAACCGAATGAAGGTTTAAATTGTCATAATGGTGAGTAAATGACAATAAAAAATTAAACCCACTTTTTTATTTACTTTGAACAAGTCTATATGGCCACTGCACGGTTTTAAGGCAAAATTTTCCTTATATGACCTTGGAATCATCGTGTACTTTTTCAGCCTCTCCCTCGCTTAAGTGATCCCTTTCACCTCCTCTCTTCCTCCTCATTCTCCCTTTCAGCTATCACATCATTAGAGAGCATTCAAAGTCCTGGCATCCAAATCAACAGAAACGCCTCCTAAGTGATCCTCCCTTGGGCGTATAATACCTCACCATTAGATATCTCAAAGACACACATACTTCCCTCCTTCAGCGGCTCACGTCAGGCAATCGTGACCCATTTGGATGGTTATTACTTACACGCAGGGGCCCTAGCCCTGTCTGTCCAAACACACTCATCCGCTGGCTAGGCAGCTCTGGATATCTGTTCTGACAAAGTAGAGTCAGCAGCAGCCTTGGCTTTTAGCTGTGAGTCTATGTGTGTGTGTGTGTGTGTGTGTGTGTGTGTGTGTGTGTGTGTGTGTGTGTGTGTGTGTGTGTGTGTGTGTGTGGCTCTGTGAAGGAGCCCTCAGCATTAATGTGAACTGATGGCTCTTTGGCAAGCGCTTACTGAGTGGTTTGAGGATGCTGTTGCTGGCCTCCTCATTGTTCTCTGCGTCTGACCTGTCCGAAGTGTTCTCAGTCACTTTCTCCTTTTTGTCCTTGTGACTGGTGCGCCGGCGATGACGTCTCCGTCGACGGTAGCTCTTAGGCACATGCACACCGATGTATATGGTGTGGTGACCTGAGAGAGTAAAATTGAGAAGATAAGTCAGGCTATTTAGATCACATGACATCACCCAAACCTAAGAAACACAAAAAGACTCCAGAAAACAATTGCTCTTCAGCAGAAGAACACTGCAAAACAAACAAACAAACAAAAAAATCATTATTTTTGTCTTGTTTTCCAGTAAAACAAAATATGGACCACAAACATGTGAACGTTAGTGTAAATTGCCTTGGAAATTAAAACAATAAAATTGTTTAAAAACTTCTGCATGAACCTTTTTTGTTTTGTGATTTATGGTCAAAACAAGAAAAAAAATGTGACAATTCAAATATATTCTTTATAAAAAAAGTCTTTGTATTTCAGATATTTTACATACTTATTTTCAACAACTATGATTTTAAAACAGCAGCAGTTATCAAATGATGATTGAACAACGAAGAAGTTGTTAACTGGGTTTAAATCCAGACACAGTGAGGTGAGAGCACTTTTGGTATTTTAAAGAAATAAGCAGGTGCCTGGATGATGGAATGATGCTGTGCATTTCCTTTAGAGAATCGCGTGCTAACGCATCCCAGGCAAAATGTGCAAAAACAACGCTATCAGTGGCTGCAGCTCGTTCTGAGTTAATTCCCCTCAGTACATCAAAAAAGCACTTGATGACGTAGATAAACACTTACAGAATTAATTGACTCAGCCAAGTCAAGTAAATACAATAATGCCAGTCCTAACATTGTTGTTGTCATAAGATAAACATCTCCCTTCTGTCAAGATAACACAAGCCAAGTGACCATCCCACATCTATACACTTAAACATCTGTTAGATAAATAAAGTGTAGTGTCACTGAGGTCAGGAGCTGAATGCCGACCCTTTCCTTGCGGCCCATTGGTTACGGCATACAGTATGACGAAACCGGAGTAAAGACATAAATAAATGGCGTGACTTCCTCAACGCAATTTATGCAGGAAATTGTGGATTTCACCGGAGGGGTTTGCAGCAGACTGTCAAACTAAATATTTTGGCTGGAACAGCTAGCAGGTAGTGCGGAACGTCCAATGTTTAGATCCATATCATACAGACACTTTCCATGTCTCTCCCCCAGTCACATAAATTACATCTGTTAAAACAACATCCCACACTTTGTTACTATGTGTAACTTATTGAAATATTCTGTAATGCATCTCTAACTAGACCAGTGACATCAGTGCAGATCTGCAAACCAGACCTGATACATTCTATCCCTGAATTGTAAACTTTTTCAGGCTAGTGCTACAACTAAACTGAGATGTTTAATTAATCTGGCATCTAACATGGCATAAGTTGTAAAAAAACAATTTATATTAAAGTATGCTGTGCATCTATAATTAAACCAAAAGTAAATGCATGTCAATATTAGTTAGAAAGATCTTACGAAAAGCCAGTGTTCTGCAACCTCTGACTCCATAATAAACTGCTATACTTAAAGGAACCGTATGTAAGAAATGTATTTCAATTAATCATAAAATGGCCCTGATATGTTACTAGACATTAAGAAATCATGTTCATTTCAAATACTTATATCACTGACAACAGTAGTCCGGCCAGGATATTGTCATTTAAAAGTGAAGTTGCAGCCCTCAACTGATGTTGATGTTGTCATGTTGTGTTTTGGCCTGATGTCCCACCCTCCACCTATCTACCAATCACGAAGTCAGTAGTGTTTCGGCATCCGGGTTGCCAGCTCTGCTCTAGTTACACATGCCAACCCTCCCGATTTTTCTGGGAGAGTCCAGAATTTCAAAGCCCCTCCCGAAAATCTCCCGGACCGACCTTTCTCCCGAATTTCTCCCGATTTCCATCCGGACAACAATAATGCTACACCATCCGCTACACCATCCGTCACACCATCCGTTAAAATGAAGTTAATTTGGCCAGCGCTCATACCTGTGTTTACATCCTGTTTACAGCGCTAAAGCACGTCTCAAATGAAGGTTTTATACACCAATTAAAAGTATGACAACAAAATGTCATAAAACTAAGTCAAAGTCATATTCATGTCATGTAGGATTTATTCAGGTGCATCTGTACTTGTTTATCCACAGCCAATTACAAGGCTGTCTTTACATCTTCAGCCCAGCTGTAGTGCCACAGGTCACATAGTGATCATGATTCACCCCATCAGAGAGACTAATAGACCACCACAGTGATTTACAAGCCTCATGACATAATCAAGCATGACGAGGTTAAACGCAGGACAATCACCGCCATAAGGCGACAGATGAAGCCACTGGAAGCAGTGGCAACATGTCCCACACTTCGTTCACACTACCACCATTTTGCATGTTGTGAGTGGCCGGCGGTAAAGTCACTAGTGGGCGTTCCCACTGAATTAACTCCTATTGGTTGTCGCTCCAAAAAGTCCCTCTTCATTTGCATAAAGTTCAACATATCTCAACTTTGTCGCTACGCTGGACATGCCTACATCCTGTCGCCAACTGTTGCTCATGTCGTCGGAAATCACCAGCTCTCCACTGAAATGAATCGGATCGTGTCGCTTTATCGCTGGTAGTGTGAATGCATCTTTAAATTGTTTTTATTTTCTGCATCGAAATTTGATCTAAAATTACTTACTTTCCGATGAGTCGAAAAAAAAGTTTTGCAAATAAATTAATACATTTTATGCAATAAGAAAGGTACATGATGTTTAAACAGAAAAGAAAGTGTATCCTGAATTTAAGTGGAGATTTCTTCTAAAACAGTTGTTCTTTATTATATGAATTTGACTCAATCGTTATGACTGCAACTGTTTTTATGATCTTATAATGATTTTCTTCTTCTGAAACAGACAAATTCTACATTAAACCTGCACGTTTTTGTGCACCTGCATTTGATAATAGTCAAAACTGTCTCCAGGACTTTGAACTACGGTCCTCTAAGGCCCTGACAAATATCAAACAAAGCAAAATGACAATGATTATCCACTGAACCTAAACACAAAGATCTGTTTGTATTTGTAAAACATCACCCATTCTAATAAATTATGCAGAGTGTGTTTAAACTGGATTCACAGCCCTGCTGTCTCTTTTCTTACAGCATAATACACTCTCACAGTCAGCGAAAGATTACTGCATTTGGATGCAGTCCAAATTGTCTTTCCAAATGTGACATGCATTTGTAATTATTGAGTGTGTTAATCTCATGTTTTCATCTTATTCTTATCTTATCTCATTACCAATATGTGTAACTTCATTAGTACGTTCACAATAGATCATATTTAATGTTACAATATAATTGGTCACAATGTCATAGTATGAATTACTTTTTATTACTGTGAAATTTTTTTTATAGTATGATTTACAAATTATTTTGCAAAAAAGGTCATCAATTATACAAAAAGCCTTTTGATAAATAAAAAAATCTAATGATATTTTATTTTTGGTGCATCATGGGTATAAATCATGTAGGTTGAGGAAGTGACTTAATTATGTGCCTGTTTGTCTTAAGTTAAGAATCAGCCAAAATGGTCCACTCCAGGGAACATTCAGCATCTTTTCTGCAAACATTCTGGAAAATGATTGTAAATTGTAGACATTTTGCTTTTTTCTTTGCTTGTTTTAAACAAACAAACAAACAAATGGTGCAGAAAGATCATCGAGAACCATTTAGGAATAGGGATCCCACCTATGCTGGGATGGGCGGGAGCAAATAAGGAAAAGGGAGTAAGAGCAAGGACTAATAGAAGGAAAGGGAGAGGTAAGAGGGAGGGAGGAACCACACATTGTCGAGCCAGCTTTGTGCCAAGCTTCCTGTTCTTTCGGAGGGACCCTTTTCTATGAGACCATAGAAAGAGAGCTGAATTGGAGTGGCACGCAATTCGTCACCGGATAAAGCGTATTCCCTGATTCTGGCTGGGACATTATGGACTTCAACATCTGAGCACCTTGTGTTACCGCAGTAACAGAGCTGTTGAGATGGAGGGTACAAGTACAGAAGATAGCGACACGCTACTGTGCATGCTAATATAGATGCTAATAAAGCTTTAGGCTATATCTAAAAGAACTGCGACATAGGCTCTTTGTTTAACAGGCACATGTTGTTATAGTTTTGGGGATTTCTAAGACTAATGTTTCTTCTTTCAACAGTAAAGTTTGGGGTCAGTAAGATTTTTTAAATAAAATGTTAATAAAATGAATACTCCATCCAATTCCCATTTAAACAGCAGTAATAGTACTTACATTTAAATAGTAGAAGTGTCCCTCAAAGATATGAAAAATGCAATTGTAATACAAAGTTTCTCTGGTTATGTTTAGAATAGCATACTGACATATACTAGTATGAAAATATTCAGTATGCAAAGATGACCTACTACATTTTAAAATGAACAGCGTACAACAGAACATGCAGAGTGAAATACTGTATCCTACAATCCAATGTGCTTGACTTGACCTTCTATTTCCATTGTGACAAAATAAATAAGTATGTTGTACGTATATATATATATATATATATATATATATATATATATATATATATATATATATATATATATATATAATTCAGTCTCATTCTAACTCTGATTCAAGTTGTCTGACTTACAGTAGATAGATTCAAAAATGTATTCAAAAATAAATTGTGTCCAAGTGCCTTCCTAAACATGCTCCTAAACTACACTCTGATTAACAACACACGCTAACACTCATTTAAATCTATCTTTGGACCGGAAGGAAACTGACAGGGTAAACAAAAGAAATCACCTGGTATTTGTGCCCTACATCTTCATCACCTTAAAGTAAACACTAAACGTTCCACTCAAATCAAACTGTATCAAAGCAAAACCAAATGACTCTTTCACACTTAGAACATATTCTTTGTTCCAAACTTTGAAAAACAACAAATTAAACAAAGAAAATAAGTGACTTTAGACTAACAATGAGGTACTTACCTTCGACCTCTTCCTGATCACACAAGTGCTTGAGAAGCGAGGCCCCTCTGTCCAGCACGGCCTCATCCTCCACCCTATAGTAGTAAAAGAGGAAGAAAGACTGCTCACATTTATCTTCTAAAGACAGCGTGGAGCCGTAGCAACGCGGTTCATTCACTTGCAGTGTGTTTCTGCTAGTACTAGCCATTTTCCCAGGTTAGCAGGTACCGCTAACAAGGGGGAAGTCTTTGGTTCTGGATCCAGCCCTGGTTAGTAGATGTGTGGTATAACTTACGAGACACAGTCCTGTTCTGAGGCTGCTGCCCTTGAGGGTACGCAGGAGCGGTCAGGTAGACATTGGGAGGGTAATCCCGTCTATGGGGGATGGGGCGGGCTGGGCAGCCTAGTAAGATGCTAATTGAGTCTGATGTCCAGGAGGTGTGAGCCAGGCTGCCACACACAGATTTCAGATCAGCTAAAGAGCGATACTAATGCTAATACAACAAGCTACACGTGGGTGGAATAAACACTGAGCATGAACACAAACACTGTTTATGACAATCGGATTTCTCCATCTGGTCTATTATACTCAAAAGCGATCCACGAAGCATACACACGCACATTAACAAAAGGCTGGAGTAATATCACATGGTTATGGGGCATTATTATTCGCCCTTCTGGCATTAAGTCAATAATGAAATATCCTTATCAGTCCTGAGATGGGAAACTTTACAAACAATCAATGTTTACTGTATTTCTCTGGAAAATAAATCACACTTGACTGTAAGTCACGCCAGGTCAAATTTGCATGGTTGAGATTCCATCAGTATACGTTACATTTTACTACATTTAAAAATAATGTAAAAATTGTGAGTTATATTCAGAAAAATACAGTAGTATTTGTTAGCAAATAATGCATTTTATAAATAAAATAAAATAAAATACAAAAATAAAATAATACAAATAATTTAAAATAAAATAGATGCATGTCTAAGCATACCAAAAACATACAGCAAAACTCTAACAAATTTGTCCAATACACTGGATGTTTGGAATAAGGAGGATGAATATCCATAATAGTGATGGGGACGAGACCGCCTATGCCGAGTCCGAGTCAAGACCGAGTCTTTGAAGGGTCGAGTCCGAGTCGAGACCGAGTCCGTTGGTTTTCAAATTCAGTCGAGTCCGAGTCAAGACCTAGTCTTTGAGGAAGCAAGTCCGAGTCGAGACTGAGTCTTTAGGAGTCGAGACCAAGACCATAAAAAACATGTCAGTTTTCATATTCATGATTTAATATCACCCTAGTTAATAATCAACAGTTAGGCCTACAGACTAAGCTAGATTGGGAATTGTTTAGAGGAGCAGTCTTAACGTCTTAATATGGACTATGCTTTTACTATCATTAAAAAAATCCCTACCACATGCATCATCTTCTGCCTATTTTTCTAAACTGCTTCAACAGTGCTGCTCTGTCTTCAACATGTTAAGCCCACCCTGACTTTTTTAATCATAGTTAGGACATGCAGAGAAAATAAAAATTTTCTAGTGGTATGTATTCTAGTGATGGGGACGAGACCGCCTATGCCAAGTCCAAGTCAAGACCGAGTCTTTGAAGGGTCGAGTCCGAGTCAAGACCGAGTCTTTGAAGGGTCGAGTCCGAGTCAAGACCGAGTCTTTGAAGGGTCGAGTCCGAGTCAAGACCGAGTTTTTAAAGGAACAAGTCCGAGTCGAGTCCGAGAAAGCAGATATCGGTCTCGAGACCGGACTCGTACTACATCACTAATCCATAACACTGCCGAAATGTACTCATTTCCTGATTGACATCTTTCAATAAGAGTATGCTATTCCATTCAGATTTTTTTAATGAAGTGAAGTCAGTTATATCACTAGATTTGAGCTAAAACAATTTTAAACCAACAAATACACAAGATGTTCAAAATGTAGAATAACATTTACATCTTTCTATAATAATAAGATGATTCTTGTTAGTCAGTTCTGAATGGACTGATGTAGGGCATGAAGCAGTTGTTAGCAAACTTTCATCCGACCTGATCTGGCTAAAACTAGTGGTACTTCTCATTTCTTATTTGTGCATTCTCTTTTTATTTAAAAAAAGAAATCAAAATCTTTCCTTTTCTTTTAATCCTCCCTTATCGGGAGCTTACCCCTATGATTCACAATTCTTCCATGTACAATAACACTAATTTGAATATTAACACATCAAAGGAATGTCTTTTTTGAGACGTCATTACACTCTGCATGTAAAAGGTATGCTGTAAACTCTATGTGGTGTGCTTTACAATTGCATCTTGAGGACAATGTAGCCATTTGTCCACTATAGGGACAAAGATTTTTGCTCCTAGCGAGGTGTGACTGCTATTTGTCACTTTAGGAAGAAGTCCAGACTGAAACAATTCAGGCACTGACATTTCTCTAAGGTAAGGTAAGACTAAAGGTGAGCAGAAAATGGATAGGATGTTATTTGTTCTGATCACAATCATCTTTTCAGGTTTGAAAATGTGCATTCTAAAATCCATTAAAACCTTCCTTTTTTTTCCTTTTCTTTTTTTGCCTGGAGAACACACTCAGATAATGATTTCCTCTGTGGGCTCCTTACAACATGAATTGTCACTGAATGTTTACAAAACCATAAAAACAAACCAAAATGTAAACAAACAGGAAGGATAGAGCTTATTCCTCTGATAAGAGCACAGAGCTCCCTGAGAGCCCAGTGTCACTGCATATCTCGACTAGATGCAATCAGGCATGCTGAAAAGATGCCAAGTTTAGCCACTCAATTCAGTAACCCAGGCTCATTGAAAAAAGCGTGCCTGTGGTGACATTTCTGCACAATGATATCACATTGCTTCTTGCATGTTTCAGTGAAATGCCAAATGAGTGGCGCTAGAAGTGTGTTCAGTTTTATCTTTGCTTTATTTTGTTGGTTGTCTAATGAAATGAAATGTCCTGTGAGTGGTGGCACATCGAGAGGATTATGTGATACAAGCGCAAACGTGTATCAGTTTAGAAATCATGCACTAAAGTATTTTAAGATAATGAAGTATTACGCAAGGAACCGCACGAAAATAAGTCTTTGTTAATCGATAATCTGCCCCTGTATTCATAATTTGTTTTAAAGTCACCATGAGGTCAAGATGGACGAATCTTATTTTTAATGGAATATTGTGGTGTTTATTATAAATGATTTATCCGTGCGTATCATTATTTTTGACTAAATTCATGTGCCTTAATCTTTACTCAAAATAACTTCTCCTTCCTCTTGCAGCGACATCTTTTCTATTCTTTGATGACTTGTTAACTGGTGCGGGGGCGGGATCAACCTGTCACTCACATGACATCACAGCTATTGCAAACCACAACCATGCAACAATCTAATCAGTTCCCCATGGACAAAATCATGTCCCACCCTAAAAAATTTTCTCATACATGAAGCCATTTCACTGGGATATGTGTCACAATAGGGAATAAAAGACTCTTCATGCTGACTTTAAAAGGAATTGTTAGCATGTTACTGCCTCTAGTGTTCATTTCAGCTAGAAACTGCAATGAATTGCATGTATAGGTACATTTTTTGGAGTTTTGCAAAAATGTAGATAGAGGCACGTTTTTCCAATGAGCCTAGGTGACAGTCTACAGCAGGTCAAGCTATAAGTCACCCAAAGGGCCATTTAACTTTTATAAAAGTTAAAAGCTAACAGTTAATAATGCACTAACGACCATTTAAAAAACTATATCACAAGGTCTGTGGGGGTTTTACAATTATACATGTTGTTAAACAATAACTATATACGGTAGGTTAACTGTGACCCAAACAAGGTGTAAATTATTGTATAGCACTTGGTTATCCGTGACGTGATATAATACTAGACGACTGGTTAAAAGGTCAATGAATAATGGCTAACACAGAGCTTGTGGACATGACTGTCTCTTTGTAACAGCTAGACTTTACACACAGCATGGTTAATACTGTTAATAGCAACCATCAACAATACCAGCTTTATAGACAGTGTCAAAAATGATAACCCGTATTATAAATCACAGACTTCTACAAAACAATCCTGTTTACAGTAATCTTACTTGTATTGAATGTACAAATTGTGGGGGAAAAAAGAGGCAAAGGTAGGCTCTCGATTAACCCAGGGTTTGTTAAAAGGTACAAAAATGCAAAAAAGTCTGCACTCTAATACTTTATTTGTTACAAACAGGAGATAAAGAATACATACGTTTGTATATTCTTTATCTCCTGTTTGTAACAAATAATTCTTAGAGTGCAGACTTTTTTGCATTTTTTAACAAACCCTGGGTTAATCGAGAGCCTACCTTTGCCTCTAAGATAATTTTTATGTATTTTTTACATGTACTTTTGTCTCAGCACCAAATTAGCAGGGAGAGCACGGTGAGTGTTTTGATTTGTCAAAAGGGAAAATATTCATTGGAAAATTTTACTTTTGTCAACCATTATGGGAAGAAGGCACACACACAAAAAAAAAAAAAAAAAAATGAAAGATCCGCATTGAAACTTTGAACATCACACTCTGTCCCATCAGATTAAAACTGTCCCTCTTCCTCCCCCAATCTTCATTGCCACCTATGGAACAGATATAGACACAGCATGCACACAGTGCTCCTTCACATGAGATGAGTTCACCTCACGTTTCCTTAAAAACACTTTAGTGTCAATTGGGTAAAGTATCATCTCAAGCATTGCTGTCTTGGGCAACTGACGACTGACCAGAATTAAGAACATATTTAAAAGTCTTTGAAGGTAAATACATGGGAAATAGTATAGCATAATAAACTACACCCACACTTAACAATATAAGCAAGACTGGTAAGTGGTAACAGAATATTTTTAACTATTTATAAATATGGCCAATATTCCCATAAAGGCAAATGAAATCAATTAGTTCTCTTTTTTTTAAGTGATTTCTTTAGTGTTTTATGGATAACAGTTTGGATTACATATCTGGCCTCAAATGAGAGAATAATTCTCCAATATTTTTAGCTTCTGTGTGATATTGTATCGCTGATTTTTGAGAACTGGGACACAGCAGACTACAAAGGAGAAAAAATATAGGTATAAATAGGTTTAGGCCTACATATTAACAGATTGTGTTGGATGTATCTGCTGAACATGAAAAGCATTGACCTGAGTTTGGTTGTAGGGCTATTGCATGTTTATTATTGGTTCACATGAATCAATCAATCAATCAATCAAGCCGACTTTAGTTCCAATCGAACTGTTATTAGTTCGATTGGAACTAATAATGTTTTCTACAGCTGAATCTTAATGTTTTGACAGCTGAAGGTGTTGATAAATTAGCCACATTTTGCATAACATATTAAATGCAGTAGCCAACTTGTTCTGATAAAGTTAGTTACTAATAACTTAAAATGAGGGACATTACTAATACAATATCCAACAGAATGTCTTCATAATTTGTATGATTGAGTTGACCAATAGAGACAATGGTAGAAATCATTAATACTGTACAAATGCAATTACTCCAAACTGCAACAATAACAAAAACACTATAAAGCTAAACAGAGCTTGTGATGTTGAACTTGCAGCAGATTAGATATGGAAAGAGGACCTTCAGAATGGCTATAGCCTAGATTCATTTTAGAAAGGTTTTCGTGCATTGCCTATGACGGTGCTGGACGTGAAAACGTATAATGATAAAGTTGTGTGGTTTGTTTTGTCCCATGTGTGGAGACTCATTCATATAAACAGTTTACAGTGTTTGTTATTGTATATGGGGCTTTCAGATGCTATTCTTCTGCTATGAATTGGATGAGACTTGTTAACTGAACTGTAACCCGAATCACAGAACCGGTTAATATAGAAACAGTTTTCGGGATTTCTTACCTCTTCCCGGCGCTCATTTTGTGAAGTTGAATAGCTGATAGTTTATCCCAGTGGTTTGGTGTTTCAGTCCAGCGCGATCAATAGAAACACTGCAACGGCAAACGTGTCAACTGTCCGGTTACTGGGCGCTCTCAAAACATTGACAACACTGGTTTTAATTACTCCTTAGAAGAACTTTTTCTAATAGCAAGAAGAACAAAAAAGTGACAAAGAAAAGAACATTAAAAATACCTCCAGTTCTGTCTGAATGTGCCCCGCCGCATGTGACAGACGCGCGTCTGCTGAAGCAGCAGAACAACTGGACGCTTCAAAATGCGCGTTTCATTTATTACTAGCCGCTGCCAGTCACGTCACAGCACGAGTGGGGTGGGAGGTCAAGAAGTTTACCTTGGGTAAGATGAGACTAACACATATTTCTCTGAGAAGACGGCAATTCACTACCGTAAGAAGACGAATGAATATGGTACACGCCTCAGCGACATAAGAAACCCGCGTGTCTAGTTTAATGTGCGCTCAAGTGATCAACGGATTCAAAGTGGACCCGGAGTTTGGCGGAGGGAGGAAAGAAAGCAGGTAGCCTACTTCGTGAGCGCGCGCGCGCGCACCTTGTGGCTACTTCACGTTCACGTGAGACACAGCGACACCTTCTGAAGAAATCTCACACAGTTACTCAGGTAAGTCAAAATACACGTTAGGTAAAACGTGCGAAATGTTTTCATGTTAAAGTTATAATGTAGGCTTATTTGAATGCACTTTTCTTAATAAGATTTATTGAAAGATGGATATTTTATTTTATTTTGTTATAGCCTAGGCTATTAATCGTTATGTTATGTTATGTTATGTTATGTTATGTTATGTTATGTTATGTTATGTTATGTTATGTTATATGTTTTGTTAGGTTAGGTTTCATTTCAGTTGGATGAAACAGAAACCAAACAGAACATGCTACTTAGACACATACACATTTACACACAAACACTCTAGTATTAAATGCTCAGTCGGAGAGCCTCTCTCTCTGAAGGTCAGCCATTCTTTTGTTCTCCCCGGTAGGAATAATAGCCATATGTGCAAAGGGAGTTAGAGGATGGTAGGCAAAAATAATGGTTGAATTTTTTTTTTTTATAACAGTCATATTTAAATATTTACTTTCTTTACACACACTCTCTGTTTGTTTGTTTGTTTGTTTGTTTGTTTGTTTGTTTGTTTGTTTGTTTGTTTTTTGTCTGAATCACAGAACAGGCAGAACACTTAATTGAATACTGCGGGTGAATGAAACTTTGATGGTGGTGGAAAGTAGCCTAACGGATAACTATTAATAATAGCTGTTTTTTTATATATATTTGCGCTTTTGAGATTTGAACCGTAGCTGAACCTTTAGCTGAAATAATCATTTAGAAATATCAATAGTTTTCTTTTAGAATAAATTTGATTTAATGATTTAAAGGTCTCCTACATAAGCTGCGTGGAGAATAGATGAATTCAAAGATCTTATTTTCAGAGCGTAATGAAAATTGTCAGCATTACAATTTATACCATTTATGTTTTTGAATTAGAAGAATTTATGTTGCTTTCATAGAGATGCTCATTTTGTAGTCCTATAAAACTCAGAAGAGATTTAGCATTTTCTAGCCTTGAGTTCCCTTGGAAATTTCGTATGGGTTTTCATTTTAAACGGATCTGTTAACATTACTTTAAAAAGATTACCTGTTTTGTTCAACAACATAAATTACACATTCTAATTAATGAACTAATTAGAGGTTAAATGATGAGTACAATGATTGACAAATCAAACGGTTGCAGTTTTTGTTATGTAACATAGCAAATGTTTTTAAAGTTGGCACAAAACGGAAGTTGCGATGGTCTTTTGGAGGTGAAGTTATTTTGATTAAAGATTACAAGGGCAAATTAATCAATGGTTTCTTTCACATGAATTTATGGTGACTTCAAATCAGACTAAATTCAATGCTTACTTGATTCTCTGTTTATTTTGCCTTTTTTTCAAACACACTATTCATTGTAAAGTAAAATATTCTTTAAATGTTTCCCATATGTATGCAGAAAAGAATTAAGACATTATGAGTTGCCTTCAAACTGTTTCAGACAGGCTGTAGGTTGCTATAGTTATGTGGATAGACAAGGACAGAAGTAGGCTATGTGTATGGTGTTATCTGCAGATTTTAAATGAGCAAAATAAACCACTGAAGGGATTTTGAAGGCCTTGTTGCTCTATTGACTTTTTTTCTTGGCAGACAATCTTAATCCATTCTCCCAAACTAAAACATCACTCTGAGAGCTTTCTAAAGCATTTATGATGGCATGCAACAGTTTTGAAGTTTCAACTGTCTCTAAACATTTTTGATCCAGACAGTCTTATTTTGATGTTTCTTCTTGATGTTTGGAGACTCCTGGAATCTATGCAGTTCATCCCTTTTCTTTCCCTCTTGTTTTCCTTCTCATAAATACTATACTTACAAGACAAGTACACCAACCTTCTCACCTTGAGGCAAGAGGAAAATACACACACACAGACACTCAGATCAAGAGAGGATCTTGTCATTGACTCCAGGGAGATCATGTCACGTAAAGACTGCTGTGTATTGCCTTCAAGTTATATAATTGGTTTTTGGGAGACTTCCAGTAAGAGCTCTCAAAATACAAATCTACATCCATCGGCATACTATTAACTAAACACTTGACCATTTGTGAACTCAAAAACTATCATCTCAAAATCTATAATGATTTTTTTTTTTTTTTAAATACTGTGTTTTTAAAGGGCTGAAATCTTTAAAGCGGTTTTAATTCATCATGTAGCTACATAACTCATTGGTATCAGCATCAAGATAAATAGGCTAGACTCTTTTAGGAGCATGAGAAATAATTTTACACCCAATACTGTTATCATCATCATAGTTCATCTTGATCATTTTGAGTATGTGGGTGTCATGGGGCTGAAAACGAAGATGAAGATGAAGGCAATAAGGTAATATTTAATAAATCCAACGGGTAATCCAAACGAACAGAGCAACATACAACACATCCACAATAGACAACACTGGACACTGAACTGAAACAGAAATGAACATATATACAGGTGATAATGATGGTGATTGATGAGTGCACTGTTAACTTCATTAACAAATAAATGACTTTGGCAGACGATGACCAAACACAACAAGTCCAAACTAACGTGATTGTGACAGAACGCCCCCTCCCGGTAGGCGCGACCTTGCGCCGTGGAGAAGAGGAGACGAAGAGGATGAGGGGATGGCGAAGGGAGGGCGCAGACAGGCAGGAGGAAGTTCTAGGGCTGGATGGACAACCGGGAGAAGGACGAACAACAAAGTCCAGGGTGGTGATGAAGGTGAAGTGAGCCAAGGGATGACCTTGAGCCGGGGATGATGGCTCTATATCCAGGCAACAGCCAGAGGAGTGCCCCATGGCGGCGTTGATGGTGGGAGGAGCCATGGAGGAACACTGATGAGGGCCGCCATGGGGATTACAGGACAGGAGGCAATGACGGCGTGAATGGAGCCCACCGCGCAGCCGATGAGCCGAGGTGGTGGAGAGATTACGACGAACTAGGTGGCCGCGACTGAGCCTCAGTGACGACCTCCCAAGATCGAGGTGGGGATCCGGAGGTCTGAGTGCAAGCTTGAGTGACCGAGGGCAGAGGCGGAGCCTGAGGTAGAGCGGAGCGAGCTGCAGCTGAAGGGGTGGAGGACCAGAGAGCAGCAGACAGGTGAAGCGATGTCTGACCCAGGTGGAGCCGACATGCCGAGGGAGTCTGGCGAGGCTGAATGGCCGATGGTCCACGCTGAGGTCGAGGGCAGAAGGAGTGCGGGTGCCAGAGCGACGGGTCGAGGCAGATCGTAGCACACCGAAGCTGGAGACGGAGCGAGACAGGCAGAAGACAGGCTGGTTCGGGTTCCGGAGATAGAATAATGTCCACTCCAAACTCCAAATCAAAAAGTGTCTTTGGCCAAACACTCACTTTCAGTGGCGGTGTGTGTGTGTGTGTGTGTGTGTGTGTGTGTGTACCGAACCCTCACTTCCGAACCCTCGAAGTCCACCAGCACTCCCTCGACGATGGATGGCTCGGCCGGCTCACACACCTGGTCACGCTGCTCGGGCTCCGTGGCGATGTGATCCTCTGTCACTCTTGGGGGCGCAGGCTCATACATTGCGGCGATCTCCGTCGCACTATACCTGCAGTGGGGTCAGGGCATCGATCCTTGTCATCTAGGTGCTTCTGGCTGGGCACTGAATGGGCAGTGGGGTAGGCGCCCTCGATGGTGAACGCTGATCCGCAGGAAGCCAGCACCCACTCCACATATGTCGCGAAGCTCTCAAGGCACAGTAGTTTCACTACCAGAAAGTCCATGGTGCAAGGTGTAGAAAACACTGAACACGAAAACAGAAAAGAAAATCTTACAAAACACGTCGCTATTTACTTTGTTGGTCCGGTTTTCTGTCACTGATTTTATTGGTACTTTACTTTTATTACATGACTTACTAATTGACAACAAGACCATGACGTTGCATGTTCGTAGTTTCTTTTGCGCTAGTGGAGAGATATAAAACGTGTGCGGCCACATTTACACATTTCGGGACAACATGTTTTTCTCAGGCACTCTTTACTTAAACTGCATCTGACAAAAGAGTCAACAGCTTTCACACATGTCTTTCATAATAAAAGTCTCACATCAGAAAACATTTAGAGTTACGTTTTTTTGTTGCTGTTGATCTTGTTTCTATGACTGCACACTCCACAGCCCAGCCAGAACAGTCTTAAAACAGTCTTCCCACCAGTTGAGAAACACTGATTTACACTATTGATAGGAAACAGCAAGATATCTTCATTATTTAAAAAAAAAAAAATATATATATAGGCCTATTCTATGTAAGCGCACACATTCTGTCGTCTGAGGTGAAAACCTTTGTAATAAAGCATACGACCATTATGAAATTAATAATCTTTGTAATCTCATTTAGTGTATTACATCTTGTTCATGTTAGATTGAAAGTCCATTCCGATAACAAATATTTATACGCTTGTCATAAATAGATAAGAATATATAGTAAGTTATAATGTGGTTTGCTGCTTAAAAATATGTTTTGATTCTCAAATATTTGACTATGGGTTGCACATTGGCTAAAGACATGCTTGTTCACTACTGTTCAAATTAAGTTTAAGCTTGGTAAGATTTATGAAATGTTTGTTTTTCATTTATTTGATTGAAAATACAGTCCAAATTTGTACTGTACAAAATGGTAATATTGTGAAATATTATAACAATTAAAAAAATTCTATTTAATATAGGCCTATTTTAAAATGTAATTTTGTCAAATGTAACATTGCATGACTCGCTTGATTCTTCAGAAATTCTGATTTGCTGCTCCTGAAACATTTTATATTTCTTCTCTATAATTTATTTTTTCAGGATTCTTTGATTAATAGAAAGTTCAAAAGAACAGCCTTCAGAAATTGAAATCTTTTGTAACATTATATATGACTTTACTGTCACTTTTGATCAATTATCCTTGATGCATAAAATTACTTTATTTTTAAATAAATCTTACTGACTCCATACTTTTAAAAGGTATAAGACTGTAGCATGTTGTGGTAATGAGTATGCAGTTGTTAGCTTGCTTTCTAACATTTAACGAGAATTAATGCTCATATAAAAATCAATCCTGTTAAAATGACTAAAGTTTGCACACATTAATCAATGAATGCAACTCTAAATTAATTTGAGCATTTGTTGCGACTCCAAGCTGATGATCACCTCAACTTTTAAAACATCCTTTTGAATCAAAAGTACTTCTTTCCATTCTTTAAATCATTCCTTGAGAGATTGACCTTTGCACACAAGAATGGTTTTATTAGACCCATAGACCGAAGGTTATACTGTATCAGAGTTGTTCTACACAGCGTTTGCTTTCATTAGCATATAGTAAAAGTCTTTTCTAAAGAAAAAAATAACAACAAAAATGTAGGCTAGCTAAAACAGCCTTAGCCTTAGCTGGAAGACCAACTGGCCGTCCAGCTAAACAGCTTGGCCAGCCTGTTAGTCAAGATATAGGTCAAAAGACCAGCTTAAACCAGCTAAAACCATCCAATACCAACTTCTGAGGCTGGCTTTGGGTGCTTTTTTCATGGTAGTTTAAAGTGTTTAGATAATAACAAACTCTTTGACAATCTGTATGTCTTTCTCAGGACACAAACATCCACGTGTCAAAGCAAGCATCACTTGTGTAAACACCTGTCTGCTTCAAGTATTTGAAGCCCTTCTTTCCTCACTGTGTATAATGCATGGAGGCTTAACATTCCTTTGATGGAGATATTGAGACAATGGCTTCAGGAGGAACAGTTAAGGGGTTTAAGTCTGTTCCCTATCATCTCTAAAGCTATCCAACACATTGCATGCCGCTGGCACATTCTTCGCTTCAGTCTCATGCAAAGATCGGATGTTCTGTAGAGAAAACAGGGTGCAGAAGTTCACAGTTCAGACTAAAACAGTCTTGGTATTTCACTCCCGTCTTTTCATCAGGTAAAAAAATATGACTAATTCTGGTTTTCTGAGAAAAGCAGAAAGGTTTAGGAAGTTTGTAGTTGGCTTTTCCTTGAGTGCTTATTAAAATCAATGCACTAAAATATAAGAATAACAATCATAATTTGTCAAGTATGCTTGTGCCCTCTTGTGGTTTGAAAAAGTAGTTTTTTTTTAAGGTAAAATCTCCATATTGTACATCAAGCAATTAACATACTCAACCCATGCTAATAACTGAAAATAATGCAAGAAGAGGAAACACGCTTCTGTCTTTTTTTTTAAAGTAATTTACCTTTTTTATAGCGCCTATTTCACAATGAGAGACTTTGCACATTTTGTCTTGAGCTGGTTCACAATAAAATGTATCTGTATAAATCAAAACAAGAAAGAAAAATAAACAGATAAACTGTTTTATAAGTATAATTTCACAGTTGTGCAAAAAAAAAAAAATCAACAAAGAACACAGTGAGAGCTTAGCAGTAGTTTCAAATCTCCAATGTTCATTGGTTATATTAAAGCTATTAATCAAACATTCACTAAAAACTACACTATCATTGTACAATTTCACAGTATACAAATTATTAAGCTCCCACAAAACTTTGTATTGCATGTTAAATGACCATTATCACAAATGTAGGCACTAACAAAAACCTTTCGACAAGAACATAGAAAAATACAAACAAGTGCAGGCTTTTATCAAAAGCAGACCAATTGAACGCAATTAAAATAAGCTGAGACAGAGTCTACTTTTCCTAATTAACTCCATCATCAGTGTAGATAGATATAGTTGCTCTATGAAATGCTTCAATATATTTTTACATTTTGGCAGCCAAATGAATTTCACAATAAAAAAGACATTCAACAAAACTATACATATATAAAAACATAGAGTAAAATGTAAATGAGGGACATATACAAGAAATTATGCTCTGAGGGAAGACAAACTGTGTACAGCTATTTAAAGGGAATTTTGAAATATAATAAAGTAAACTCGTATGCAATACTGAAAACTGAGAACTTGTGTTGTAACAGGAGTTTAGTTGAAATAGGGAAAGAATATCAGAGGGTCAAATGGAGCAACCAGTTATTGTTATGGCCAAATATAAACAACTAAAATACATTACAGTGATTTGAAGAATTCTTTTTTTTTTTTTTTTTTTTAATTAGTTATTTTCTTTAGCTGAATCTCTACTTAGCCCATCATTGATACTTATGCAGATTAAATGTAGATAGCGATTACATTATTCTAAAACTGTGCACTGATAAAAATGATTTTGTGGTGAAGTACTACAGAAAAAACAATGTAATTTACATGAAAAAGTTAGTTCAGGTAAGAATTAAAAAAAAAACTAAGTAAAGTCTATTAGTACTCAATTCAAGTGTGTAGAAATGAAAGTGTAAATATCAACGTTATTATAAAATTAAGTAAAATTACTCAACTTTTCTGATACGGGTGTTCCCATCATGCACTGGGCCTTGAATAATTAATGAGGTTGATTTTTCAGTTTTCCAGCTGTACTTGCACTGTTTTATCATTGCTTTAGTTGTTAGGATTAGTAGTGTGCAATTTTGTGACATTTGAAGTTACTTTTCTACTCAGAATGACACATTCAAACACAAAAATTATCCATCAAATGTTACCGTTATTGTGTATTGTCTACCAAGTATTGAGATCTCTGCATTCATAACACTTTACGCCTGATATGAAGATATACTGTCTTAATATCTATTGTATTAATTGGGTATTTTTGAAATGTATTGCAAAGGAAACTTCAACTAAATAAATTACTAATTACTCAACCTTTTACTAGCCAAGTTAAAATTACTTATTTCCTTAGTTACTTTCACTTATCTTAGTTAAGTAGAGTTTACTTAATCCCATATGTGAAATTTACTTAAAAAATATTTGTGCAAAAACTTGCCAAAGGAAAAAAAAAATTTCAGTGTGGCAACAAAGTTATTTTCAGATTTAGTGTTAAAAGTGCAAGAAATATCAATCATTGCAATCTAATCTAAACCAAATAAACATTAAACAACAATACTAATGCTTATGTAACTGTTTTCTGATGCATTTACACAGGACAGATCTGAATTTGTAAGCTTGTTAGTGATGAGCAAAGTATGTTAATTGCAAAGAAAAATACCAAAAATACCGAATATGTATGTAAAGACAGTCACAATCTTTAAGTCAAAGATCTTTTCTCTTGTTCCTCTTCCTCTATCTCTATTACTGTGATCAAGTCACATGAGCGTAGACTCTGACTGCTGGGACTTGGAAATGCTTGCAGAGGAAACCTACCATACAGAACCTACATAAAGGGAAAGAACATAAATACTCATCTTAAAAATAACAATAAAATAATTTACATTAACTCTTCGAACTGATGAATGATCATTTAAGAAAAATGTGTTGCCTGATGATAGCAGGCCTCTTCAGATCTCAAATTCGACAACATGCACCAAAACAATATTTATCAAAAAAGTAGTTAATTGTTATAGGTTGCCATATTAGAGCTACCATTCAGTTACTTTACTTTATCTCAATTGATTAATAATTATAAAATATGGATGTGTACCTCTCGATAGTGGGCAGGAATGTCCAGCTGGACTGGCTGTAATAGTTGTTTCACCTTTTTGTGGTATTTAAAAAGTACAAAAATGCAGATACCACACATGGACGAAACAAAAAATGTGGTTAAAATACTATAGAGCAAAACACGTCTCCTTGCTGCTTCAGCTACACAGGAAGAAAGGAATGAAAGAACACATTTCAGTTAAACAATTAATGCACTTGAACAAAATGAATAATGTATTTCAGCATGTGATTCATTTCAGTATCTGAAAGTTAATGAATTTCTGATTGGGTTTAATCACACACACTCTGAATGAAGCTGATGCAGTCTGTGCTCTAGTAATAAATAAGTGAATAAGACTCACGTGTTTCCGGGATGATTTCACATCTTTCCTTGCTAGCATTTCCATAACGCTTATTGTAAAGCAAATATTCAACCTGGAAACAGTAGTTTTGCTCCGATTCCAGTTCAGGAAAGGGTTCATTCTTTCTATTTGTACTAAAAGACAATACCTGTAGGAATAAAAAAAAAAACTCTTGTCAGCTTTACACTAGTCCTCCAACAGAAATGGAATGAATGTTTGTTTACATGATTTTTATTTTTTTATTTTTTGTGAAGGATGCAAGAGACCTTAGGGGATCCTCCATTATCTACTTTCCAGTATGATATATTAAATTCAATGTGCTCTCCATATTCTTTCTCCAAACTCTCATCCATATGTGCCATAGTCAGGGAAACCCTTTCAGGTGTTACAATCAGATTCGTCACAGGACGACAAGACGCAACTGTGAAACACAAAGAACATAGATGGTGATAAACAAACATTTAAAATGGAAGGTGCATATATAATCACATAAAGCAATCTTTACCATTTACACACTGGACTGGATTTGAATACTGCCATTCTGACACGTTGTTTCCTTTCTCTGTGCGAACTCGGAATACCGCTCCAGGAGTTGATTCAGGAGTGATTCTGAATTTTGTTCCAATATGGCTCGACACATTGAGCCACTCATCCTCTGATTTGCTAAAATCAAAAAAACAATACAGAATAAGTTAAAGGCAAGATGATAGTGCAGGTGTTATATATGACCGCCTCAGTCACCATTACATTTTTAACTGTATGGAAAAAGAGTCAATGAAAGTGACTGAAATTCTATATAACTCTCGTAGAAAGAAAAAAACATCAACATGGTTTGGAACATGAGGGTGAGTAAATGATGACAATTTAATTTTAGTTGAACTATACATTTAACATAATATGCTTACTCTTTAGGGTTGTACTGTAGTGAATACAGCACGTTGTCATCGTTGGAAGACTTCCACTTCAGATATGATCCCCGCAGATATGATCCCTCTATCTTGACATCTTGAGGAGGCTTTAAGCCGAATGTCCTCTCTGAAATAAAACAGATATACGCTGTTTTAAGGACACGAAAACAGTGACACGTTGTTTTAAATACTATAATTGAGGCAATTCCACAAATCATATCATTTGAGTCCTTACCGATGTTGATTATCAGTATCAAAACCGATATTACGTGAAGGTGGCGGATCATTTCGACAGTTTTGTATCCATATTTTTCACCATGAAACCTGGGCTTTTTGGTGAAGCGCCATTCTGGTATTCTGTTGAAACACGCTAGCAGCTACTTCCTCTTAGGATCTTACAGTAAACAGCGTAATCTACGGAGTTCAGTAGAGGATCTCACACAATACAATTCTGTTAAACCCAATAATAAATACTACAGAACTGTGTTCTAACTTCTTCTTTAGTTATAAATCCTATTTGTAAGCGTTATATTACAATTAGTGGCTGGATCAGATTCAATTCCGTTTATCTGTGACTTCCCAGCTTCCGCGTTCCGCCCACGACTCGTGTCGAAGTTACGCGAGATTATATTATTATATAGCGAGACAGAGACGCATGCTCGACTCGCATTTGATGCTAGTTTGGTACATAGACAGTAAAATAAAGGTTTGGTACCGAATACGATTTTAACTAGGGTGACCACCATCAAACAAACCAAATGTGGAACATGTTACCAACACCAAAACATAACCTGAAACTGTTATGTCTATCTAACTTAATAAAACATTTGTATTCTTCCTTTCAGCTGATAAAAAATCTTTGTTCTTTAGTCCCTTCCAAAAAACACCATTACATCACAAGGTAGCATAACATGTCTTTATTTTGCATGTCATTTAAATTAAACATGACTGAGCCCAAAGGCAGCAGGTATCATGCAGATAACTATTTTTGAAACAGCTCTGACCAAGTCCAACTAAAATCCAACAAAATAAACAATGAACAAATAAAATACAAAACAACATGAAATCAGATCAGTCTTATATATTAAACCAAAAACTTTCATATTTTTAGAAAAGATGAGAATTAGAACAACCACAGCAGGCAACAAGTTGATAAATTCTGTTAATTTTATTCTGTAAGTTTAATTGACCGAATTATCCATTTGTTTTCTGATAGGGAACACATCACCAGTCCACATTTTGATTGACAGCCTTCACAACCTACTAGTGACCATGTTTACTCCTTTCTATTTATGTATTTTTGTTCTTTCCCTTTATGTAGGTTCTGCATAATAGGTTTCCTCTGCAAGCATGTCCAAGTCCCAGCAGTCAGAGTCTACGGTCACAGTAATAGAGAACAGCAAAGAGGAACAAGAGAAAATATCTTTGAATTAAAGATTGTGACTGTCTTTACTTACATATTCTGTATTTTTGGTATTTTTCTTTGCAATTAACATACTTTGCACATCACAAACAAGCTTACAAATTCAGATCTGTCCTGTGTAAATGCATCAGAAAACAGTTACATAAGCATTAGTATTGTTGTTTAATGTTTATTTGGTTTAGATTAGATTGCAATGATTGATATTTCTTGCACTTTTAACGCCAAATCTGAAAATAACTTTGTTGCCACACTGAACATTTTTTTTAAACCCGGAAGATGAAAATAGCGGAATAAAACTAATATTTAACCATTTTCCCCCTACTATTAAATCTAACAGATGCTAACATTGTCTTCAATGGTGTTCAACACACAAACCTCTGTTAAAATCTCAGAAAATTTGGTTCAGGGTTTCATGACACTTTAAGCCTAGTCATAGACTAAAATGCATGTTTAAGCTGTTGTAACTAAAAGCAACTTGCACTAGCATATTTAAAAATGTGTCAATGCCATTGTTTTGTCTCAAGATGCACACCACATCTTATTTGCATCAGCCTTTTTTTCTAAGGCACATTTAAAAAAATGTTTAACTAATTGAACTAAAGCCCAATCCTGGCTTAATCTAAGCCCTGTCTGTGAAACCAGACTTTATTTATTTAAAACACACATTTTACTTAAATTAAAGTGATTATATAACCTTTTTTGTCCTCATATTAATTGAGAGATTAATTGAGAATCTAATTTTTTTAAATGTCACAGGACAGGACTATTGATGAATTCAAATTTTACTAAAATAACTTAAAATTTGATTTCATGTTATTTATTAAAAATGGATACGTAAATAAATGAATAAATAATAAATGAGTAGCATAATAATGTAACTTGATAGAAACTTAATGACATGCCCTGACATGCCAAACTTCACCCATTCACATTAATATAGCCTAAATATTAACTGTATTTGTGTCTGGTCTGCTTAAAAAAGCTTAACGTCCATGTTATTTGTCAACTACACATATAAATACAAGTACAGTGGGGAGAACAAGTATTTGATACACTGCTGATTTTGCAAGTTTTCCTACTTACAAAGCATGTAGAGTTCTGTAATTTTTATCATAGGTACACTCCAACTGTGAGAGACCGAATCTAAAACAAAAATCCAGAAAATCACATTGTATGATTTTTAAATAATTAATTTGCATTTTATTGCAAGACATAAGTATTTTATCACCTACCAACCAGTAAGAATTCCGTTGTTGGGGCCATGTATCGCGAAATCTTGGCCAACAACCTCCTTCCCTCAGTAAGAGCATTGAAGATGGGTCGTGGCTGGGTCTTCCAGCATGACAATGACCCGAAACACACAGCCAGGGCAACTAAGAAGTGGCTCCGTAAGAAGCATCTCAAGGTCCTGGAGTGGCCTAGCCAGTCTCCAGACCTGAACCCAATAGAAAATCTTTGGAGGGAGCTGAAAGTCCGTATAGCCCAGCGACAACCCAGAAACCTGAAGGATCTGGAGAAGGTCTGTATGGAGGAGTGGGCCAAAATCCCTCCTGCAGTGTGTGCAAACCTGGTCAAGAACTACAGCAAACGTATGATCTCTGTAATTGCAAACAAAGGTTTCTGTACCAAATATTATGTTCTGCTTTTCTTTTATGTCATGCAATAAAATGCTAATTCATTACTTAAAAATCATACAATGTGATTTTCTGAATTTTTGTTTTAGGATTCCTTCACTCACAGTTGAAGTACCTATGATAAAAATTACAGATTTCAACCTGCAAAATCGGCAGTGTATCAAATACTTGTTCTCCCCACTGTATAATACTGTAGATAAATAGCTGTGCAGACCTTGTGCTTTTCCTGTGCTAGTTAGCCTAGATAGATATCACTGAATGCATTTTAAAGCATTTGCTTTTAATTGAATTACGTTACTTAGCTGTCTTGCAGATATATAGCTAAAGAAATATAAACTAGTCAAGGATCCATGGGTTTATAGTCAACTAAAAAAACAAAAATAATATAAAAGCGTTATTTGACAAGCCATAGCCCCCATTTTTTGAACGTCTCGTTCTCGAAAAGGAACGCACCACCATGAACGTCTTTATCGCCACCTGCTGTACTGGAATATGAACATACACCATGCGGGGTTTCATGTATGTTTTAAATGCTATGTGACATTTTGTTTATTGTGAACGAATTCCAAATTACGTTTTTGCGCCCTTGAAGGCCACTATGAAAAAGAGACGCCATTTGTTCTGTTGTTTATTTCGAGTTAAAAATAGGGTGACCCCCTCGTCCAGCTCATATTCATATTCCAGTACAGCAGGTGGCGATAAAGACGTTCATGGTGGTGCGTTCCTTTTCGAGAACGAGACGTTCAAAAATGGGGGCTTTGGAAAATACATGAAAATAACGCTTTTATATCGTTTTTGTTTTTTAGTTGACTAAACCCATGGATCCTTGACTAGTTTATGTTTCTTTAGCTATATATCTGCAAGACAGTCAAGTAACGTAATTCAATTAAAAGCAAATGCTTTAAAATGCACTCAGTGATATATATCTAGGATAACTAGCACAGGAAAAGCTGTCAATAGAAATAACAACAACATTTTGCCTCAATATTTCGACGTCTAGCATCCATGGCAGGTCGCTTACTGGGTCGCAGGTGTTAGTTTGGTGAAGGAAGTGAAAGTAGCAGGAATGGAGGATCACCATCAGGATGCTGCTGTGAGTGTGAGCAGCTCTGGAGCTGATCTTCTCTCCAGGATCGCTCTCAATGATAACAAGGCTGGTATGGAGGGACTGGACAGAGACAAGATCAACAAGGTCATTCTGGAAACCTCCAAGGTCTGTACAGCTATTTATCTACTTTAGTTATACAGTATTATACTTGTATTTATATGTGTGTAAGTTAGTTGACAAATAACGTGGACGTTAAGCTTTTTTAAGCAGATCAGACACAAATACAATTAATATTTAGGCTATATTGATGTGAATGGGTGAAGTTTGGCCTGTCAGGGCATGTCATTAAGTTTCTATCAAGTTACATTATTATGCTAATCATTATAGTTTTGTTCTGTTAGATTTATTATTTACCCACTTATTTACATATTCGTTTTTAATAAATAACATGAAATCAAATTTTAAGTTTTTTTTTTTTATTTTGTATTTTTTTTTTTTTTTTATTAATATGAGAACAAAAAAGGTGCTATAATCACTTTCATTTAAGTAAAATGTGTGTTTTAAATAGATTAAGCCTAGTTTCACAGACAGGGCTTAGATTAAGCCAGGATTGGGCTTTAGTTCAATTAGTTAAAAAAAAATTTTTAAATGTGCCTTAGAAAAAAAAAAAACATTACTGGTCTTGAGACAAAGCAATGGAATTGACACATTTTTAGATATGCTAGTGCAAGTTGCTTTTAGTTACAACAGCTTAAACATGCATTTTAGTCTATGACTAGGCTTAAGCCTTGTCTGTGAAACCGAGGGTTAATATTATAAATTCATTAAATGTTTAAATACTTTTATATGAAATTAACAGTAGCAAGTTACAGTTCAGGACAGTGTTGACATTGACCCATTTATAATGCAGCTGAAAAAAAAAAAATTTGTTCTTTTGAATAACAGGGATCTAAATTTTATGAGAATGAACTTAAGAAGGAGCGGCAGGTGAATCAGCGCATTGAAAAAATGATGGAGCAAAAAGCAAGAATCACTAAAGAACAGATGAAGCAAGCACAAGCAGAGGTAATCAACTCTGTAATGATTGTCATAAATCTTATGACAATTTCACCCTGAGTTTTATTACTGAAATGCTATCATATTGAAAATAGGATGTATTATTTAAATAGTTTGAAATCATTATTTGAAATCGTTTTGTCCGGACAGGATGAGTCTTATTAATGTTTTACACAGTTGTAGGAACAGTGTGAATTATGCCTTACGGTCATGATAATTACATCGTGATATTATTACATTGTGCTTTATTGTCACAATGCAATAAATCTTAATGATCCTAAGATAAGCTACATTGTCTTTATGCAAAATATGAACAGGAGTGAAACAAAGAGGTATAAAATATAGAAACAAAGAGGTACCCAAAATATACAATGAAATGCATTAGTTCCACATACCTGTTCAGTTGTTTAAGAGTTTTCGCTCCGTAGGTGGACAAACTAAAATGTGAACTGGAGAGGGGTCGAGATCTGGGCCGCGTGATAGTTCACGTAGACATGGACGCGTTCTATGCTGCCGTAGAAATGAGAGACTGCCCGGAGCTGAAGGACAAACCGATGGCAGTGGGGTCCATGAGCATGCTGGTGAGAATCTGAAACAAAACTCACAGAACATCATCACATGTCCACAGTGTTGACATAGTCTTTATCAATTTCAGTCAACCTCTAATTACCATGCCAGGAGGTTTGGTGTCCGTGCTGCCATGCCAGGGTTCATTGCGAAGAAGCTCTGTCCAAACCTAGTTATCATGCCCACCAACTTTGACAAATACAGAGCAGTGAGTGCCCAGGTATGTTATATGTTAGTCCGGCGACATTCAGTAGTCATATCTGCTGTCGTTTCCTCATGCCTGGGTCTGTCTTTAAGGTACGCGAGATATTCTCAGAGTATGACCCTCATTTCATGCCTGTGAGTCTGGACGAGGCTTATCTGGACATCACTGAGCATCTGGAGCAGCGGAAGCTCTGGCCGGAGACCATGCGAACACATCACATGTGTGATGCCAAGACAGGTGTGTTACAGAAGTCTACTGACTAGTGCAGGGGTTTTCAAACTGGAAGTGATTTGTGGTCTGTCGAAAAGATTGTAGATGAGCAGTGTAATTTTTTTTTTAAATAAATACAAATTTGTAATTGTAATAAAGATTTATTTTAAAATAATAAATAAATAAATAAAAACATCTTACAGTACTATAAGAAGTAGAAAAAAAAGTAGTAATTTAACATAATATAGATATTTTCCAAATAATATTTTGCACAGATTTATAATTTAAATAAATATCTGGTCCCACTTTATATTAAGTGTCTTTAATTACTATTAATCTTTAAATTAATCATTTTATACGGTGTGGTTATTGTGTACATTTTTACGTTGTAAAAAGTATCTGCATGTAATTTCTGTAATTGATTTCAGTAAGTACATCTATAATTACACTGTTTACCCTTCCCTTTTACCTTAACCCATAATTTAAACCTCTTAGCATGTCCCTAACATTACCCGTATCCCACCTCAATAGCAGAAAGTGTTTTGCAATACAACATGAACACAATAAATACATTGCACCCAAAAAATTATTTTATGTAAGTACGTAGTAAAGACTCCTAAAACAAAGTGAGACCAAATATGTAATTAAATAAATTAAAAAAAAAGTTTTATGGTATACATTAGGTCCTTATTCATAAAAAATATAGCTGCATTTTAAATTCACTCACACAAGGATGATCATATTTGGGAGTGGTTGGCATCTAAAAGATTGAAAAGAGTTCCACTTTTTATTTTGTGAAAGCTTTTATTATGTATTATAAATGTCTTTTTTAATATGAGCAATTATATTAGCATGATGTTTGTTCTTTATTCTGATGAAAAGAAGATGATGCAGGAAAGTTTGCGGGTGAATCGGAAAAAGATGGACTGTCTCCTGTGCTGTTTGAGGACAGTCCCTGCTCCTCGACCTCTCTGTCAGGAGCTGAAGGGAAAGCTGAGGTGTTTGGGACAAGTGCAGAGGAGGCTGTGAGGGAGATGCGCTTCCGTATTGAGCAGAAAACGTCTCTTACTGCCAGTGCAGGTGAGGGAGTGGATATTTTTATTTGGTTTTTACTCTTAAAGGTACAATATGTAAGATTTTTGCATTAAAGGTGCAAAAGGTGATCTGGGAAAGGCTAACTTTAGCCTGCTAGCATTGAAAGCATACGAATCCACCCTCCCTGCAAATTGTCGCCCAAAGCCACGTCTCTTTGTTATGCAAACACACATTGACTGGTAGGGAACACGTGGTATCATTTTATTCGGACCAAATGCAGTGATTGAACGAACATTTTATGGTCCTACGCCTTCCACAGACGATATATATTTATATAAATACACTGAGACTGCTTAACATAGTGATTGCTATCAGGATATGAGGAGACTTTCAACCAGCATAACAAAAAAAAATGTTTCTGTAGAGAATCACCTATTTCACCTTTAAAATATCCAAAAACCACTAGAACAATGTTATATATTTTGTTGACTTGTGTACTTGCGTTATCCCAAATGTTTACAACGTTTAAATCCAGAGAAATCCGCAATTTTAACCAGTGAAACGGCCCGTGTCTTTGTGTCGCCTGCCAATTGGGTTATACTCCCCTTAACCTCAGCTGTCAGTAGAAACCATGGAAAGAAGTGCACTTTCTGAAAAAATGCAGAAGTTGTTTTGCTCATTGGTGATTGGCCACAACTATTCGTTATTGTTTGCTGCAGGTTCTGTCACCAAAGATAACCTTTGAAAACAGCTTTATGGTTCCACACTCTGTCACTGCGTCATCAAGCTACAGCTTTGTTATTGTTTTGCATAAGCGACCTCTTGTGGTGAATCTTGCACATTGTGCCTTTAACTTGCAAACATAAGTATGTCCAGTATTTATACTGTATGTACGAAATTTCTAATTATTCTCTGTTGTAGGTATTGCCCCAAACATGATGCTTGCAAAAGTATGCAGTGACAAGAACAAGCCCAATGGCCAGTACCGAATTCCTCCTGAGAGACAAGTTGTGATGGATTTTATGAAGGATCTTCCTGTCAGAAAGGTCCGCCTGACCCCTTTTATCCCTGGCTGTTTTCTAGCTCATTGACGTGGCCTAATATTTTTGTTTATTTATTCCAGGTGTCTGGTGTTGGAAAGGTGACTGAGAAGATGCTAGCTGCTTTGGGTATTGTCAGCTGTGCTCAACTTGGCCAGCAGATGGCGTTAGTTTCCCTGCTTTTTTCGGAAACCTCTTGGCATCATTTCCTTCACATATCTTTGGCTTTGGGCTCCACATATATTGAGAGGTGTGCAGTGTTAATGTGTATGTTACAGCATCAAACATACTTAAGTAATATCAATAAACTACATGGGCGACATGTTGGATATGGAATAAGATTACTATTCTAATATTTTATGGACAATCTGGTCTTTTATTTCAGGGACTCAGAAAGAAAAAGCATGAGCACTGAGAGGTAATCTGCTCAATGTTTTTTTTTTACAGTCTTAAGCACATGCATCAGTCCCAAACATTAGTGTAAACTTGAAATCAACATTCTGTTTCCTCCATCCCTTATTTAATTTGTGTCATTTATATTCAATTTTCTTTAGGACGTTTGGGGAAATGAGTGATGCAGAAGAGCAATATTCCCTGTGTAGGGAGCTCTGTCATGACCTAGCACAGGACCTACAGCGAGAGGGCCTTAAGGTAACTGTTTCGCCCTCTTGTTGAGCTAAATAAAAGTAAAAGTAGCTTCTCCCAGTTTTATACCAAACCTCATATATAGCCAGTGATAACATGCATATCACTGTGAAAATTAAGATAGTTTGAAGTATATTTTATTAAGCAATTCATTCATTTACATTTAAGATATTTTGTTATATCAGCATCATTGTGCTACCATGTGTTTGTGGATTGCATATTTGTGTAGTTAAGGAAACCTTTCAATTATTTTCTTTTCTTTTGTTGCTGGATGTATTAAACATTTGGTTGATACATATTATAAATATGTCTGTATGACCCCCTGAAAGATAAAAAAAACAAAAGTATATTATGTGCAGAAATAGTTCAGGAAATGTCATCTGGACTCCATACACAGTACAATTAGTAAGTGCATAAATATTTGTCTAACATGCATTACATGAAATTTATTTGTGTCATAGGGGAAAACTGTTACTTTAAAGTTGAAGAATGTCAACTTTGAAGTGAAGACTAAAGCGTTTACACTGCAGTATGCTGTCTGCACTGAGGAGGACATCTATGCTGCTGCCAAAGACCTTCTCAAAGTTGAGATTGACAGTGTCAGCCCTCAGCCACTAAAGCTAAGACTCATGGGTACATATTAGTGTGTGTGTGTGTGTGTGTGTGTGTGTGTGTGTGTGTGTGTGTGTGTGTGTGTGTGTGTGTGTGTGTGTGTGTGTGTGTGTGTGTGTGTGTGTGTGTGTGTGTGGTAAACCCTACATTATGGGAGACAAAATGTCCCCACAATATCTGAAATCCTTGTCCTTGTGGGGACATGTTTTGGTCCCCATGAGGAAAACAGCTTATAAATCATACAAGTGATGTTTTTTGAAAATGTAAAAATGTTGAAAGTTTATATTACGGTAGGGTTAGTGTAAGGTGATAGAAAACACAGTTTGTACAGTATAAAAATCATTGTGTCTAAGGAAAGTCTTCATAAAATATGAAAACACAACGTGTGTGTGCACGACTGTTCAAATCTTTGAGGTCGGTCAGATTTTTTGTTTGTTTTGAAAGAAATGATCACCAAGGCTGCATTTATTTGATAAAAAAAAAAAAAAAAACAGTAAAAGAGTAATATTGTGAAACAGTTTAAAATAACTGTTTTCTATTTGAATAGATTTTAAACTGTAGTTTATTCCCGTTATGCCTAAGCTTTATTTTCAGCATCATTACTCCAGTCTTCAGTCTCACATGATCCTTCAGAAATTATTCTAATATACTGATGTGCTGTTCAAGAAACATTTCTTGTTATTATCAATTGAGCTGTGCTGCTTAATATTTTTGTGGTGCATTTTTTCAGGATTCTTTGATGAAAGTTATAGATATTTAAAAATATATATATTTTGTAACATAATAAATGTCTTTAAAGTAACTTTTGATAAATTGAATGTATCATTGGTAATTAATATATATAAAAAAAATCGTACTGATCCCAAACTTTTAACGGTAGTGTATGTTCATAACTTTCCGTTTTGTTTTGTCTGAAGTTTATTGTATCATGTCCAAAATTTACTATTATTTTTTTCTTAAAGCATATGAAATCTAAAAAAAAATTATCATTGGTTTATTTGCCCATGCATGAGGAATCCGACAATACAGTGATACATTTTTTTTTTTTTTTAAATCTGAAGCTACTTTGTGTATTTGTTTCAGATAGTAAAATTCAGTTTATGAAATGCTCATGCTTATGAAGAGATGTGTGATTTTCAACAGGCGTTCGAGTGTCTGGCTTTATCAGCGTTGAAGATAAAAAGCCTCTTCAGAGGAGTATAATGGGGTTCCTGCAGAAAGGTGGATCTGATCCAGGCAGTTTCACGCAGTGTCCTGGATCTGCTCTCAAAGCAGGAGGAAGCAGTGATAGTGCCAGTTTCCTAAAGCCGCAGTCCACTGAGATAAAAGTACCTTCTGTGTCTGAGCAAATACCCAAATCTACAGCACCTAAGCAGCAGTCCTTTTTTCAAAGAGCGCAGTCAAAACGACTTCAGCAGCAGCAGGAACAAATGTCTGTCATCATCTCTGATACAGACACAACAAACAGTAGTGCTGACGTAGCTGCTTCAACTCTGCCAATAACAAACCCTCAATCAGACACAACATCAACAAACACAAACTCGGGGACAGACGCAACAGGATACATAAACAAACATGCAACTTTAAAGCCATCGTTTAGAATCTCAACCCAGGTTCTGCAGTTTCTCACCTGCCCCGTGTGCAACAGAGAGATGAAAGATGTAAACCTCACAGCCTTCAACCACCATATCGATGAATGTCTGAAGGGCAGTGCAATGGATAATGAACACACAGATTCGGATGCAGGTGAGCGAAAGGAAGAGCTCAACAGTGAACCACCTGCATCAAGCCACAACCTGTCCTGTAATGGAGAGAAGCCGTCCACTAGCATCTCTTTGCCAGTGGTGGAAACTGATGACGGAAAGGATTTCAAGACTCCATTTTTTAGTCACAGGACAAAAATAAATGAAAAGTGTTCAGTTGTTCCTGATAAGAAGAGGCCTTTTTCTGAATCTAGTTCTAAAGCCTCACACACAACACACAATCCTGAGGCTGTTGTCACAGAGTTGTCATCTGACTCGAAAGGCTCGTCTTTGACGTGTCCCGTGTGCAGTCAGCTGCAGAGCACCGGTGACCTCGCTCTCTTCAACCGCCATGTGGATATGTGTCTCAACCAAGAAGTTCTGCTGGAGTTTAGAGGGTCTCATCCTCCTGTGGATCATTCAGACACGCCTGCACTCAAGAGCGGTAAGGGGTCAGTCAAAAGCAAATGTTGAAGAATGCAAAAAATCACATTTGAATAACAATGATACTATGACAAGTATATGGAAAGTCAAGGGAAATGATTATAATAATAATAATAATAATAATTCATTACATTTATATAGCGCTTTTCTCGACACTCAAAGCGCTTTACATAGAAGGGGGGAATCTCCTCAACCACCACCAATGTGCAGCATCCACCTGGATGATGCGACGGCAGCCATATTGCGCCAGAACGCCCACCACACACCAGCTTACTGGTGGAGAGGAGACAGTGATGAAGCCAATCAGTATAATACATTTGTTGTTTTGTCTTTTGCAGGCCAATTGGGGGACCAGGGCAGAGTTTCTAAAGTGAGAGTAAAGAGCAAAAGGTATTTAACTGTAAAAGGCAATAATACAGTTCTATATTGTAAGAACATCATTTGAATGTACTGTACATACATACCATTTGGGGTCAGTAAGATGTATATATATAAAATCTTTTTTACTTTTTTTTTTACTTTTATTCAGCAAGGATGCATTAAATTGATAAAATGTGACAAAGACATTTAAACAATGTTGGAAGATTTCTATTTTGAATAAGTGATCTTTGATCTTTCCATTCATCAGAGGATCCTGAAAAAACTTTTTTATCACTGTTTCCACAAAAATAAATGTATAATATTGAGCAGCACAACTGTTTGGTTCATTGATGGTAATAATAGTAAATGTTTCTTGAGCAGCAAATCATCATATTTGACCCTGGATCACAAAACCAGTCTTAAGTCACACGGGTATATTTGTGGCAATAGCCAACAAAACATTGTACGGGTCAAAATTATCGATTTTTCTTTTATGCCAAAAATCATTAGGATATTAAGTGAAGATCATGTTCCATGAAGATATTTTGTAAATTTCCCATCTTAAATATATAAAACAATTATTTTTGTGAGTGGATGCAGCACAATCGCCAATAGAAATGGACAACTTTAAAGGCGATTATTTTTTTTATTTTTTTTTTTATTTTTTTTTATTTTTTTCTCTGCACCCTCAGATTCCAGATTTTGTCCTATCCTAACAAACCATACATCAATGGAAAGATTATGTATTCAGCTTTCATATGATGTATACATCTTAATTGAAAAAACATTACCCATAAGACTAGTTTTGTGGTCCAGGGTCACATATTAGAATGATTTCTGAAGGATCATGTGACACTGAAGACTGGAGTTATGATGCTGACAATTCAGCTTTGCATCATAGGAAAAAAAATACATAAAAAAAAAAAAACAGTTCTCTTAAATTTTAATATTTCACAATTTTACTGTTTATTTTAATTTTGAGCATAAGAGACCTCTTTCATAAACATTAAAAATCTTACCGACCACAAACTCTTAAACCCTAATGTATCTAGTTATTATTGTTGTTTCTTATGTATTCTCCATTTTAACTACAGGCAAGGATCATCTCCTCTTCCTCCCGCAAAGAAAACCAAAGTGTTGAGCACAAAACACACAATCGACAAGTTCTTCAAAGGCAACACCAGACAAAACGTCTAATTCTGTTACAATTCCAGAAATCTTTTAATTTATGAAGAAACGACATGATAATCCTTGAGGACTTCAGGGATTCACTTCAGGGAATATGTTGAAGGAGCGAGTCAGAAATATGCAAACTGAAGAAAAGCAGGTAATAAGATGGCACTTGATAAGAGATGTTGCTGGGAACATCATATACTTTGACACAAAAGCTGAAGATCTATTTGGGTATATTTTTGTATTTGTAGAAATGTGTATTTGTGTGGTGAAAAATATACTTTTGCACTTTCCTCTTTCTATATTTATGTAAATCATTGGTGTTAATTCTACATTAATACATGAGTGATGGCTCAAATATCTTTTAAATAATTTTATTCTTTGCATACAAACACAAATTAGCATTTATTTTTGTATGGGCGTGCAAAGCGATTTTTAGACCATGACATAAGATTTACCATCTAAATAACAAATATATACAGAAGTATCATAATTGTACACATGCAGAATTGTAATTGTATCTTCTAATTTGCACCTCAAATGAATGTAAAAAACAAATAATTAAAAATTGTCCTTTTAATCTTACAATGGTGTTTTGTGTTTTAAAGGATGGAAATATATCAGGGAGTTTTTTCTTAGTTTGGAGACCATTTAAACAGGTTTAGAAGGAATGAAAAGTACACTATCATTCAAAAAGTTTAGGTAAAATGTATTAAATATTTTTGTCTCTTATGATTTAAATAAGTTTTTTTTTTAAAGCAATGTTTAATATTACACATTTAAAATGGCTGTTTTGTCTGCAGTGTCACATGAGCCTTTAGAAATCATTCCAATATGCCAATTTAGTGCTCAAGAAACATTTATTATTAATGTTGAGAACAGTTGTGCTGCTTAATATTTTTGCGGAAACCATTTTTTTTTTTCAGGATTCCTTGAATAAAGTTCTAAACAACAAACATTAATTTGAATATTTTGTAACAGTGTAAATTTCTTGCTGACCCTAAACTTTTGAACAGTAGTGTATATGCATAATAACCTTATAACCTCATTCCTTATAGCTGCACACGCATACTGTAACACAATCAGTGCTTGAAGCCATTTAACTGTATTTCCATTGGGTGAGAGCGCATGTCTTTGGGCGTGAGCTCTCAGTGCAAACAAAACCATCCAGCTGGTGTATTTTACAGAACACAAGTCTTTGAAGCAAAGAGCTTGTGCAACCAGTACGATACTATGGAGAGGAGAGCTCAAGCCCTAAAAGACTACATACTGAAGCAGCCTGTTTGGAAGAAGGAGAACCTTAATCCCAAAACATGGTTAAAATCAGACCACGTCAAAGGTTTCAGTGAATTTATTTTGCCAAAGGACATTGGTGAAGATGGTGGTTATGATAGCAAGGAGATGTGTGAGTATATACCATCTTGCTTGAATGTCCTAATGATATTTCTTCTGTTTTACACTTGTCCTCTGTACTATTAGCTGATAAAATGGTCCTATTTACATGTTAATAATTATCACGAAAATTGAGAAACAATTTTGTATTTGATCTGAACAGCCTATATTTGCTAAATTTTGTGTTACATGTAAAATCATAAGACTTTAGGTTTTTTTTTTAGTTTTTTTTTTTTGTACTTCCAGGAATTTTCTGGCTTTAGAAAAAGTTAAACACTATCCACAGCATTTGTGGCATAATGTTGATTACCACAATTTCCACTTTAATTATTAATTCATTTTAATTAATAAAATCTGGGTTACAGTGAACGATTTACAATTGGGCAAATCTGTAAACGTAAAATTGCTCACTGTTTCAATACTATAACAACAAGACATAAACAGTATGTGTTATCATGAATTTAGTGTGGAAAGAATCAACCTTTACAACTTTCTTGTCTTGACAACCCAAGTCAACAGTTTACAAAATTTTAACAGCAGAATTTTAAGTTCTTTTGTAAAATGTAACCTTCACATTTTTGCTTTTATATACTCCAAAAATTGGCATTGTTCACTTTTTTTTTCTTTTTTTTTTTTTTTTTGCCGCTCTAGCGGTTAATAAACAGAACTGCACGCGTCTTGCGGAAGAACATTAGCCGGAGCTACTTCTGTGTTTATGTCTATGACGAGTCACGCATGTACTGGGCTACTCCACAGCGGTGACGACCAGAGCCAGTCTAAATAGTCCGAATATAAACATTTATTATAGGTGTACCGTAGTGATTCGGGTTAAGACAAAAACACAGTTTAGAAAACGAATTCATGATGTATTTGCTGTATAATTTAGAATTTGTTTTAAACTTTGAACACAAAAAGTTACATACAGCCGCTTTAAAGATAAACATTTTTTATTGTATTGAATATTAAAGCCTCAAATTCTGTCGATTGAGGCTTCACTTGTACTGAACCTGAAATGTTCCTAAATGTAGGAATCAGTTTAGAATTTCAGTACACAGTATAGCATATCACACAAATGTGCCTGTCGTGTTCATCAACCACTTGGCATCATGTCTTCCAGCTATCCTTAAAGTGAACGCCCAAAACACAAACTGTAGGCTACTCAGTGATATTTATACATCTCTGTGTACACCAAATAGAATAGTACTTAAATAGTTTACTTGTTTTTCCTGTAGTCTACAAAAAATACCATGTAATAGGCTACCATTGTACTCCAGTGTAAATACTATGTAAATGTTGAACCAATATGAATATGATAATCATGCCATGATCTAATAGCCTACATCACTCTACCATGGTGCCGCCACAATACTTTTTGTAAAGTACTTGTCAGTGCTATTGAAATGATGATTTGACCCATACAGTGCTGGAGGTTGAGAAAGACTTCATAGAAGCAGCAAAGAGAAACGACGTGGAGGGCATGAAACTTCTAGTGAGAGGCGTTAATGTCAATGCCAAGAATGTGGTATGTCAATAAACATCTAACTTACGCAGGTGTGCAATTTTTTTGCTGTAGCAAATACAGATATGTTTGTTCACCATTTCGGAGCAGTTCTTATTAATCTTGTGTCTACTGTTAGCACGGTCGAACTGCTCTTCATTATGCCGTGGCCTTCAGAAATGTGGAAGTTGTTGATATGCTCCTTCGAAGGAGGGCCAAACTAGATTTACAAGATAAGGTATGTTTGCCCAAGCATTAATGATTTACCCTGTTACCCTTAAGATCAATATGGTACTCATACTGTGTTTCTGCAGCATGGACTGACTGCTGTTCACTTAGCAGCATGGTTTGGGAGTTTGGAAATCCTCAAGTTACTTGTTCAAAGTGGAGCTGACCAAAGCATTGAAAATACGGTGAGGTGTTCGCTTACTGCACAGACTAGTGATTCATATATATATATATATATATATATATATATATATATATATATATATATATATATATATATATATATATATATATATATAATGGATAATTGAGGATGGACCAATTATTCAATGACCCTTTGTCAATTATTCTTTACATAATCAACACCAATAGCACAACATTTACATATTTTGATCTTGGTCATTTAAATTGTTTTAGATTTTCTCAAAATAATTTATCAGAAACTCACGACCACCCTTGACCTTTAATCTAAAAAAAGAACTTCTGGCTTTTTATTGCTGTAACACAACTGGCATTAAAACTATTAGATTTATGTGAATGAACATAAACTGATTTAACAATTGATTTATTCAATAAATTCATATTAATTTCACTTTTAAATGTTTACCTTTTTTATTAGCTGGAAAATGTTCTCAAATCAGCAAGATTTAAGTGTTTTAAACCATATTTGTTTTCCATTGTAATTGTGTACATTGCAAATGTCATAAAAAGTGAGAGACAACATGTGTCATTGCAATTGTATGGCATCTCATACAGCTTACTCATAAAGGTAAACATTTAGGACATTTTAGAGCTTAATGTAAATCATTGTATGTTCAGGAGGGCCTGAACATGATGCACTGCGCTGCCATGAACAATCACACTGATATTGTTGAGTACATTTTTGATGACCTGCAAATGGGAGAACTTGACAAAGAAGAACAAGTAAGGAAACAGCAGCTCATCTTATATTAAAAACAACGATAATCAGAATAAAAAAAGTTACATAATATAAAGATAATGTCCCTATAAGAGACCTTCAATACACACAAAGATAAAGTGTGTTGTTCTTCTGTCAGTATGGTAACAGACCCTTTGCCCTGGCCGCAGCACACGGCTGTGTTCGCATGCTACAGATGCTGATGGGGGAACCTTACAAAATGGCCACCATGGAGGAAAATAAGGTTCATTTATTGAATCCTTTCGTTTATAGATGGTTTGTTTAAAGGAACACTCCGACTTTTTGGGACTTTAGCTTATTCACAGTATCCCCCAGAGTTAGATAAGTCCATACATACCTTTTTCATTTCTGTGCGTTCTGTAAGTGTTATTTGATGCACTCACCGCTAGCCTATCTTAGCACAAAGACTGGATGTAAATGGATAAGGTAGCATACTAATCCCAATAAGTGATATAGTCCCAATCTGTATAGTCACAGCGTGTACAAATAACAAGGCTATATGAGACAGAGACCATTTTTAATCGTATAAATACTGGGAACTATATTCTCACTAGGCGTAGGAGCACAGCTACTTGGGCGGAGTGGCTACTTGGGCGGAGTGATTAGCGCAGCACACGAGACGCCCTGTTGATGGTTCCGTAAACAAAACAAACGTGACTAACTAGCTAGTAGCGAACGTGACTCGTGATCATGGCTGACTTTGAGGAATTGTCAGAGGAATTTTACTGGGTATCAAACCAAGATCCAGATCCATATAGTTTTGAGCCAGAATACACAGACGAGGAGTTACAAACTTTGGAAGCTGTAAGACGATACAGCGAACACCCATGATTGTAAACTATAAATTTACTATCTAGTAATTGCTGACTCTATTACTTCAACTCCTCACCATAGGGCGTCTCGTGTGCTGCGCTAATCACTCCGCCCAAGTAGCTGTGCTTCTACGCCTAGTGAGAATATAGTTCCCAGTATTTATATGATTAAAAATGGTCTCTGTCTCATATAGCCTTGTTATTTGTACACGCTGTGACTATACAGATCACAACATGTAAATAGGAAAATGTTTGCATTATTTTGTCACTTATTGGGATTAGTATGCTACCTTATCCATTTACATCCAGTCTTTGTGCTAAGCTAGGCTAGCGGTGGGTGCGTCAAATAACACTTACAGAACGCACAGAAATGAAAAAGGTATGTATGGACTTATCTAACTCTGGGGGATACTGTGAATAAGCTAAAGTCCCAAAAAGTCAGAGTGTTCCTTTAATACAAAGAAAGTGCATGTTGTAGCTGTAATCATTTTTGGTCACGCTTTATATAAGGTGTCTTTAACTACTATTTATTTACAATAGTTATTTTCATTGTTAGGTTCAATGTACTTACTGTGTTTATGCATTATTGCAATGCACTTTTGCTGCTATTGAAATTAGGTTTAGGGCAGGTTTGTAAGGAAGGGTCAACGGTGTAATTTTAGATGAAATTACAGAAATGAATTAAAGCTGTAATTCCATGCAGGGATTTTTAAAATATAAGTACACTGTAAAAACCTGTATGTATTTTTTATTATTATTATTGTAGCAGGACATGACTTTTCCTTTCTGGTTGACAGGTTGGAGACACACCTCTGCATCTGGCAGCAAAGCACGGTCAACATGAAACACTGCAGCTACTTCTAGACAACTTTGACATTCGCAATGAGGTCAACCAGGTAATAATCTGTCCTTTTAGGCATTATCAACACCTGTTCCAGAATCACACAGGTATCATGAGAGTGAGACACACATTGATTTGATTCATTTGCTATGTGTGTGTAGGCGGGGCAGACCGCTCTGTATCTGGCTGCAGATGGAGCTCATGAGGATTGTGTACAAGCCCTGCTGGAGGCACAATGTGACCCAAACATCTTTACCTTAGTATGTACTGAGGGGATGATTTTAAACACTCCTTTTGATTGCTACTTCTGGATAATAATGACAGACTCAGACTATTTGAGAATGAATTAATTTAACCATGAAATATAGAACATATTCAGCATTGTTTCTTAGATTATGGTTACCTGTGATGATTTTCAGAGCAGAAGCAGCCCTCTGCATCCAGTCTGTGAGAGGGGACACTTTCCAATTGTAAAACTCCTCCTGAATAGTGGAGCCCAAATAAACACCCAGAACCAGGTGAGAAATATCATTTCACTTTTTTTTTCTGCTGCCTGAAATTTTTGATGCTATTCACATTAATCTCTGTATCTCACACTAATCTCTACATGATAATCTTTCAAATGTGTAATAAACATTGTCATTAAAGTATCTAGTTGAAGAGATCTGCTTTCAATAACTGATCAGTATATTTTAGTAAAATAAAGATTTACTTCAGATAGCTTTAATGTACACTATTGTTAAAAAAAAGTGGGATCAGGAAGAAATTAATAAAAAAATTCCGCAAGGATTTATCAGATTTATCAAAAGTGATAATAAAGACATTTTATAATGTAACAAAAAATGTACCAGCACAACTGTTTTCAGCATTGATGATAATAATAATAAATGTTTCTTGAACACCAATGAATGTTCATTTATAAAACACTAACTTATGTTTAACTTGAAATGTGTATGAACATTAACAAAGAATAATGAATGCTGAAAATTAATTGTCATTTTTTTATGTTAGCTACTTCAATAATATTAGCACAGTGTGTGCATATATATATATATACACATACACACACACACACACACACACACACATATAATACACTAAAATGCACTAATGCTAGATTAATCAAGATTGATTGATTGTTTCAGCATATGCACACTCCATTCCATCTGGCAGTGAAGAACTGTCATATTCCTGTAATCCACACCCTACTTGAGGCTGGCTGTGATCCAAACATAACAGATCATGTGCGTCTACTCACCTACTTTCATCCATCATTTATGAAATGATATTTGTCATTGCATTCATGTGTTTCAGTATTTTTTTTTTTCATTCAACACACTCAGATGGGACAAACTGCACTCCATATCGCTGCTGAGATGGGGAAGGTGGATGTGGTCGAGATGATTCTGAAAGCCGAGGTGGATCTGGAGATTCGGGACAGGGTGACAGACCGTGTCTGACATATTACAGTGCCTGATAAAGGTTTAAAAATGTGGTAGAGAAATAGGCAATTTAGGAGAAGTTTGTTTTTAACATATTATTTTCCTTTACAGCAAAATAAAACAGTTCTTGGAGTGGCGGCGAGGGGGAATATGGTTATAATTGTGGACATGATCATCAAAGCTGAGAGATATTTCAGATGGAAGTGCAATTATCAAATGGTGGGTATTCAGATTTCCAATTTGGTCAAAGCAAGCCATGAAATAAATGGTATTGTGTGTTGTAAAAGAGTGGGAAGAACATTTTCCTCCCACCAAATGTCACGTGCTGCTATAACCTCAGCCACTCTCTATTAAACCCAGTGCTGGAAGTGTAATGCAATTTTAAAGCATGTATAATTCCATTCAGAAAGGTCACCACAGCGCATTTATTTGCACAAGGATTGTATATGTCAAAAATGATCATCTTAACAACAGCGAACATGGACTAATAATATTCAATGTGCTGTATATACCTGTGCTAATTTCAGCACGTGGCGAATCTGGCCTTTCTCAGAGCTTGATGTTATTTGATTACCCTTTCAGAATCATACAGATGCTATTGAGAGCCTTCACAGCGAATCACCATTGACGTTTAAATTAGATCACTCCCCTGACACGAATCCGCTGCGTGATGTAATATGGGAGCTCGCATACAAACACCTAAAGCGCAATGACTGGAAGAAGTTGGCAGAATTCTGGGAGTTCACAGAGGATCAGGTGGCTGCCATCGAGGAGCAGTGGACAGGTCAGAGCGAGATGCTTTACCATCAGATCTTCTATATAATCTTATCTTTATGTTCAGAAGAACCTCAAAATAAACCCCTAACAGGGAGTTCAGCAGCACCAACAGACAATCTTAGACCAATAACTGATGGATGAAACTAATAATATTACTCTAAAATGTACACTACCACCAGTGTTGGGGATTACAAGTAACACAAGTTAAGTAAAGATTCCTTTTTTCAAGTAACAAGTAATGCATTACTTTTTACTTTTTCAAATAAGTAATGCAAATTACTTTTTCACATTTATTGACTAACACCTCTCTTGCCCCATGATGAGAGAAATTGGTAGTAAGTTGCAGAGGCGTTGTGTATTTGGCTATTATTAGGTTATTGTAGTTCTAGAACACTGTGGACATGCATTTACTCATCTCACTTGTACAAAAACAGATTCAGTATTCCTAAAAATGGATAAAAACAGTGAAATGCAAACTCAGAATATTATGCAAACCTGCAATAATTAAATACTAAATATATATATATATACTTCATGGCTCGGTTCCACAGACAGGGCTTGGATTAAGCCGGGATTACGCTTTAGCTTAATTAGGGCATTTAAGTAGCTTTTATAAACGTCCCCTAGAAGAATAAAAACAACATTACTGGTGTTCATCTAGAGACAAAACAATGGCACTGACATATTTTCACTTATGCCCGTGCAAGTTGCTTTCTGTTAAAACGGCTCAAACATGCATTTTAGTCTGGGACTAGACTTCCTTATTTGTGTAGGGCGATGATCTTCTCTTAGCTTTTTGGGCCATATTTCTAACATGCAGTCAAACATGACAGTTAACATACCTAGCCCATTCAGATATTAAATCTAATATTATTCAACCCTGTGAATAGAATCCCTCACAACAGCACAAATCTGCTGATGCAACTAATCAAGGACTTCATTAGTTGCACCAGGTGTACTTGAGACAACACCTGTTCTGCAGATTTTCGCTGTTGTGAGGGATTCTATTCAGGGGGTTGAATCATTTTGAGACTGCAGAAGTCATTAAAAGTTGCATTTTCAGTTGAGTTTGGGGAAAACCACTTTTCAATTTCAATTACTTTTGATTTGTTCAGTCTGTAAATTGCCAATAAACTTGATTTGCAATGGGTGTTCAATAATTTCGACTACAACTGTGTGTATATATATAGGTCCTAACAGTTTCCAAGAGCATGGGAACAGGATGCTTCTGATTTGGCTTCATAGAATCTTGATAGAAGGGAGCAACCCAGCCAAAGGCCTGTATGAGGGGCTGCTTTCTGTTGGGATTACAAAGATTGCTGGTAGGATGTTTTTACTAATCTTTACAGTATGCTGTTATCTTTGTTTTCAATGTCTTGAAGGACGCATCAATAATAAACTGTATAGTATTTGCGACATCTTTTAAATGGTACATTTATTAGAGAGTGAGTTTTACAGTCCTTTATAATGTCCCTTACATTAAAAATAGCAGAAAGGAAAGAGTGAAATCTCATTACATACATTTGTCTCATCCCCAGAAAAAATAAGAATGGAGGGATCAAACGCTGATACAAGGAAATGCACAGTTTCATGAATCCAAGTTGCTAAAGAGAAATAAAAGATGCTATGGACTAAAAATTGTGCTTTATTTCCTAATTGAGACGCATGGAGATCCAGCAGCTAACTTTAATAAAACCTGTGAATTAAGATACAGTGCAAACTAATACAGAAGCTAACTGATCTAAAACAATCAGGAAACTGTTATGGATTTTGATTATGGCTTTGTAAAACATTATAAAGTAAAAGGTGACACTTATACAAACAATTTTTATTAAATAAAAGAAACTATATCACGTAATAAATAATGTTTCTTCAATTAAAAGTGTTCATTTGGCAAATTTAGTATATAAACATCTTACTTCATTTCCACCATGTTATGATTAAAAAATAAATACAATTTTGTACTAAAAATGTATTAACCTAATTTAAAGCCTCAAAACCTGACAAATTAAATACTTTGAATTACAGTATCCAGACCTGACACATAAATGAGCAAGTGTGTGTGTGAGAGAGAGAGTGTGTGTTAGTCCACAACTTTGATGGAGTGGATGTGAAATGAGGAGGAGGAGGGGCCTCTAGGCTGGCTGGAGGAGCTCTTGCTGCTGGAGACATTCTGACTCTGAAGAGCGGCGCGAGGGAACTTAGCTGCTGTTGCCTGACCAACAGTGAGCTGTACATGGGGTGGAAAGACGGAAATGGAATGATCACTATGTTTAATGTTCTGATATCATCACGTGTACTTAGACATTTGTAGGGATGTTCCTTTATACCTGAGTGACAGGGTGATGTCTTTCTACTACAACTGAGCTCATGGGAGGAGCCACACCCATGACATGCAGGGCTGTAGGGGGGCGGCCCGTCCGGTTATGCTCTGCCCGTCCTGTCAAACGAGCAGTTACTGTCTTAGAGGCTTTCTGCTTGCCAGCTGTTACTATCCGTGCGTTCACCTAAAGAAGAGAACATTTTAGAAGCAAGTAGTTTTCAGAAAATACACACAATACACATGTACAAGCATTTTGAAAAGCAGCTTAGAAACAGTTTCAGCAAGCTGATATAAAATATTCAGAAATCTGCTTGCAGTGACGGTACCTGTCTGAAGGAGCTTGCACTGCCCCCTGGTGGAACAGTGGAGTTTACCACTGTGGTGGAGAGAAGGGTTTCTGCTCTCGGGCCTGTGATTGAGCTAGGCTGAGAGAGAAAAGGTTCCTGAAAAGAGAGCAATAAATACATTAACAAAGATTAAATTGTCATGTAAAAGTTATGAAATTAATAAAATTCAATAAAAATTTATCTATATTAATTCAATAAGTCCTTGAAGTCATCATTAAACAGAAGTTGCAATAGTCTTTTCTTCCCTATTGAGACATATCCCGAGTGAAACGGCTTCTGGAACAAGAAAAGTGTAGAGTGGGACTTGATTTTGTCCAATGGGAACTGATTGGATAGTTGTGGTTTACCATTATTGTGATTTCCTGTGAGTGACAGTTTTTCGTGCCCTTGCACCAGTAAACACGTTATCAGAGAATAGATTAAAGATAACGAGGGCACATTGTTGTTTTTTTAAATAATGATGTACATAGATAGATCATTTAATACTGAAATATTCTATAAAAAAAGTTCATTTTAATTTCAGAATGACTTTGAAAAGTCAATCATTTATCTATACATAAACATCAACAGTAATATTGGCCATGCAAAGTTTCATTTTATAGGCTGACATTAGTCTGAGTAAATGGCATATGTCATAAAAACACTGGGGGGAAAAAAAAAACAATACAATTTCGAACTGATGCTCCAAGCATAATGTTGAAATGAAGAGCGTCTCATACAAATGCATATCAATATGAAAGCATTGTACAATAAATTTGACTGCTGGTTTCAAGGAATCGTTTAAAATCTTGTCCACAAGATTCAACAAGTGTTTGTTGCATGTCTTACCGCCTCTACATCGTCTGTATTGCTGTGGGAGGGGCCCGGCTGTATTGGACTCTCCATGACAGTTGGACTGAGCCGTGCAGACGAGACAGTACGTGGAGGGTGATTAGCCATTGAGCTGGTGCTTGGCTCGTCCCCTGGAGGTGGAGCATCTACACACACAAAAATAAAGGCTGGACTGGTTATACTGCTTAAGGTTTGATCTATGAGACATTTACAGCCCTACTTTAATTTCAATTATTCTTTCAGATTTTATTTCATTCTTTTAATATCAAAATGATGTCTAAGATTTGAATAATAAGGGTGTGGAGTATCCGTCATAACTTACACTTCAATTATGTAACAATCAATCATCTTAAACTGCTACATCATGCCTTCACAAATGTAATCATTCCCACTTTAATTGAGCTGAATCTCTCTATTGTCTTACCACGGTCCAGTCTACCCGCTTCTCCAGTGTTAAACATACTAAGGGCCTCGATGTTGAGCGCACAGACCCCACGCATAAAAGCTTTCTTCATAGAGTCCTCGTAGCGCTCTCGCTCCGTGTGCAGCCTATGGATCTCAGCTTGAGCTTTCTGGAGCTCCTCTACATGCTGACAAACACAATATTAAACTTTCATATCATGTCCACATCCAGTAACTTATTAAACATGGAATCAATGCTGAAATGCTAAAATTTTCGTGTGGGTTTCACTCACCTGTGCCATCTTGGCCTCATAGTCTGTAGAGAGCTGCATGCAGACGTCCTCTGCTCTGGCACAACAAGCTCTCTCCACACGCTCCCGCCACCTGTTCTGGATGAGCGAGTGCCAGCCCGCCCAAACCTTCCTCTTGAGCTGCAAATGATAGTGCTGCTCGGCCAGTCTGCCCCCCTGTGCCTAAAACACAGAGAAATGCATTTGATCAGATTCGGAAGATTTCAATAAGGCTTGTTTTTGAAAGAAGTCTTACGTTCACCAAGGCTGTATTAGTTTGGTCAAAAAATAAAGTTAGTAAAAACAGTAATAGTATTACAAATTAAAAGAACTGTTGTATTTAAATATATCTGAAATTGTAATTTATTCCTGTGAAGGCAATGCTGAATTTTCAGCATCATTACTGTCACATGATCCTTCAGAAATCATTTTAATATGCTGATTTGGTGCTCAAGAAGCATTTCTTATTATTATCAAACAGTTGTGCCGCCTAATATTTTTGTGAAAGACATTATTTGTTTAAAAAACAAAATAAAACAATGGGCAAAAAATAAGGGTGATGCTGCATTCATGCCGAACGTCACTGCTGTTGTTTTGGCTTCAGTACATCTTTAAAGGGACAGTTCACCCAAAAATAACAAATTCTGTCAGAATTTACTCACCCTCATGTTGATTCAGACCCCTAAGACCTAAACTTAATCATATAAAGTAGGGCTGTCAAAAGATTAATCGCAATTAATCGCATCCAAAATAAAAGTTTGTGTTTAAATAATATATGTGTGTGTACTGTGTATAATTAAATTTGTATATATAAATACACACATATGCTTGTATATATTTAAGAAAAATGTGTAATTTATATATAAAAAAATATATATTTATATATAATATAAATTATATATAAATATATACAGTATATGTATGCAAATATTTCTTAAATATATACATGCATGTGTGTGTATTTATATATACAAAATAATTCTACACAGTACACACACATATATTATGTAAACACAAACTTTTATTTTGGATGCGATTAATCGCGATTAATCTTTTGACAGCCCTAATATAAAGCAATCATCTCTCCTCCCAAGACTTGGATTAAACCACTCAATTAATACAGATTAATTGTAGGATGCCTTGGATCTTGTAATTTTTGGTAACCTGGACTTCCAATGGAGGGACATTGAAATGATCTTAACATGCGTTTTTAAGATTAACCAGACTTATGGGTTTGAAACGACATGAGGGTGAGTAAATGCTGACAGAATTTTCATTTTGGAGTGAACTGTCCCTTTAAATGCAGATAGTCTGCAAATTTGAAATGAGAAAATGAATACAAAACACAATCCTGTCTTAACTCTCAATCTGACATGAGTAAACAGCATTGTCTGAAAAACACCTGCCCTGTGTGTGTGTGTGTGTGTGTGTGTGTGTGTGTGTGTGCAGTCAGTCAGAGCTGCCCCGGCCGTCTCACCTCCTCTCTGGCAGAACACTGCTGCAGTCTCCACTGGGTAAAACTCCTCATCAGCTCCAGCTTCTCCCTCTGCCTGTCAACCGCCCTGCTCAGATTCACTATCACCTGCAGAAGGCAAAGGCCAAGGAGGAGATGACAGACTGGAAAACAGACACTTACAGCCTGTTGAAAATTGTGAGTCAGAGCCACATGTGTTTGTGTTTAGAATGACAAATTCTGTGTTGCTGTTTCATGTACTATTTCCCAATATTTTGCACCCGTATCTTATTATATTCAATACCAATATCGCTAATGTTTATTAGCTTAATGCTGCAGGACCAGCCAATTAGTTTAAATAAACAACATCTCTGACTTAAAGCATGTTCACACCAAGAATGATAGCTATAACAATAACTATATTAGCGTCCACACCATAGACTATAAAAACAAATATGGACGTTGTGTCCATGACATCACCCGTAGGTTTCTAAAGAATGTTTTTGAAGCCCAAAGTGGGTGGAGCCAGTAGTTGCCATCGTGGCAGCACGTCATTCCCGGATAAACGAAAATGGGCAAAGAGGCGGGATTAGCTGAGGTGACGTGACGGCTAACAGACAGCAGACAAACAGCTAGTATGACAGCAGCGGCAATCCACCCGTCACTCAAGTGGCCACGCCCATAATTATGCTGAACTTTATGGCTTAATATAATTTAAACGGATGAGTTATAAAAAAAATTCACCCCCCTCACAGTTGTCATGAAGGGCAAAATTAGCTATAAAGACCAAAATCACTTCTTTTTGTACCAGGCTGCAAACATATTTTTTTCTGCTGTAAAGTTGGGCATTTTAACATTGATGTTGGCCAGTTGATGAATTGCAGTTTAAGCCACTTCTGTTTTGGATTCAAGGGAGAGACTGGAAGGTTGCCGCTTGGTCCACACCAGTGGACGATGTTGTTGTGTTTATTCTAAGTTTTGTCATCTGCTGCTTTAAATGCTCCAGCTCTTTAATGCAGGAAGTATTATGATTGGCTGTCAAGGTTATCGTTCATCAGCTGGATACAATTATTTTGAGTGCGATTCCAACAATATAATTTCTCTGTGCCGTGGTTGTTGTAGTGGTGTGGACTTTGTTATCCTTTTATATTTAGAACTATATCTTAACCTTTATAGTTATCATCCTTGGTGTGAATGGGGCTTTAGTCTCAATATCTGTGCACACCTCATCTTTCCTCTGGTTAGAGATCTGGTAGGTGTTGACCAGGTCTTTGAGACCATCCATCTCAGCATTTACAGCAGCCATATGTGCCGCATGTTTCTCCCTCTCCTTCTTAAGCTCCAGTCTGTGCTGCTCCACACAAGCCAGTTTCCACTTCCTCAGCTCCATCAACACATTACTCTGCACACAGACCAAGAAACAGTTCCTATAATGTATTACGGTATGCAGCAAAATGGTACAAAACATACAATTGCAAGACATACCTTAAGGTTTGTGCTCCAGGTGTCCAAAATGTTCTCCATCCTGTTCAGATTCTCATCTGAGATGAACATCTCTGTCATGACGGTGATCAGAGCATCAGCACTGCTTTGTCCTGATATGTCTGATCTTTCCTCAGATGAGACAGACCTGGCTGCCATGCACTCACCTGAAGTAAAAGCAATATTATATATCAGATAGTTCCGACTCTTAGGGGCACTTTCCTGACAAGCATTACTGACACACTGCAAGCAGAGAGAATGGAGCTCTCATTTCTGCTCGCCTTTCTTTAGAACATTTGCAGTACATTCGCAGTAGATAGATAAAAATGGCGTCATGTGCTGATGCTTAGAAAACAAAACTAGAGGTTAAAAAAACATTTTTCCGCCTTCTCCTGCATCATCATTACTAAGGGAACATTGGTAAACAGCAGCTGCTTTGATGATACAAACGCATCACAGTTCAGACCCAAATAATATTATGTGAACACAATCCAGCGGGACAGGGGGGAGAAATCTAACTCGGGTTCGGACCAGGCAATCGAACCAAGTGTAAAAGCACCCTAAATTCTGATTGAATGAGACACAATTAAAAGAAATAAAGGCCTTTTTAAATGGCTTCATGATGTTACCCTCAGATGTTCGACTTGGCGCTCTGGATTCTTCTAATGGAGGAGTTGGTGTAGCCCCGTTGTTTGGATGCCCTTCATTATCTGAAATAAAACAACACTTTTCTCAACCTTTTTGACTCCAAGACAATATTTGAAGGCCCCCAAAAATATTTCTGATACTTACAATACGAAAGAAAATGCTCATTTTCAAACTTTTTATTTACAGAAACTAGGAGTGACAAAATATTCCAAATAATTAAATTCCATAACTGAATGTTCTTCATGGTTTGCATTGTTTATTACCAATTAACTTGCATGGCGTTTCTAGTTTTTTTGTTTTATTATAAATAGCAATTTCTACCCAACTAAATATTTTAAGAGCTTTATTTACATTTGATATATAAATTATATTTTTCCATTTTAAAAAAATCCACAACTTTTCCATTTCTAGAAATCACACTTTTACAATTCTCACATTCAGTATATCCAGTTTGTCAAAGATCATGAGAACCCTGGTTTTAAAATAAAAATGGCAGTTGTTAATGAAGCAAATTAAATTAAGTAAAATTATTTTTAGCTGTCTAGATTGTATAAACCTTGTTTTGTCTTATTTTAAATCATTTTAAGCAGGCCCAAGTAAGACACCAATTAGCTGGTTCAGGTGTGTTTAATTGGGGTTGGAGCTAAACTCTGCAGAACAGTGGCCCTCCAGGACCGAGTTTGGAGACCCCTGATTGTAAGCTATCCTGTGGCCACTTTGGAAGTGTGCTGAGATCCCCTAGTGCAGGGGTGTCCAGTCCTGCTCCTGGAGGGTCACTGTCCTGCAGAGTTTAGCTCCAACCCCAATTAAACACACCTGAACAGCTAATCAAGATCTTATTAGGCATACTACAAACATCCAGGCAGGAGTGTTGAAGCAGTGGCCCTCCAGGATCAGGTTTGGATAACCCTACCCTAGAGACCCAGGCTGGAAATCACTGCTTTATGAACCTTTCAACCAAAAAATGTATTACAATATTAGTGTCTGCAATTTAGACTGATCTAGCATTATTATCTCCTAACTATGTGTTACATTTTAGCAAGGAATCCATTCAATAAGGAGTCTACCTGCAGAAGGCTGAGCTGGTGTGTCTCTTTTAGTAGTATGCTGTGAACTAGAGAGTTGAGTTGTACTCAAGTTGAGCTGTGATGGGAGACTCAGTTCATATTTAGGAGTCACAACAGCATACCGAAGAAGTTCTTCGTATTCATCCTGAAAATTTGAAAGAAGAGGAACAACACCAAAGTGTCCTTTAAACGGACAGGACAGAAAATCAGTCACTTATCTTAGTGACTTTTGCAATGGTGGATATAATAACTCACCTGAAGCACAGAGGAAACTGAGCTGCCTCTGTCTGAATCTCTTGGTAAATCTGGACTATTGCGCTCCCCTTCATCTGATGACATCTGAAATACAGAATGAACGAGGACTTGTGATCTATGACAATGTTTAGATGACTCATTTTACTTCAAATTGACCAAAAGAACCGATTCCTCTTAAAAAGAAGAATCCTGTTTACTTTATAGTTACTTCAAACCTGTCTAACTCTACAAAGTTATCATTGTTAAAAAAAACTATTTAAATCTATCAGCTAATAATTAATATTTGCCATAAAAAACACTAATAATAATCATGTACTTGTATAACGATACATAAGTCGAAGGACCAACGAACTTTGCAATGTTTTTGTATATTTGAGCAGCAGTGATATATCAACGAAGTTAGGTAAGAAAACAGTTAACTTAGCAGTGTTTATTATAATGTTCTTCTATTATATTGTACAGTCGCAGGTAACTTAGAGGTTTTAACAACTAGTCCCTGAGCTAAAGCAAAAGTGTTTGCTAATGTCTATTATAATTTTCTTCTATTATATTGTGCAGTCGCAGGTAGAGTTTTAACAACTAACGCTAGTCCCTGAGCTAAAGCAAAAGTGCAACCTCAGTTCCTGCTAAAGCTTCATAACACTGTGTTAGCCTCTTACTGAGTTCCTAGGCTAAATCTACAAAGCATCATGTCGGGTGCGGTAAAGAGAGGAAACTCTACGATCATTACCTTCTTAGCTAGAGTTTTAAAGGGTGTTTGCTCCTCTGTTAACACAATGAATGCTTTCAATCTGCAAGTGCACACTCTACTGTTAAAAGCCCTGTTTCAAACTGCTAGCCGCTAGAGTAAACGTCTATTTGATTGGTTGAAAATTTGGCACGTCAATCTTAGCTATTGTGATTGGGTAGATTGTTTCCGTGGTAACAGATACGCGGAAACGTCGGTTGTATCCACTCTTTTGTATCGTTCTGTTGACATGTATCACAGACACTCACAACGGCAAAAACAGTGCAGTCATTAAAAAAATAGGCTTTTTTGAATGTTTCTTTTCTGTTCTTTAAAGGGTAAAATTGCCATAAAAAAATCACTTAATTTAATTAGCAACCTAGTATTACGGAATAGTGTGTATTCATAGATATTTGTTTTATTTATTTCAATGTTACATTTTTGTTTTAATCCATTAACTTTCTGATTATTTCCAGGTTTCAAATAGATTTTGAATAACATATTTGCAATGTGATCTCAGACTTTTGGACCCTTCTAATTTAGTCATCAACTTAGAAATAAATAAAGGAAATCAGAGAAGAAAATCAAAGGAAATTCTAAGGCCAAATAGATAGCTTAGCATATCATAACATTAAAGCATCAAGAATCATAGCGGCAACTGAAGCTCGTGAATTGAATGAATGAATCAGAACTTATAATGCAGTGATCATCATGAGTGAAAGCACTGCACTGTTTCATCCTAAACCCTGCAGGTATGTGTTGGAGTGCTTCATAATTCGGCCACCAGAAGAGCCTTCTGAGTGGATACTTACTTACTCTCTGATGACTACAATAACTTCAAGGCTTTTTTTATTTTAAAAGGTAGGCTAGATTTAGACATGTAATACACTACATTACACCAAAACACAATATAGGCCTATATGTACCCTGATTACTGATGTTCTGAGGCCCTAGTTTAAAGAGAATTGAAAGGAACTAGAATATCATTTACAAAAGTGGTTAGCTTACAAAAGTAGTTAGCTTTTTTTTTTTTTTTTGCATAGAACATTTAACTTTGCATAGAATTGCATTGAACACTGAATTGCATAGAACATTGGCACTGACCCCAGTGGATTAGCCTACAACTCTCAGCCTACAGCACTGAATAACACAGGGACACATGCAGGCTATTTAGAGTTTGGCTCATAATCTGGGTAAATTATTGCTCTATTGCACCTCCTTGATAAAATGTGCAGCTTGATTTCAAATACAGCTTCTGAATCTTAGTCTGAAAAGCACAACCATGTTTATGTTTTCCCTCACTTGAAAGTCGGCCCACATTCTATACCCACAACCTGGTTCAATTTGTTCCAGGACAATAGTCTCGAGCCATTAAATTAACTTTCTCCCCTGTGATGTTTCTGTTTGGTATTTGCGGGCTTCAGGATGCAGAAACTGTTGGACAGAAGTAGAGTTGAGTTACAGTAGGAGGTTAATCGAGTAGCAAAAAGCTTCTGTTAGCAGTTTCAATGACATTTATTGGTTCTCAAGATCATGTAATTGTGTTGTACAAAGAAGTCTATTATCTTTCTCGGCAGAGTTTGATCTTAAGTGGACAGATTATTTTTCCTGCATGAATGAGCATAAAATGAATCAAATGTATCTGAAATGAATAATGAGCCATGTCATAAGTTCAGCTCCAGTTTTTTGACACATTTTCCTTTAGAAACTTTAAAATTAAAGGGATCATTGCATTTGACAGTTAAAAAATTGGCGAACTTCAATTGTTCTAAAAATTTTCATGACAATTGCGGTGAATCATTTAGGCTAATTGGGACATGCACACACAAGTTGTGTTACCATGTTTTATGGAGACTTTCCATAGACATAATAATGTTTATACTGTACAAACTATATATTCTATCCCCTAACTCTAAACTTTCCTATCACAGAAAATGTTCTGCATTTACATAAAAAAAAAAAAAAAACATAATTCTGTATGAATATAAGCTGTTTTCTTCATGGGGACCCAAAAATGTGGGGATATTTGGTAACAGAGAAAACAATGCACATAATTCATGTTACAGCTATAGGGTTTGCACTTTGAATAGTTTGGATATTTGAAATATGTGATCAGATATGTAGAGCATATGCAGAACTCCCCTATTATTATGCAGGGAATCCTTCATAGGCAGCAACAGCTGTCATAAAGCTGCTCTACTCTGAAGCACTGCAGCAATAGAAATGCCTTTGAGGTATTGCTCAAAACTAAGACATGCAGACAGGTTGTGAATTATAGGATTTATTTCAAAGTTCTTCATTTCTGTTTTAAATTCAATGATGATATCTTGTATGAAGCAATAGTGTGTAAAGTGAGTTCTTATTCAGCATCATTTGTATTCATTTGCTATAAGAGGAAACATAAAGCTGGTGTATATGTATATATATGATGTATTATTGCAAGTTGATCTATTTGAAGTTTTAGCTAAAATGGTTTAACTTCCGTTTGTAAGATGGAGAGGCCAATCTAATGACTACTGAGCTGTTATTATGACACAACCCATCTTAGCTTTTATTATTGTCATGATGAGTCTTTTGTGGTCAAGCCCCTTTATTAAACGTAGGGTAGGTTAGGTTGAAACTCTCTTCACATCCTGATAGCAATCGATAATAGAAGTGATCTAAATATTAAACCATGTATCTTCTGAAGTCCCATGACCAAAAAATTATAGCAACCCTTGACGTTCCCGTCAGAGCTGTTCACGTCATAGAGGCCTCATTAGTGGCCGGTTCAATGGGCCGTGGCCCTGTCCCAAATGGCACCCTAAACACTTGCGTATTATTTCATACGAGTCCGCACTTTCGTGACGTAACGCCGCTTTGACTGTCGGGAAGAAGTCTGCTGCGGAGCTCGCTTCAGTGCAGGCTCTGCAAAAGTGAGCATCGAGGGCACATATCGACCACAAAAGGGGCGAGCAACCTTCTGAAACCTACAATGACAAATGGGACACCCTACGGTCTCATAGACTTAACAGACACGCACACGGGGCAGCCATTGTAAGTCTAAAAAGACAGAGTTCAAATGAAGTGTGCAAATTGCGACAGGGCCAATAGGCTATGTAAACCGTCAGCCATATTGAAACGGTCAAGTCCGTGAACATTCGGGAGCAAGTTGACTGAGCAACCATAGTTAGACACATGAATATATTTGAAATAAACTTCAGCAGATTATTTTGCTAAACTAACACAACACAACATGACAAAGGTGTCAGCTCACACAACATAAAAAATTCCCATAGTAAAAGTACAAATATTAAAAGTACCATAGTAAAAAAAAAATGTATATTGAGTTAATACATATATAAACACAAACCAACACAATCTCACCTGTTAAAGGTTATCCCATTTCTTCGGAAATTTAAATCTCAACAGTTTCACAACCAGAAGCTGCACAATGTTGTTGTGGCATCATTGATTCTTACAGTGAGTGACGACACGCGGACTGTTGCAAGATGGCGGGCTCGCCGACGTCTGGAGCGGTCGAATGTGACATCACGTGTATGGTTCACCTATATCTATGTCAACACTATCAACAATATTCAGCAGTCAGGTGGTACAAGTAAGAGCTCTATAAGTTTTTTACATTTATTATTATTGAGATTTTGTGTGCTTTGAGACAGGGCTTGACATTAACTTTTTTGCTCACCAGCCACTGTGGTTTTCCAAAGTTACTAGCCATTCAGCATTTTCACTGGCCACAGTTTTGACATCAATAACATGGGGAAAAACTGCCATATAAATATTTGTAATATCATCTCATAATTTGGCAGCAGGTATATTAGGCTGCTGTCTCTTTAAGACCTGACTCACAGATCCTTTAGGCTATACTTAGACTAGTAAACATGCATTATCTTTTTCAACTGTTTATGTTCACTTAAAACATAACTGACTGTGTTTATGTAAATGCTCGCCAAGACCGGCATTTTGACATTATTTTGTGTGTATTTAACTGTTTAAGCGCAATACGGTCAATCCAATTCAAGCCCTGTAACACAAACAATATTCATCCGTAGCAAATGAAACGAGTGAGTGAGGGGAGGCAGGATTGTGTGCCTATAAAATTCAAGCTGCAAAAGTAGCTAGTATAGGAGAGACTGAATTACACGCCACTGCTGAAATCCACCCGCATTTGGCGGGTTGGGGGTGTTAATGTCAAGCCCTGCTTTGAGACATAAAGTTATTTGATTGCGTCTCTTGTGGCACTTGCAGACTCTGCTGTGTGTGTGCTCATATCATATAAGGGGGTATGGCTATGGAGGATGTTCGGAAGGCAAGTGGGGGCTAGCCTTTTTTTTTCCATACTGTGGAAGTCAATGGGGCCCATCAACTGTTTGGTTACCCATATTTCTTCAAAATATCTTCTTTTGTGTTCATATCAGCAAAAGAAAGAAATTCATACAGGTTTAGAACAACTTGAGGGTGAGTAAATGATGATAGAATTTTTATTTTTTGGTGAACTATCCCTTTAATGAGATTACAGATTAAGGAGTGAGACACTGAATCTGAATATTCTGCTATTCTTTGTAAAAATCCAATGAAAGCATTGACATAATGGCATATTAGAACAGTTATAAAGATTTCAAGTAGGTATGCTGACTCACGTGCATGAAAACAGTCATCCAATATGGTTCTGTGTCGACATGAAATATGTGATTGACTTGTCTTGATGTAAATAATCCTAAAATGTATTTCTTCTGCATATTTTTTTTTTTGCTCAATTTTATTTACTCTTAAAGATTTAACTAGCTGAATTTGCACTGATGAAGTCTCAACTGAGGACACACTGATCTAGTGCTGGACCTCCAAATTGCGCAGTGGCTCATTAAGTTAAGTGCTCCTTGGCTTTCAGTCGTTCATGCTATAAATGAGTATCATCCTCTTTGGCTTAGTCATAAATGAGAAACAGAACCATAAGGTCACACAACAGAAGAAATCAGAGGACACTGATTCGCTGACTTAGTATAAAACAAACAAAAGAATAAAATGCAATGGATGCACTCAGATATGTCATAGTTCTAGTACCCATAATCTGATGTGTGCATATGTGTTGTGAACAAATAGTCCTCCATTTGAAAAGCTCATGTTCTTGAAGTCTGATTGAAACAAAGCTCTAACTTTATGTAGCCTATTTATAATAATGTGGCCCAATTTGTTTAATGGATGTTTTTTATCCCATGTTGTCAGATTGGTTTACACTGTCAATCAGACATACATAATGCTATCTTGTAATTGTTCCAGAAAGTACTAAATAACAAGGGTGGCTTATGAAAAAGCCTGAGATAATGAATGTTTATCACAGCAAACACATTCCCTTTATTTCATGAATACAATTTTGACCATGATGATTCAATCGTAAAATAAACTACATTAAATATGGGTAACACTTTGCTATACGATTTTGTTAACATACTTAATGCATTAACAAAGAGCAATACATTAATATTTGTTAATACTAGTTCATAAAAATACATTATAGTTCATGTTAGCTCAGGTCCATTAAATAATATCATTAAAAATCATAGTTTTGGCAGTTGTTTAGTGAACATGAAATATGGATGAATGAGCAATAATGAAAACTAAATGGAAAGCTTACATCCCAGACAGCAACATAGTGTCGGCCCAGATCCGGCCCACATCTGGACCGTGTGAAATCCACATGAACCAGATTTGGGCCAGATCTGGGCTGATACAATGTTGATGTCTGGGATGCAATATATCCATATATTTTGGGATAAATAAAACAGGAATAAATAGAAAAAGCTTTTAAAGACTGCGTCCTTTATTTAAATTTTTTAAAGCCCCGTTCATTTTTTGATGAGTAAATCTTTCTTAATTAGCAAACCATGCTGAGAGAGAGTGCACGCTAGTTTCTCAAATCTGGCAACTATGTTTTCAATAGGACATACGTCACACCGCGGTGATTCGTTATTACCCTCTCTCTCTCTCTCTCTCTCTCTCTCTCTCTCTCTCTCTCTCTCCCTCCCCTCTTTCTTCAAGTAGCTACTGCAGACGGAGACAGAGCTGCAGCGCTAAACACCGTCAGCTCTTGCTTTAGTTGCCGGATGATGTCTTTAGGATCCACAAATGTTTATTCATTAGCAGCGGCGGCAGTCTCGTAATGGAGAACCAACATCGACATCTCATCAGCTCCCTAAAGGGTGAGTCAAATCTTTTAAGACTTAATTCCCCTTATAACAATCCATTTTGCTCTATTACGGTAGAAGTAAGAAATAAAAGAATCCAAATCTTATACGGTCGTCTTATTGGCACTTATAGTTTGTCAGTTGATAGAAGACTGTGAAAACCGCATGATGGACAGCTCAGGTTTTTTTTCTTCTTTTATTTCAAGAAACAAAAGTTTATTATTTATTCGGACTTGCAGGAACCCAAACTAAAAGTGATATAATTGAAGGAGTGTAATTGAAACATTAATTAATAAATTATGTTCAGACATGTATTGAACTATTAGAGGGGGGGTGTCCGGTGATAAGCGCTGCTCTAGAGTCAGTTTTGACATGAGCGAAAGCGACTGATCGGTGGCTGGAATAGAGCGCAGTGCGCGCCGCGGGCGATAGCCTACGAGCACTGCAGAGACACAGAGACAGATACTGAGGAGAGACGAAAATTACAAAAATGTATGACACCCAAGAAATAACATCATTTGTATCCTTTTTTAATGTAGGCCAAATGAAAACATTAAACAAATATTTTTAGGTCTATTTTATGGAAAATCTAAGTTTAGCCTATTAATAACTATTTTATCAATACTTATTTATTTAGTTCATTTGTTGCAAGTGGTATTGTTTTGACAGAACCCAGACTGTATTTTCACCTAATTATTATTATTATTATTTTTTATTTTTATTTTTTTTTACGTAGGCCCACGGCCAAATCTGTTTTGATTCTTTATTTTGAGTCAAATTGAGACTTGTTGAGCAGTGTTAATGGCTGGTTTTCATTGAGTTTCATATCTTCTAATCTAGGTTAAAAAAAGGGGTGATTTTTTTGTCCGATGACAAAATTTTCATTGCCACATTTTTGGGTTGAAAGTTAAAGGGAAAACCGAGACAACTCTGTTTTCTAGAGAAATATTGAAGATTCTCTAAAATTATGGATGACCACTGGCTGAAATTTTCACGTAAAAAAAAAAAAAAAAAAAAAATTTAGAACAATTGTGGCCAGTTTTTTTTCTATAAAAGTGGAGACCAATGCAGCTTTTAATTTCAGTCACTTTAAACTCATTAAACTACAATAGTCTCAAGGTTGTATCCTTGAGAACCTTGCAGCACTTCATCAGCGATGCCGCATTGACCAGTCTTTTATCTTTGCCTTCATAAAGTTCAGCTGCATTAGCCTCATCATTAGGCTGCATTATATGCTCTGACCAATTCAAAGATAAACCATTTATTTGTTATTGCATTTTGGGAACACATGTCCAATGTTAAGATTAGAATCTGCTGCTGTAGTGTTCAAGGTTCTGCTGGCCCATCGCTCTGCCCATTGAGAAAAGGCTTTATTGAATTAGGCTATACCTGCAGAGTGATGCAGCCGGCCGTGCCGTGATTGAGAGTGACAAGCCTCATAATCCGAGCCCACTTTTTTTCTTAATGTGCACGGCAATGCATGTCAATATGTCATATTATGATACCATGATGTATCATGGTTCTGGAGATGTGGGGAATGTAATCTCAAGATTAACATTTACATACAGAGGTATTTTATTAGAATAATCTGTTAAACATTTTCAGAGGGATTCACTATCATAGTGCAGATGATGCCTGCTTCAGCTGACCCTGTTTCACAGTCAGACAGAAAATCTTGTGCTGACAGCGTATACTATGTTGACAAAATTTTTATTCCGTTTGATGATACATTCAGCAGCCATTGTATTTTTTCTAGTGTTGCAATAAAAAATTCCCAGAACTTTCCCAATCAAATTTGTGACAATGATGGAAAGTATAAGAGTAAAACTCAATTTAAAATCCTTATAAAATTATTAAAACATTTTCCAACTTTTCCAGAAAAAAAAATAGCAATACGAATACATTCAATACGAATACAACTTTATCTATATATTTTGATCTACATGAAGCATGTGGTCTGAGAACAGGTGATTTTAGAGGTAGTGAATGATAATGTGATGCCATACTTTTGATAAAGTGACAATTCAAGGAAATAGGCTATTGTATTTGTGTTAAGAGCATTCTAGTACTCATCTCTGGTTAATTTCAATATGGAAATGTTGCCTTTTTCAAAACTAATGGCAGGTAAACATGTACTATATTTTGTCCCATGTCTTAAGAATCATATAAACGTCTACAATTATCAAAGACTGGATTAATTGAGAATTATGACATAATTAACATTGACAGAGCATGGAAAATACCTCAGCATGATATACAGTAAATGCCTTCTTTTGTACTTTTTTGTCCCCAAAAAAAAAAAAAAAAAAATGAGTACAAAATGTTTTTGCCATTCAGGGCAAGTTTTAAAAATTCTTCATTTCATAATATCAAAATATGAAACATAGCAACAGTGATATTTGTGCTTCTTCCTCTGCAATTCGAGTCTTATAGCCTAAAAACGTTTAGTGCTAGACATATTACTTTTAAAAGAACATCATAAAAAATCTTTTCTCCTGACAGCTAATTCACCCTCCCCCAACAGTGTTC